>NW_027185655.1:20384367-20426361 GCF_028583685.1 Petaurus breviceps papuanus | reverse complement strand
TTTAGCCTAGGGGCAGGGAAGATCTTTAAATCTGCATTTCCATTACAATAACCTTTAGGTTTCCTTCTAGCTCTAAAGAGATGGTACTATGAGCTTATAAGACAACAATAATAGCCAACATTTATATAGTGCATTAAATTTTACAGAATACTTTATAAATATCATCTCAGGGCAACTAGATGGTCCTGTAGATAGAGCATCAGCCCTGGAGTCAGGAGGACCTGAGTTCAAATGCGACCTCAGACATTTACTAGCCTGAACAAGTGACTTAACCCTGTCTGCCTCAGTTTCCACATCTGTGGAAAATTAGCTAGAGAAGGAAATGGCAAATCACTCAAGTTCAAAATAAATAGAGAGATGCTATCTACCTCCAGAGAAAGAACTGATAAATAGAAGTATGAATAGCATGGTTTTAAATATATATCTTATATATACATATAATATATATATATATAATATTTGTGTCTAATGGTAGCCTTTTCTAGGGTGAGGGGGTAAAGGAGATGGGAAGATATAAAAAGTGCACAGCAGAGAATCAAAGAAAATGTAGAAGGAAGCATAGAAAGCAGAGTAGGTTTGAAAACAAGTAGTACTTACATAGCTTTTTTTAAGTAAACAGTGTGAAATGTAAATTCATGATTTTATAGTGAATCCTCTTTTTAGATTGTGCTGTGTATATAGAAATGTTCCTTTTTTGTCTTCATGTATTTAAGTTCAAAATGAATAAAACATTTTTTGAACTATAATCTCATTTGATCCTCACAACAACCTTGGGAAATAGGTGCTATTATTTTCCCAATTTTACAGATAAGGAAACTGAGACAAACAGAGGTTAAGTGATTTAACCAGTCACACAGTTAGTAAGTACCTGAGACTGGATTCAAACTCATGTCTTGCTTACTCCCAGTCCAATGCTCTATCTACTGGGCCACTTAGCTAGGCAATAGCAGTTTTGAAACATAAAAGATAGAGGAAAAAGTGGTATCTGTTATCAAGATACCAGTGACATGGTCAAGAGAGACCAGACAGAAGTGTTAGGCTTAAAAAAACAAGCGTGATCAAAAAGTAGACAACTTTCATAAGTCATTCCCCAGGGGGAGGGGACTCAGACCTAAAATACTTTCTGCATTTGCTCTTACACATTTATGTCTAATAATGGCATAGACATTGGAGGGATGATTTTTGCATCTTCTACTGCTATTGAGTTAAGTAAGGTTCCTGGGGGCTTTGTTTCCCAGAGCCTGACTTCTAGCTCATCCTGGCATAAACTCGCACTTCTGGTAGCCTTTTCTCTTGACCTTCCAAAGCTCCCAAGGTCATAGCTTAACACAGTGCCTGGCACATAGTAAGCATTTAATAAATAAATACTTATTCACCTTCTTCCTAACTGGGTCCATAGACATAGATAAAACCGTGAAACTGATTCTGGAAGGGATTGAGGATTTTACCAATCCAGGCAATTTTTATTGTTCAGTCATTTTTTTCAGTCACATATGACTCTTCAACCTAAAACTTTAATGTTTATAAAGTGTTTTCTTTGCAATTACCCTGGGAGATAGGTAATTCAAGTACTATTGTCTGCATTTTAACACCTGAGGAAACTGAGGCTCAGAAATATTAAGTGGCTTGCACTGGATCATACAGCTAGTAAATGAGAAAAGCAGGATTCAAATTGAGGTCTCCAGACTCTAAATCCAAAGCTCTTTCTATCACACCACCAATGCCTTCCACCAGATTTTGGTTTTCAATTTGACTGGTCCAGTAACTTGATTTCTATCAAACCCTACTTGTATGTCTTCCTCGGAACGATCAAATGGAGGAAACTGATTTGTGAACAAGAATGTCAATTCAAAATTTTTTAAATTTAGTCTTCAAGTAGACAAGATTTTTTTCTTCAAGCTGGTCGATACCTTTACTTCTTAGTTTAGAAACCTACTTGAGAAATAATAATTAATATTAGAAATTCTCTAGAGGCAATGTAACATAGATGAGTTATATTATGGGTATTTTATTTGAGATAAGACAGTCTGTGGACAAAAAGCCAGATCTCTAGTTAACTGGGATCTTTATATATTCCAGACAAGGTTGGATAAGGATAAGATTCTCTCTTTTATCTTTCGTTTTTCTAGGTCTCTTGTCTATTTTCATATTTCTAGTTTCTGTACACAAGACAAATATAGTCTGTATATGACACTTGGTAGATGCCCCATGTGATATTTGGGGCAGTGCACCATTATAAACTATTCACTGTGGTTTGTGCTCTGCCTTTCTTAAGGTTGCAGGAAGGCAGGGTGTCACTTTATTAATTACCCAGCAAGGGAGTTATAATATATGAATTAAGCACCAGGTGGTGCTATACTCAAGCCACTAACCAAGTGAATCTCTCCAGGATGTTTCTGATAAACATGCACAAAAAGCACCACCAATCTATACAGCTCCAAATGGCTAGGCAAATTAAAAAGCCTATGTTGGATAGCTTCTTTTATTTAGCCTCTAAGATGACAATATTTTTTGGACCAAACCTATTATTTCATGGATACAGGAAATTCCCAATAAGAAAACTCCCTCCAGAAATGCAGATTGGCATCTACTCTGTAACATAATTTTAGACTTACCTGGAGGTACTGGGAAGGTAAGTGGTTTTTCCAGGGTCAAAACAGTCAGTATGCATCAGAGATACAACTTGGACACAGTTCTTTCTGGTTATAAGGCTAGTTCTGTATCTACTATGCCTTCCTTCACAAAGCAAAACTGTATTTTGATGTACATAGATTCATACAAGGATTCCAGGAGAATAAAATTTCATTAAAAAAAATAAAATATGAGATCTACTGCATACAGCTCAGAGCCCTCACTTCATATCTATAATTTCCTCTCTCTTTCTAAATAGCTCTCCCCCCCCCCCACCATATTTACAGGGTATATAGATAATTAACCAACTATCACTACAAAGTTTGTTTAATGTAACAAAAATACAAACGAAATATTTTCAGTACTCTCATTTGGATCATTCTGCCTCCTGCCTCCAGTGTGAAAAGCTTGCTCTTGCTTGTTCTCCAAATTTTGCGTTTCAGGACGCTGGTTAAAACATTCACCATCTCCTTGTAGGCTGAGAAAGCTCAAGGGGAGGAGTCTATCAGATCATAAAGTTAGAGCTGAAAGAAAACCTAAATGCCATCTAAACCAATCCCTTCACTTTACTGATGAGGAAATTTAAAGGACTTGCCAAAGATCAGAGCCGGGATTTGAAATCAGGTTCTAGGACATTAAGGTTAATGCTTTTTCTACTATATCACGGGTCTGGGATTCTAGGCAACAGAAAACAGAAGGACCACAGACAGCTAGAGCAGGCTCCATCCCTGATCAGTCTCTATACTTTCTCACAAGCCAAAGAGGTTTTCAAAAGCTGCATATCTAGACTCCTCGTCTGGTGTCATTTCTATGTGCCCTGGTCCTCTTTGCCTGGCTTTTGTCCACATATTGGTCTCAGCACTGGTATAGGTCATAGTAGGTTGAGGCGATGTTCATAGCAACTGAGTCAGCAACAGAAAGGAACGAGATTACATCTTTAAATGAGGTTTCATCATCCTGGCATTCCCAGATGAATCCATGCATGCCACAATGCTCTTCTATTCTGAAGGACTGATAAGCAGAGGGGGCTGACCAGCAGAGGAACTGGACCTTTAAGCCCTCTAGCAGGCAGGGAATCTCAGTCTTACTTCAGTAGCAATCGGCCCTCGTATATCCTCACAAGCCGATGGGAAGTGTCTCCTAAGGGTTATTGGGAGGAAGTCAAACCTGGGCAGACTGGCAGATGTGGGCTCTCAGAGGCAGGGCCTCTCCTTGACTTGTAGGTTTGATACTCCCTAACTGGGGCTAGTAGTGATGGAGGAGGGAAGGGAATGGTAACCATGGCAACCACATCTTCCAGCCCTTAAATTATCACCACCCCAGGGCCGGAGGTAAATAATAATTCAGAACTGAGAAACGCACCGCAGTGGCCCACATTATGCATAATTCTTATTTCAATTGATTTCCAAGGTATAAATGCTCACTGAATATCCTTTATCCTATATCCAAGATATAAATGCTCACTGAACAATTTAGCAGTGTTCTCTCAAGCCACTTAGAGTTGGTTCCAGCACACCCCTGGGACCAGAACTGTGATTTCGATAACAAAGGGGACTCATGGTTAGGAGCTCCTATTCCCAATGCAGATCAGATCCCTCTTGTATAACAGATAGTCTAGAGGGTTGTCTGAGAGGGCAAGTGATTTACATAGCCAATATGTGTCAGATACAAGACTTGAACCCAGACCTTCTGTAATGGGAATGTAAATTTTAATATCTTCCCTGCCCCTAGGCTAAAGTGCACCTGGAGCCTGGGGTGGGAGGCTTGTTTTTCAGTAGATACTTCTTGATTGGCCAGTGAGTCAATAAGGTTGTTACATTCTCTGAGCCAGGAGAAGGCCAAATAAGCCCTGATGTGTAGCTTTGTTTTGGGGCTCACTTTGAGAAGTGTTCTGTGATTTGATATGGATTCTGGGAAGCCGTTGTCCAGAAACCCCCCGGCTTTGAAAAATCCAGATGTTGATTTGGTGTGGAAGTAATGGCTGGACAGTTTGGAAAGCTGTCTACTTGATCTGTTTCTGTCTTGATAATTCCGCCTGTATACTTTGAAGTTCGAGGTGCTGACCTTTTTCCCCTGAATGAGGTAAACGATACATATTTGACTGATTAAAGTAAGCTTGTTAACCCATTTTGAGTTGCTTTCCTTTATCAAAGCAGATCCAAGAACCTGTATGGGCAGCAAACCCTGAAGACGCTTGGGGTGCTTGCTGCTACACCTTCCTAACTCCGAGATGAGCTCTGTATACACTCTGCCCAATTCTCTCTCTCTCTCACTTTGCTTTTAAAGAGACTAGATTACTGGCCACCCAACGGCCCCAGCACCTTGGCCCCCATCATTCTCAAAGGTCTGCTGTGCACTTTTGCTCATCTATAGATAAAGAAAGTCTCTGGGGAGCTAGGTTGTGTGGTGGATAGAGGGCCATGTCTGGAGTCAGGAAGGCTCATCTTCCTGAGTTCAAACATGGCCTCAGACACTTAACGAGCTTTGTGACCCTGGGCAAAACACGTAACCCTGTTTGCCTCAGTTTCCTCATCTGTAAGATGAGCTGGAAAAGGAAATGGCAAACCACTCCAGTATCTTTGACAAGAAAACCCCAAATGGGGTCACAAAGAGTCGGGTGTGACTGAAAAGACTGCACAACAACAGATACAGCAAGAAGGATTCAAAATAGAACTTGGAATATACTGTAGGATTCCCATCTCGTCCCCCAGTAGATTTATCTTTCTAATTATGTTCTAATTGTGTTTCATTGAGGCCAAAAGAATATTCCAATTATCTGATATTTCCTGAGCATATAAGTACTGCTGCAGGAACATACACACAAGGAGAAGTCACTTGGGGAATAGATTCTGCTTTGAAGAATGCACCTGGTAAATAATCTGCAAGGATAATTGAGGATTAACAGTCATCCTGGTCCCGGGGGAGCTCCTGGCGCATACAGCTTGAAAGTCATCTATTTCATTAGAAGCTAACTTGGCAGCCTTTATCTTTAGGAAAACTCTGGAGGGACCTGGAAAGACAAAAAGCTGCCAAATCAGAAATTACCAAGGGTTTTTCTCTCTCTTTGTTATTTGGAAAGAAAGGAACAGACCTTGGGCTTCAGAAAAGCAAAGGATGGGATAGCCAGGCTTGTTATATGTATTTCTGATTTTAATCCTGACTTCAAAACATATGGGATTTTATCCATGGTAGCATATTGCTGCCCCCTTCATATCTTAGAAGGGGGTTTCATAAGTGTCTATGACCTAAAGAAGCTATTCTAGGCATTTAGGTAGCCCAATGGTTAGAGCACTGGACCTGGAGTCAGGAAGACTAGAGTTCAAACCTAGCCTCAGATAGTCACTAGCTGTGTGACCCTAGGCAAGTCACTTAACCTCTGTTTGCCTTAATCCACTGGAAAGAAATTGGCAAACCACCCCAGTATCTTTGCCATGAACAGTATTGGTGTGCTATGGTCCATGGGATATTGAAGACTGAACAACAGCAACAAAGAATTGATCACTTGGTGGCCAAACTTCTGGAGAAGTTGTCCTTGCTAGACTTAGCAAAGTCAGACGCATTGTCAGAGGTGAGGCTGTACTTGAAACTTTCTGAGTCTGGTAGGATACACCAGGGCTCTGTCTTTGGAGTATCCATGGTCACCTGATATCAGTGACTACTGCTCACGTGTAAGAAATCTCCCGTCCTTTCTGGATACGGTCTCTTTGTTCCTCTAAGAAACCAAAAAGAAATACAAACAGATTCATTTTGTTTTACAAAAGGAGGCACATGCTTCAAAAGGGTGATTTGTATATGTGGTGTAGTGAGAGGCAGCCCAGTATAAAAGTACAGTGGAAATGGGCTTATTTTCAAAGCCCTGTTCCTGATTCTACCAAGTGAGTCGACCTCTTTGAGTCACAATTTTCCCATCCTTAAAATGGGGGAGTAGGATCAGAACATCGACAAACTGCCTGTATCTTCTAACTTCCTATTTTTCTCCAGTAGCAAACCCGGCTTTCAGCTTTCTGATGTGCACCTTCAGGCTTTAGGACATCACCATTCTTCTTTCTTACCAGGATGCTCAGACCCCAGCTTCTCTACAGAGTGAAGACCACAAGGCTTTCCTTCCCCCCCCCCCATCCATTCTCCTGCCCCTTGCTATGGCATACTTATTTCTATGTATTTGTTGCTATGAAGTCTTACTCTGAAGGCTCATTGTGGAGTGGAGGTGACCTTGGGTTTTCAAAGGCCATGTAAAAGCAAAATGCAAAGACTGGCTTGTTAAGCTGGAAACCTGCCTGCTAACAGGCCCTGGTGGTAGCCTGGGGACCAGCCTAGTCAATGTAAGAAGGAGAATCACTAGAAGGTTGGCCACTAAGTGATGGACTGACTAGGGTGACATATGAAACAATTATAAATAAAAATGGACCTTAATCCTGTGCAGTCTGCCCCCTTGTATGATGGGAAAGGAGACCAAGTGGTCCTAAGGATCACACAATCTTTAGGCCATTTATAAGCATCTGTTTAGAAGTGAATGTTCTAAAGGGGAGATGTGTCCAATGACCAACAAAATGACACATGTCTGAGGCAGCAGAGGGGTGTAGTGCATAGAGCACTGGGCTTGGAGTCAGGACAGAAGTGAGTTCAAATCCAGTCTCAGACTTTTGCTGGCTGTGTGGCCCTGGGTAAATCATTTCAGCTTCCTCATATGTTAAGTAGTAAAAATAACAGCATCTACCTCCCAGGAATGTTTTGAAGATAAAATGACATAATATTTGTAAAGTGCTTTAAAGCACTAAATAAAATACTAGTTATTACCATCAATCATCATCATCACCATCATCATCATCATCATTACTGGCAAAACTGAATCATGCCAATAGTGGAGCTTTTTTAACTGAATCTATTATTTCTTTGGCACAAGGGACTCTTGATGAGGGTCGCCCCTGCTCCCAATCCAGATGGCAGCTGCCCTACGTGTTAGGTTAGAGTTTTAGAGACTTGCCAGGGGTACTAAGAGACTATGCGACTCTCCCAGGGTCACACAGCCAGTGTGTGTCGGAAGTAGGACTCTCTGTCCTCCCAAAGCCAGGTCTCAAACCTATTCAGCATTTTGTCAATATTCTTATTATAAATATAATCAGAAGACATAAGGAGCCCACGGCTAAAAATGGACATAGCAGAGGTTCTCCTTGGAAAACCAAAGAAAGAAATGAGTAGAGTCGATTTTGTGGACTCTCCAAAGGCAATGATAAGAACCCAATACGTTGCCTTGCAGTGCTCATGGTGAGCAAAGGGGCAAAGGCCCCCATAAAGATTATTGTGCCAAAACATGTATTGCAAAGTTTAAAAAGTGCAAAAGATGAACGAAGAACCACCTTACTCCTTCAAACCAAGAGTGCTGGTAAAATCACTGCCCTTAGAGTCAGAGACCCAAGATCAAAACGTGGTTTTTGGTTGTTGTTTTTTTAATCTACTACCAATGAGAATTTAGGCAAGTCATTAAACTCATTAGACATCTGTTTCCTAATTAGCAAAATGAAAGGGTTAAACTAGGTGACCTTTAAGGAATCCTGTAGGTCTAAAATTATGAAATTATGAGCCTATGATATAAGTCGATGCCTTAATGTTCAGTGACTCACATGGTGAAAATGAGCACTAGGGTGTGTAAGTGTGTGTGTGTGTGTGTGTGTGTGTGTGTGTGTGTGAAAAGTATGCAAATATGATTCAGGGTTAAGAAGTAAAAGAGGACAAAGGCCTGGAGATTTCAGAAACCTCATGCCATTTTTCTAAAGAAAGGAATCAGAAAATGCTGCCTAGGGCAGGTGCCAAACAATATTATATATATATAAAAAAGAAACTGACAATTTCACTGGATTAGAAATTTATGGCTGCTAAATGATGTGGAAGTTGTTTCAGAAACAGCTTGTGTGCATTCCAATCACTGAACAGCCAGAGAAAAATCAAAAGCAACAACAAAAGGGAAGAAAAGATAAAGATGAAAAGACTGCCTGCAATTTTAGCAATTTGTGACTGACTTAAAGTGAACAAGATGCTGACACTAAAAAACAGGAAATGGATAAAAATTCTTGGAGCTTGATAATCACTATTTCAGTCAATCAGTTAAAAAATAATCAATATAAATTTATTAAGTACCTACTGTGTGTCAAACGCTGTGCTGAGCACCAGAGACACAAAGAAAGGGGGGGAAATCCCCAATGTGAAAGACAGTAAGCAAACAACTATATACAAGCAAGTTATATACAGGATGAATTGGAAATGATCATTAGAGGAAAGGCCCAAGAATTAAGGGGGTTAGGGATGACAGACATCTCATCTTTTCCTACCTGGCTATGCCCATTTGGATTTCTTTACCTTCTTCCCATAGCCCCAAGCTGGCTACCTCCTCCCACCCAATCTCAACTTTCTCTTGTGTTTAATGGTCCTCCATTAGGACGCAAGATCTTTATGAGAAGGAATTGTCTTTCTTCTTTGCATTTGTATATCTAGTATTTAGCACTATACCTTGCTTGTAGTAAACCCTTAATAAATGTTTATTGACTGACTTTACAAGTTTCCTAGAGAAAGTGGGATTTTCTTAGAAAATGTTAACTAATGTAAAAGATAGCCACTGTGAAGAGGTCAAAAGATCCCAGAAACTTTCTAGTTTCTGTAAACACTTGATTTCCTTGCCAAGCTGGAAGACTGGATAACCAAAGGCAGCATCACTTTAAAGTAAAAGCTTGTTTGCAAAATGTTGTGGATTAGGAAGAAAGAAGATAATGAGCAATAGTGCTTCACAATACAGCAAAAAGCAATGAGGATGGAAATGAGCCTGTTGTTAAGTTTGATACCCAAGTAAGCTAAAGATCATTCTAAGCAAGGAGTGCAGCATCTGGGTTGAAGGAATTGGTGAACTTTTGAACCCAATTCTCTCCTCCCCTCCATTATTGGGAGCTGAGAAGAATTGAGGCAGACAGGGAATTATTGCTCACCTTGTCATCAGTAAAACTTCTCTCAGCTATTAGCTGTGTGGTACAAGGAAGGGGGAAAATAAAATGGGATGGAGCAAGGGAGTTCTAGCATAAGGAATCTCCACCATTTTTTGTGTCATGGACCTTTTTTGGCTGTAGTCTGGTGAAACCTCTGAACCGCTTCTCAAAATACTGTGTTTAAATGCATAAAATAAAATGCATGAGTTCAAAGGAAAACAGTTACACTAAAATATAGTTATCAGATTTTTTTTTAATTCACAGATCCCTGGGGAAGAATACCTGTTCTAGAGATTCTGCCCTTTTCACTATCCAAAGTTGAGTTCCATCAAACCCATCTGGTATTGGATAAGAAATACAGTGGTTGATCAATGGGATAGATTAGGTATACAATATATAGAGGCAAATGAACACAGTAACTTAATACTTGATAAATCCAAAGATCCCAGCTGTTGGGGCAAGTACTCAATATGTGACAAAAACTGCTGGGAAATTTGGCAGAAACCAGGCAAGAAACAACATTCATACCATATACTATAATAAGCTCAAATGGATCCATGATTTAGAAAATAATTGTGATATCATAAGCAAAACTTAGGAGCATGGGAAAAATTGCCTGTCAGATCCACAGAAGAAGAGTTTGTGAGATAGAGAAGATCATAGGGAATAAATGGATAATTTTAATTACATTGATTGAAAAGATTGAGCACAAACAAAATCAATGCAGCCAAAATTAGAAGGAAAGCAAGAAACTGGAAGGAAAAAAATTGCAAAAGGTTTTTCTGGTAAAGCTATCATTTCTTAAACAACTCAAATGTGATAAATAAGCCAAATTTATAAAAAAAATGAGAGCCATTCCCAGATATATCAATGGTCAAAAGATATGAACAGGAAGTTTTCAGAAGAAAAAATCAAAGAGAAATGCAAATTAGGACCATTCTGAGGTACCACCATATTGGTTAAGATGACAGAAAAGGAAAATGATAAATGCTGGAGGGGATATAGAAAAATAGGTACACTAATGCACTGTTGGTGGAGTTGTGAAGTGGTCCAACCATTCTGGCAAGCAATTTGGAAATATTCCCAAAGGGCTATCAAACTGTGCATACTCTTTGATCTAGTAATATTGCTACTAGGTCTATACCCTAAGAAGATCAAAGGAAAAGGATCCATATGGGCAAAAGTATAGCAATTCTTTTCCTAGTGGCAAAAAATTGGAAATTAAGGGGATGTCCATCAACTGGGCAATGGTTAAACAAGTGGTTTTGTATGATTTTTGATGGAATAATATTATGAATAGATACAAAGTGAAGTGAGCAGAACAATGTATATAGAAAAAGCAATATTCTTATGATAATCAACTGGGAAAGACTTAGGTACTTTGATCAATACAACCATCCAAGACAATTCCAAAGGACTCACAATGAAAAATGCTATCCACTTCCAGATAAAGAACTAATGGACTCTGAGCGCAGATTGAAGCTTATTTTTTTCTATGTTTTTCTTTCCTTCTTTCTTGCTTTTTTTTAGCAACATGGCCAAAGTTGAAATATTTTGCATGACTTCATATGTATAATGGATATTGTATTTCTTAGCTTCCCAATGGTTGAGAGAAGGGAAGAGAGAGAGACAGAATTTGAGACTTAAAAATAAAAATAAAATTTTAAATAAAAAAGTTGAATTCCTATGAATATCCATGTGTGTTAGTATGAAATGTCCAGATGAAGATGGAATTTTTAACTTTTAACTGATGTATTTTGACACCATTTAGATGCGTCCATAATTTGGGATTAAAAAACTTTTCATGCTCAGCTATTCTTTTATATATATGCATATAATTTTCCTCAAATTACATGTTAAAACAATTTTTAAAGATTTTTTTTAATTTTGAGTTCTAAATTCTATCCCTTCCTCTCTTTCTTCCCTGCAATGCAACAAAAATTTAAAGGAGAGTAGAAAACTTGGGGGGAGGGAGAGATTTTGCAACACGTATCTCTGATAAAGGCCTCATTTCTCAAATATTTAGAGAACTGAGTCAAATTTATAAAAATACAAATCATTCCCTGGTTGGTAAGTAGTCAAAGGACATGAACAGGCAATTTTCAGACAAAAAAAATCAAAGCTATCTATAGTCATATGAAAAAAAATTGCTCTAAATCACTACTGATTAGAGAAATTCAAATTAAACCAACTGGTTATTCTTAAGTCAATTGAAGGTTAAAAATTCCATCTTCATCCCATGTGGGGTAGGGAGCTGGCATGAGGAGAGTATTTCTGAGGAAACTCCTATCTTCATCTGACACAGAGAGGCAGGGACAGTGAGAAAGAATAGTTGAAAACATCTTCAACTCTGAAAAAAAAATTCTGGTCTTAGAGAGTCTTACATTTCTTTTCTTACTTGATACCCTAAAGGAATGAGACAGACACTTGTTGACAGAAGCCTGGATGTGGGACCCTTGAGACAAGTTGGGGTTTTTATTTTTATCCAAATTCTTATTTGTCCATGGCCTGACTTTATTCCTGGAGTAATCTCTTTCTGGCTTTGGGCCTGTGGATCCATGTGAATTTAAATGTCTGAGGGAAATGCCAGAGCTTCCTTGAAAGCCACAGCCGCTTAGAAGTCATCAGCCCCTCTGGCCTCCTCCCTTCTATTGTGAACAGCTTACTATTCAGTGATATCTAAGCTGCTGAGTGACATAAGCTAACTCGTTATCACAAATTTTAAAATATTGTATAGTCTCTGTTATAAATGTTTCATATAAAAGTCTCTGTTTCCTGAAAAAAATCAAAACATACAATTTAAAAAAAAGCAGTATATATAATGGAATATATGTAATATAGTAGGAAAAGAAAAAATTCAGGAACTAGAGAGCCTTGATTGGAATCCAGATATACTACTTCCTGTGTCTTGTTCCTGTTCAGTTGTGTCTGACCTTCATGATCCCACGGACCTATCCGTGGGTTTTTCTTGGACTGGTTTGCCATTTCCTTCTCCAGCTCATTTTACAGATGAGGAAACTGAGGCAAATAGGGATTAAGTGAGTTGCCCAGGGTCACACAGCTAGTAAGTGTCTGTGGCTGGATTTGAACTCAGGAAAATGAGTTTCTATTCACTGCACCACCTAGTTACCTTCTATTTACTATGTAATCTTGCCCAAATAATTTTTCTCCTTCCTCTTAGCTCTCACGTTTTTTTTATTTGTAAAATGAGAGAATTGACAACAGTTCTCAATAAAAGGACTGCAAATTATGAACAACAAATGATTGCTCCAAATCACTAATAGTCACTAAATCACAGCACAATCGGTAAATTGAAAAAAACGATAAAAGATGGGAACAGCCAATGGATGGATGATGGATGCTGTGGTAAGATGGACATATTAATATCCTATTGAAAGAGCTATGAAGAGGTCGAAACCTTTTGGAAAGCAATTTATAATTTTGCTAAGAAAATGACTAAGATGTCCTTAGCCTTTTATTCCACTGCTAGGCAGAATCAGATACTTTGAAGGCCAAAGGGAAGGTTAGCCAATATGAAGAATGGCTGAGATAAGGAAGTAAAAGATAGGAAGGGAGTTCCTACATGCACCAGTATATTTATAGCAGCAGTTTGGTGGTAGCAAAGACCTGGGGGAAAAAAAGTAGGTGCCCATTGATTGGGAAATGGATAAACAAATTGTGTAGAATATTACTCCTGCTTAAAAAAATAACATGAATAATATAAAGCCATAAGTGGTTCAGTGACTAGAGTGCCGGACTTAGAGTGAGGAAGACTCACCTGACTGAGTTCAAATCTGGCCTCAGACACTTACTTAGCTGTGTGACCCTGGGCAAGTCACTTAACCCTGTTTGCCTCAGTTTCCTCATCTGTAAAATGACCTGGAGAAGGAAATGAAAAAAACACTCCAATGTCTTTGCCAAGAAAACCCCAAATTGGATCATGAAGAGTCAGACATGAGTGAAACAATTGAACAACAGATACAAAACATAGGAAAACATAAGAACAATACCCAGTGAAGTAGGAAGAACTAGGAAAACAATATAATCATGACTATAACAGAAATAGACAATGCAAAAAACTGGGGCAGCTAGGTTGTGCAGTGAATAGAGCACCAGCCCTAGTCAGGAGGACCTGAGTTCAAATCCGGCCTCAGACACTTAACGCTTACTAGCTGTGTGACCTTGGGCAAGTCACTTAACCCCAATTCCCCTGCCTTTCCCCCTCCAAAAAAAAATACAAAAAACAAAACTGAACTCTATATAGTTAAAATGACCAAACATGGATCTGAAGAAGGTAACAGACTGATGGGACATTGCATAAACTGTCAGATTTTAGCTGATAAATTGTTTGGTCTTTCTGGCCTGCTTTTTCCTCCTTTTATTCATATTTTTCTTTGTGACATGAGATAACTTTCTGGGTAGGGGAAGGAGGAGAGATATCTTTGGAAATGAGGATTATGTTAAAAACAAATCATACAAAGAAAAATTAAAATGTGAGAGTTGAAAAATTGAAATCGAACACTGTTATAATTACAATGACCAAGCCTGGTCCTGGAAAAAAAGGTGAGAAAGCATGCCTCCCTATCTTGTGTCCAGAAGTGGGCACTGTGGAAAGGCAACATTGCCTCTAATGCCAGACTTGGCTCATGAGCATTGCTATGTTGCTTCCTTTATTGGTTGGTAAGGCTAACTGCTGGTTTGGGCAGGAGGATGGTGGATATGTTCAGAAATTAAGATAATTATTATTATAGCTAGAATTTCATAATACTTTAAGGTTTTCCAATTACATTATAAACGTTTTTTCATTTGATCCTCCTAACAATGCTGGGTGGTAGTTTTTGGTATTATCCCCATTTTGCAGATGAGGAAACTGAGGCAAACACAGGTTAAGTGATTTACTCAGGGTCATAAAAATATTTGAGGCCATGGTCTTCCCATGGTTCTCTCTATCCACTGCACATGGAAATACTTCTTTAATGATGGGGTTGAAAAAGATGTTTTCTGGGATCCCTTCACCTCTAAGTGCTCTGATCTTGTGAAGTACCTTTGTCTTGGAAGGAATGTGACCTAAGTATAGGTTGGGAATACTATAGCCTGGTTCTAGGCTTTGAATATCTTTCATACTCTTAGGCTCAAGAAAATAAAATAAAACAAAAACTTATCTTCTTTTTGAGTTTTTATCTCCTAAAAAATGAAAAAAAAATTCTGTGACTGTTTGAGTTTATTAGAAACCTAAAAGCTAAAAAAAATTGACTTTTGGTTAATGTGGTATTAGGAATGGTCCTAAAGGAGTCCATAACTCCCACAAACATTTGTCAAATTCTAAAAATGCAGCAGAAGTAAGAAGGATAAAGAAAACCAAAGAGAAATACCAGGAAGTTCCTCCATCCAGTCCAGCATTTGGATGGCAGAAAAGACCACCCAAAGTCATTCTGAGCAGAGATAAGGTTG
Source organism: Petaurus breviceps papuanus (assembly GCF_028583685.1). Taxonomy (NCBI): domain Eukaryota; kingdom Metazoa; phylum Chordata; class Mammalia; order Diprotodontia; family Petauridae; genus Petaurus; species Petaurus breviceps. The sequence goes on along the minus strand of NW_027185655.1, from coordinate 20,411,308 downwards.
GAGAAGAGTTTGCCAGCTCCATGAACTGAAACCCCAAACCAGCAGGTTGTTGGTGCCAATGCAGCCCCTGTGTGTGCAGTAGGTGGCAGAGACAGCCTCCATAGGTTACTGCACAAGGAGACAGGACCTGGATGGATGCCTCTCACCCCAGGTACCTTCCAAGAGGCCTGAGGGGCACGCAAAGGCAGCCTGCCTCCAAGTCACAGCAGTGGACAGGACCACCGCAATATCTTACCGTGCAAAATTAGGTTGAGTATAATGCTACAGAGTTTGAAATGGACATTTAACAGAAGAGTTCTCAATGAATAGACCAGAACTGGGTAAAATCTTTGAAATGTAAATATAGGAAATAAGACAAAACTAGACTTTGAAATATATTTGAGTAATTAATATGCAGTTAAAGGATTCAAATAGGGTGAGAAGAGATCTGTTACCTTGAAAATCCCACAGAGGCAGGGAAGGAAGACAAATGCAAAGCCTAGACATGGTTTTGCTCTGTAGCGTAGGTTTTAAGAGAGGAAGAAGACAGAGGGGAAAGGAATACATTAGAGAAGAAATAGGGAAGAATCGACAGAAAAAAAAATGATATTCACATATTTGGGCTGCATGATGAGCGGGAAAGACAGAACATCTCATGAACGTCACCCTCAGATGAACTGAGCAAGGTGTGTGTTTGAGGAGGCGGGTTGAACACCCAAACAGAAAGACCCTGAGGTAGAAATACATTAAAGTCCATAAGGGAACAACTGAGGATAGGCAGATTAGGTTTTAGGAGAGAGAATAGACTTGGGTAAGGAATCGCAGACTTTAAATGGGAATGGGATTATTTCATCCACCAACTGAAAGAGATTAGCAAAATAAATTAGAAAACGCAATATTCCCGTATGTTGTTTACAAGGAATATAATTGAAACATTCCGAATCTGAATTCTGGGCTGATGTACCTAACATACTTTGCAGCTCTACAAATGGCATCATCTCCCTACCCTTTGGCAGCCTTGAAATTGTAGACTCTTTACATTCATATTTCTCTAAATTTTAATAAATATCTTCCTTTATCTTTAAAAAATATCTTTCTCTTCCTTTTTAAACATTAGACTGTTCTCTCAGAGTGAGGTATACATTATTGATTGACAGGGAGATCCAAATCTTCATGTCTGTAGCACAGACCATACTCTCTCTGAAACTGTCCAAATCTGGCAGCTGCTTCTTCATACACAGATATTATCAGTATAATATTAAAACAAAGTTCCTTTTCTACTCATATTAGACCTCAAAATGTTCATCTGTAACAGTGACAATATCTTACATCTTTGATTTTTAATATAAATCTCTTCCTGTACACCAAAATATATTTTCTGCTATTTTAATCCCTGACTGCAGCTTGTGCAAAGGGCCTTAACAGAAGCACACCTGCTTTTGTATCAGTTTGGAACTGTGTTGCAGCGATAAACAATGTAGCATAGACAGAATGCTAGTCTTACAGGAAAGAAGATTAAGAACTTTTATTAAGCATTTTCTACAAGCCGTGTAAGGATGAGGAATTTTTAAAAAGACAAAGAGGTCACAACAGTATGTATGCAAATAATTTTATGAACTTGATATAATAGTACAAATAAACAGTCATCTCAGAGAAAAGGCAGTAGGATTAGGAAATGGTGGGAAGGTTGCAGGAAGACCTCCTGCAGATTTAAGCTGAGTCTTGGAGAAAGTCAGGGAATCCAGCAGGCAAAGATGAGGGGGGAAAGCATTCCAGGAATGAGGGATGGACAGAGAAAATGCCCAAAGTTGCAAGAAATTGTCTTATCCTGGGCAAGTAAGTGATTAAGCAACCACAGCCTTGGTTTTCTCATCCAAAAAATAGGAATATCTGTCCTACTTTGTCACATTTTTCTAAAAGGCTTATGGGAGAAATTAAAGTCATGCATGCAATGCGTTCACAAACTTTAAAGACGTGTATCCAGGACTGGCACATGAACACAGTCCCTCTAATGCTACCTAACACATGGGAAAATTGTGATGACATGTACAAGAAGTACCTAGGAAAGATCTGAGCCTGCGAGGGTATCTGTAATTGATATTAGTCTGCTAACAAAATGGTTAGAAGTCTCATCGATGGAGATGCCTTCCAAAAAGCACCAGCAAACAACCCCTCTGTCATTCATTATTTTCATTGGCTGTTCTCTCTTGGTTTGATTCCTTTCCTGGTAGCATCTAGTGAGAGACAGATTGTTATGGGGAAAGGTCTTGGGCCTTCTCCCCAATGGGATCGAGATCGAGACATGACTCTAAAAAGAGAGGCCTTGGAACATTTTGTCTCACCAGCTGTTCTTTTCTGGGTGCCTCCAGGCATCCCAGCATTCTGGTGTCTGGGATTTGTAGTCAACCCGATGTCCTGAGGAGCACATACATCTTCAGGATTGACTAATGGTAGTTGGGGCAAGGATTTATTCAATACTCATGCCACCTCTGCATGAGAGCTTGAGGGAACCAATTTCAGGTAGAAATTATGTTAAGCCTACTCTCCTAAGAGATAGGGGTGGGGTGGGGAAAGTGTGGCCTCAAGGTATTGAGGGGAAATGTTTATACTTTCATTCTTAAGATATCTTCAAAGTAAATACCCCTTTCTAAAAGCTAATAGGTGTTAAGTGATTAAATGGAACTGGGGTGTTAATCACTGCCACCTAACAGTGAAGATAAACTACCAATGGTGTCTTTATCCAATGGTATTAGGGAAGAGACATCCCCTAAGCCACTGAGAAGGCATTGTAGGCAGCTTGTCTATTAGAATGATTCTAGGCCTTGTTATAACAATATAGAAATGTCAATTGCCATTAATATTAGCATATGAAGGCACAATTTCCCATACGTTGCAAATCCTTCTCCCACTTCCCAAAGGGAGTATTCTGAACCTGCCAGGGGAAGCAGCCAGGATGATCATCATCATAGGAAACACCAAGTGCCTGTAACATTGAAAATCCTAATGCCCTTCAAAGTACCATGTTTCGACTTCAAGACAAAATGTTCTGTGGATCTCTGAGCACCAGCCTAGGACCAAATACTTGGGTGGATCAAAGCCAGAGCTCTCACTAGGAAAATTAATAAAGGATCATGCAAGTGACAGGAGAGGGGTCCAGGGAGCCTAGAATATGGAGACTTTCCTGTGTTCACTGTTTGAACACTATTTCTGCCAGCCTCTGCCATAGACCATCTTTAAGGTCGAGGCATCACAATTGTTACCAACCTCAGACAATAAAGCAGCAAAAATCACTCCCACAGCAAAAGGATAAATATAGTAAGACACTTGAAATGTAACGCCTTCCAAGGTCCAGGATCCTCTATAGGGAGTACCCCCACCACCACCCAATAACAAAGAGATAACAGAGGATCCTCCAATTGGTCAGATAGGATATAGAAGGGTGTTCTGGAACTTGAACACCTGCCTCGGATATATCATTCACATCTTTTAGAGTCCTTGAGAGGAAATATTTATTCGATAAGTCATAGGATGGGCAATCTCTCCAATTAACAAAGTAGGTGGCACAAAGGAAAGCCTAGAACTGGCAATGTTCCCTAAAGGGGCCCACTTCTCATTGAGTCTGTAGTTCACTCTAAGCTCAGGGTGGCCTCACTGCACATTCAGACTCCTTTAAACACCATTGTGGGACATGGGAATTTAGGGACACGTCCGGTTCCTGTTCCCCTGGAAAGTCACCCTTCCTGGGCTCTAGGATTGCTTTAAATATGAGATATATCATTTCCACAAGGCTTCTGTGCAAATATCCCTCTGGGAGTCTTGGTGTTGTGCTGGGGGAGGGAGAAAGCTTTACAAAATTGATTAGATTCCTCTACTGGAGACTGACATTTTTATAAATTACCAAAATCTGTGGGGTCTTTCCAAAAGAAACTGTGAGGATATACCTCCTTCCTTTCTTTAGAGAGGTGAGGGAGTATGGGCATGGAACACCACATTTACTATCAGACTCAATTAACATGTCAGTTAATTTTGTTGGACTTATTTTTTTCTTCCTCTTTTATTTTTTTGCTTTTCTTTTTTTTTTTTTGTAGGGCAATTGGGGTTAAGTGACTTGCCCAAGGTCATATGGCTTGTGTGGGTGTTACATGCCTAAGGCCGGATTTGAACTCAGGTACTCCTGACTCCAGGTCCGGTGCTCTATTCACTGCGCCACCTAGCCGCCCCCCTCTTTTATGTTTTTTTTAAATTCTTTGTTCTAAGGGGTAGAGGAATTCTGTAAGGACTGGAGGCTCCTCTGTCTTAGGACTTTCCAGTGAGGGCATGGGGACAGGTATATTAAAAAATGAAGATTACATAAAAAAAATAAAATATTCCTTTTAAACTTTTATTTTTAAAAATTATCAAACATTTATTTTATCTCTCTCCCCCCTTCCTCCCCATTAGAAAAAGAAAGAAAAACCAAACCCTTGTAACAAATAAGTATAATCAAGCCAGCAAAACCAATTTCCCCCATTGACTATGACCAGAAAAGGCTATGTCATTCTCTCTTGAGACCATTATCTATCAGAAGGCTTTCTCATCAGTCCTCTGAATTTGAGTTTGGTCATTGCATTGATCGGGATCCTCAAATCTTTTGCAACAAACACAATATATCGATAAATTTTAAAAATAAAATGAAAATGTGCTTTCATTCACAGAATTTAAAATTCTAGTACTGTGTAAGGGAGTAACATGAAGTCATGTGTGTATCTAAATGCTTTGAAGACTAGAAAGCACTTTCATAAATCTATGGGATCAAATGCAAGGGAAAAGGCATTGGCCTGGAACAAAGGGAGTCTGACTTAGAAAAGCCAGGGGGGCTTATCAGCATATCGTCTTTTCTCGGCCTCTCACCTGCCTGCCAGGTCCTAGCCTGCAGAGTTTGCCAAGGCCAGTGACTCAGCACAGTGTTCACACTGACACCCTCTGGAATAGAATGTCTGCAGGGCTCCCTACTCCGCCAAGGAGCGCAGTGAACCATGGGAAAAACCCTGGCAGTTTGAGCAGCACCTCCTTACATCCATGAACCCGAGGATGCAAACACATTTCTTTTCCTGGATTGTCCAGTACGGCTCAATGAGAGCCTGACCCAGTGGCCCCCTGCAGTCCCTCAGACCTAACACTGAAGTTTTGCCATCTTGGATTTCACAAGAGCCTGATGCCCGCTTTCTCCCCTGGGGCAGGAATCTTATTCAAACAGACTAGATCGAAATCCCTTCCGGCTCTGAGACAGACAGGTTTGGGGGTAATGAATGCAGAGGCAAATCCTCAGACCACATGAGAAAAGGAAAATGTCCTTTTTCCTGTATCCCTCTGAGCCCAAGCTGTGATCAGCCCCCACAACGCACTCCTCAATGAGCGAAGTAGAAAACATGTAAATCCTGCCTCCAAAGCCCTCAATCAGCCTGTTCATTATAAGCATAATGTTGTACAGAGGAGTAATGAAAAATCTGGGATTGCCATTAGATGGAGCTCAATGAAAGAAAGGGAGAAATGGTCTCCCCACCCCCACTCCCTTTAAGCATATGGAAACTGTTTACATGAAAAATTCTGTTCTAGGATAGCCTCTCCCCTAATATAAACATCAGGGACACTGAATATCAAGTAAATGTACTTATGGAGAGACCAAATAGCTAAAGGAAAAAATGGAAACCCAGAATAGCTGGTCTTCACAACAGTTCAATTTTTATTTTTACACCAGTCTTCTCCCTGCCCCCTCTTCTTCCCTTCCTCTGTCTCTGTCTGTCTGTCTCTAGTTGTCTGTGTCTGTCTTTGTCCCTGTCTGTCTCGCTTTCTTTCTGTCTCTCTGTGTCTCCCTCTGTCTCTCTGTCTCTCTCTTTCTCTCTCCCTCTCTCTCTCAAAATAAAAATGACTACATCTCCTTTCTTACGCAAGCTGGAAGTTCAGGGACCCCTCATATACCTGAACTTCCAGCAGAAATAGGTCTGTTTTCATCTATTTATCTCCTTTTATACTACCACTATATCCTATCATACAATACTTACCTATGGCCAACAGTTAACCCCATACTCAGTGACAATATATGCTTACAGGCAGATGCCTCTAAGCTTTGACTTGCTCTGTTACTGATGTAAGCTTGTTTGCTTCTCTTAGACAATATGGTGACTCCCAGTTCCTGAAGATTCATTATATTAACTCTAAACCTTGGGCAAGATACTCAGTTGGCCTAACCTAGTGACGTTCAGAACCCCAAAACTCAAGAGATCCACCAACCTTAAACTTATCCAGGAGCAGAACCCATCATGATCTTCCATGTCCACCTGCTTCTTGTAACAATGGGAAAAACAATTAAGCAAAAGTAACCACTCTAGTGACTACCTAATAATATCTGTAATATTTTTTCCTAGTAGCCCCCCTCCTTTAACACTTATTAGCACTTCTTATAAGGCCCTGTTCCTAGCACGGGGGATCCAAAGACAAAAAGAAAAAAAAATTTACTGGGGCTCATCAGCATTGTCCACAGGTGAAAACTGTTGTGAAGATGGCAGCCATCAGAAAAATATGTCAGTTAAGTAGGAAAAACCTAGTTCTTACCCCAAAGCTTCAAGATCAGTTTACAAAAAGGTTCAAGTTTCCTTAGTCTGTATGTTCAAAGTACAAGTTCTACCTAAGGCTTATCCTTTCTCTTCCCCTCCCCCAGCAAAAAGATTTCATTTTATTTATGCATTTAAAAAGTTTGATTGTTAAGTTCTTCCTTGGATCAAAATCTTCCCTCTTGTGTCTTCCACTTTGTGATAGTAATGGCAATTAAAGATTCCCCTGTATTGGCTTGGTTTTCAAATTGATTGTGTTAAAACCCAGAGCTTGTTAATCCCACCTGTGGGATGGGCTTGTTGATGTGAAAAGAAAGTCCTGAACTGGGAGGAGCTGGTGAGGTAGATTTGGAGACACAAGAGAGAGGCGGAAGACCTTTTTGGAAGCAGCACCTCGTGGAGAGAGAGAGACTAAGAGAATTGCTGGTGGCCGCTTTGAATTGCCCTGGACTTTTGAGACCTGCCCCCTGAGCTGCCAAGGACTGAGGAGACATGGCTGTTTTGCTGGTACTTTGTCTGTCTGTTTTGATGTTATTTTGCCAGATTTGTCCACTGGTGAAAGACAGTCCTTTTGTTGAAGAAGTCCTGGAACCTGGCTGTTCGCTAAGAAGGCCTGAGACTGTCCTGCAGACAGAGAGTGAATACTGTCCACTGGCGAGGGACAGTGCTGTTGTTGCAGGGGTCTGGAGACTGTCCTGCAGACAGAGTGAATACTGTCCACTGGTGAAGGACAGTGCTGTTGTTGCAGGGGTCTGGGAGCCTTTCTGTTGGTTCAGAAGCCCTGAAGAAGGACAGTATTCACTCTCTGTCTGCAGGACAGTCTCAGGGCTTCTTAACCAATAGCCAGGTTCCAGGACTTCTGCAACAACAGCACTGTCCTTCACCAGTGGACAAATCTGGCAAAACAACATCAAAACAGACAGACAAAGTACCAGCAAAACAGCCATGTCTCCTCAGTCCTTGGCAGCTCAGGGGGCAGGTCTCAAAAGTCCAGGGCAATTCAAAGTGTCCCCCAGCAATCCTTCTCAGTCTCTCTCTCTGCCTCCACGAGGTGCTGCTTCCAAAAAGTTCTTCTGCCTCTCTCTTGTCTCTCCAAATCTACGTCACCAGCTCCTCCCAGTTCAGGACTTTCTTTTCACATCAACAAGTCCATCCCACAGGTGGGATTAACAAGCTCTGGGTTTTAACACAATCAATTTGAAAACCAAGCCAATACAGGGGAATCTTTAATTGCCATTACTATCACACACTTGTTGGTCCTTGTTCATAGAAGGTTCAGTCTAGAATAGAAAGGCATCCAAATCCAATCCCCTCATTTTTACAGATGAGGAAACTGAGACCCAGGGAGATTAAGGAACTTACCCAAGGTCATGTAGGTAGGAAGCATCAGAGGTGGGATTTGGATACCAGAGCCAGTATTCTTCCTACTGAGCCATACTGGCCTCTGGAGTTATATAGACCAAGACTAATTCAATTTCAGATGCTTATAGGCAGCAAACACTACTGGTGTGATCTGGGGCAAGTCACCTGTCCTCCCTGGACTTCCGTTTCCTAATTATTGAATGAAGTTGTTGGACTAGATGACATCTGAAGTAATTTTTAACTCAGAATCTTTAAGCCTATCATCTTCTGTCTTCTATATGTCTTGTCTTCACCAAGCTAAATATCAGCTAAACCTCAGTCAGTCAATCAATAAGCATTTATTTATAAGTGCTTACTGTGTTCTGGGTACTATGCTGACAGCTGGGAATATAAAGAAATGCAAAGGGCAGTCTTGCTCTCAAAAAGTTCACAGTCTAATGAAGATACTATGAATACACTTATACAAACAAGATATACTTACATATATGAATGTGTGTGTGATTAATTGGAAACATTCAGCAGTGGAAAGACTAGAATTAACAGGGTTTAGGAGAGGCTTCCTGTAGAAGGCAGGAGTTTAGTTTGACTTGAAGAAGGTCAGGAGGTGAAGATGAGGAAGGAGAGCATTCCAGGCATGGGAGCATCCAGTAAAAAACAATTGCCCAGAACTGGGAGGTGGAGTGTTTTCTTCCAGGAATAGCAAGGATCCCAGGGTCAGGGGATGGCAGAAAACTTTGAAAGGGGTGAGGGGGCAGCGGCTGGATTGGAAGGTATAAGACATCTGGAAAGGCAAAATTATTACAGGAACTAGGGGATGTTTAAACATTATTACTATGAGATGTTTTCAGGTCCCTTAATCATTCACCTTATTTTAGGTGAGATCCAGCTTATTGGTATCTTTAAAAAGTTTGAGAGACATAATTTCTGGATAATTAATAATTTTATTAGTAATGCTGGCATATTAGCAATAAAATGGGTCAGTGACACTCCCAAATGACAAAATATGAATCATGGTGGTGGGCTTATAGTTTATATGCCCTTGAAAGAGTGGGTGTTCCTGAGGGTGGCAATCAACTCTGATTGGTTAATATTTAATGAGAGAGAATGAATTTTACAATGAGAGGTGGACTTATTCTAATGAGGGTCTGGGGAGTGTTACTTTGATTTGTCAGTTACTTCTAAATTACCCAGCCTTGGGCAATCTACTCAAAGAATTTACCCCCTTGGGGTGGCTAGGTGCAGTGAATAGAGCACCTGCCCTGGAGTCAGGAGGACCTGGGTTGGATCCCGCCTCAGACACTTAACACAAAAAAATAGCCTTGTGATCTTGGGCAAGTCACTTAACCCCAATTGCCCTCCAAAAAGAAAAAAAAAAGAATTTACCCCCACCCATACCGGTGTAGAGCACAATTAGATAAAATTCCACCTTAGATTCAATTCCTAGTAAGGAGGGTCTGACCAAGATTGAGGAGAAAGTTAATCTACTCTCATTATCAGCAATACCTTCCAGAGACTGAACATCCTATAGGCTTCTGAAAAAATTCTCGTCCTAATTCAATAATTGATTACTAATAGGAGGGAGAAATAATCACTTCTCTTATTTCATAATAAAGTATCCACAGTTGAATATAATACTGCAGGTGAGGTCTACCCTCATCTTATTTACCTATCTTCTCATATGATACATATATCATATAATCAAATCATAATATCATATAATGCATATAAATATATACATATCCTATCATATAACATTTACTTGTAGAAAACAGGTAATCCTAACTTGATGACAAGATATGGTTAGTAAGCTTAGAACCTAATTTTGTACAGAGTATGTCCATCCCTGACATGTAATCTTAATTCTGTAGTATGACAGAAATTGAGAGAAAGCAAAGAATTGGTAATGACTTAACTGTTGAATAAAGCTATCTGGTTTCTTTGTCACCTCTCCTTCCCCCAAATGCTTCCTCAGCATAGCTTCAGAGGAAAAGACTTCAGAGGAGAGGTTCAACAATAGCCTATTGTCTCCTGATGCCTTACCACCCCTGTTTTCATCTATAAATAGTTCAGGTTAGCTGCCTCCCACAACATGGAAGTCAGAGGGGGAGAGAGGGTATGCCAAACAGATCAGACTGTGATATGCCTCAGGGATCCAGATACTGGTACTGCTTGCAATTTCCCTGTTTTCCACAAAGGTCCCAAATTTGGACTTTTCTTAGAAATAATATGGGATAAGGGCTCAAACTATGAGGGATAGATTCATCAGAATCCCATGATCAGCCCCATGCTTTCTCTGGCAGCTGACAATGAAGGAATTTCACTGACTGTAATCAAACCCAAGATGTAAACACCCTGATCTAAACAAAAGGTAAACTAGCAACTAACTGCAACAGAAAAGATACTCAATTAGAGTTGTATTGTAAGACTTTCCATGTTTTTCTAAGATCATTGAGTTCATCATTTCTTATAGCACAATTGCATTCTATCACAATCATATACCACAGCTTTTTCAGTCTTTCCCCAATTCATGGGCGTCTCTGCAATTTCCAGTTCTTTGCCACCAAAAAAAAAAAAAGAGCTGCTATAAACATTTAAAACATATAGGTTCTTTTCCTTTTTCTCTAATTACCTTTGGAAATGGACCTAGTAGTTAGAATGTAAGTTTCTTGAGGGCAGACACCATTTCATTTTTGTCCATGTTTGTGGCACTCAACGTAGTACTTGGCAGAGAGTAAATATTTAATGAATGCTTGATGCTTGATCAATAAAACCTTCCCATTTTGCATTTAAAATGAACACTTTCATGTCCAATTTATAGATAACTTTGAAGAAACAGTCTCTTGTGCAATGGGAGTTTCCTGCATTGGTGAGGTGGGGAGTTGGGCTGTGTGAGAGAATTTCCACTGGGTTGGTTGTCTTGTGACCCTCATTAGATCTTTCTCTATATCCATATTAGAAAAAAAGAGGAGGACTTTTCCCTATAAATGAATTTCTTTGCTGCATTATGTTCCTTTCCGTATTGACCCACTAGACCTGGTGTGGATAAGGTCACAAAATTACTTTCTTATGTAGCAACAGGAATTCATACTGATTGTGAATTTTACCACTCAAAGTGCGTAAAATAAAAGTTTTGTCATAGAAAGAGCATCAGACTGAGAACCTAGAGCTCCATGATATCTTGGGCAAGTCACTGTCTCTATGCAGATCTGTGTCTTAGTGTCCCCACCTGTAAAATGAGGGTGGGAGGGTGACTAAGATGATCTGAAATTCTGTAATTTTAAGTACCGATCATTATTTAATAATTCCAGTTATTAAATAACTCAGTATACATTCTCTGGAACTTTAGGTGTGGTGTATATTTTATATCCTGTTGTGGATATGGTTTCAAAAACAAAATAGTAATGAATCTCTTTGTGTGCTCGGTCCCCAAATTTCAGAGCCACCTTCCTAGGCTCATGTGAAAATTCTCTTATTTCCCTTGTTGTCCGGTTTTCATTTTTTTTTAAGCAATTGGGGTTAAGTAACTTGCTCAAGGTTACATGGCCAGTTATTTCTGGGTGTGGTGCTAAGTATCTGAGCCCAGATTCGGTCCCAGGTCATCCTGACTCTGGGGCTGGTGCTCTTCATCATTGTGCTACCTGGCCCCCCCCTTTTGTTTTTGCCTTTTTTTTGGAGGGCAATTGGGGTTAAGTAACTTGCTCAAGGTCACACGGCTAGTTTTTGTGTGTATGTGTGTTGTGTCTGAGGCCAGATCTGAACTCAGGTCCTCCTGACTCCAGGGCCCCCGTTCTACTCACTGCGCCACCTAGCTGCCCCCTGGTTTTCATTCTTGCATGCTGCTTCTACATGCAAAAATATTTATGTGGTGATGAAATATGAAAGAACATATGTAATAACTAAAATTAAACTAAGTTGTTCTATCTCCAGGTAGAGGCATCTAATACATTTGATAAAGGTAGTAAAATAGAAAATTAGTCCAAATAAACTTCATTTGAAGCAGTTTTAAAGATGGGAGCATGTGGACTTTTATTTTTTAAAAAAATGTATCAGAGACATGACTATTGTACGTGTGTTCAGATAAGTAAAAAGAAAGTTCTGATTTCTGTCTTTTCAGTACAAAGCCACAGGCATCCATCCATTGCTTGCATCCTGTGTTGATAGTATGGGACCCATTCCCTTCCTCTAATTTGGCTTGAGTCATACATTCCTGTGGTTCTCAATTCCTCTTCTTGCTATTAATAACTCCACAAATCATCATACTTTTTGCATTTGGTCTGTGCTTTCTCTCCCACACTAATAGTACTCTGCACTTAGATAATAATTACTATCTAAATATTTAAAATGATTGAATAAATATGGTATGACACCTGGAGGCAACCCCACAGAGAAGGGTACCCAGGGTTCAAAGTACTCTGTGGTTCCCTCATTTGCTAAAGCCATAACTCATGAAACTGCACTGATGCATTTACCTTTAATTGTTAGTAAGACTATTTTGAAAAAAAAGAAGCAATAAAACCTTTTTGTTCATAAACCTGGGGCACACTCTTCCACAAATACAATGTGATCAGTGCGATGAGTGGATATGTATAAGATACACATATGCAGAAGTAAGAACACAGGGATTGCACGGGGTCAGGTTACGTGTGTAGAAGAGTACATATGTGTGAAAATCAAATTATCAGAGCATACACATGAAGGGGAAATCATGTTTTTGACACAGCAAGGGCACTGATGTCTTCTCATGATGCCATCACACTGCTTCCTCTGAAGCCATTCCTCACTGGTTTCCACTAGATGTTATGCATTGTCCACCAGACTCTACTCTGATAAATGCAGTTCCCTTTATTGCCCACATCCTGCATAGGTTACTGTTTCATGAGATGTTCCTCTAATTCTGCTCCTCTGAATATACATTCTCCACCCAATGGCTCCCAGGTACAGCCCCACTGGGTAAACATGGCTATGGGGCTTTTTTCAGCTTCCAGTCTATGACTTTGCTCAAGTCCTTGGTTATCTTTTCCTCATGTGAAAAGTGGTCTCTGTCATGGTCTTTTTTTTTTGGAAGAGGGAAGGCAGGGCAGTTGGAGTTAAGTGACTTGCCCAAGGTCACATGGCTAGTAAGTGTTACGTGTCTGAGGCCGGATTTGAACGCAGGTCCTCCTCACTCCAGGGCCAGTGCTCTATTCACTGTACCAACTAGCTGCCCATACCATGATTTTAAGTTCAAAGTAGGGCTTTTTAAAAAAATAATTTATTACTATTTTTATTAACAAGAATTTATTTTCTCAATCTTCCTGCCCCCTAAAAAAAGAAATCTGAATAACAAAAAAAAAAACCCGCCATCAAAACAAATGTGTGTAGTCAAGTGAAGAAAATTCCCTCATTGACCAAGTTCCCTTGGTTTCCAATTGGCTACCATGAAAAGAGCTACTATAAACATTATAGTATATATAAAGATCCTTTTCCTTGTTCTTTGACTTCTTTGGGGAATAGATTTTGGAGCAGCATAGCTAGACTAAAAGATATGTATAGCTTGGTAACTTTCTGGGCACAATTCTAAAATGCTTTTCATGAGAACTAGATCAATTCACAGCTTTGCCAACAGTGAATGTACTGATATATCTGATTTCTCACAATCCAGCCAGCCCTTGTTATTATTCTCTTTTGTCATCTTTGCCATTTTCACTGGCATGAGGTAAGGCTTCAAATTGAATTCACATTTCTCTTATTACTAGTAATTGAGAGCATTTTTTCTTATGATTGATGATACCTTTGAAAATTGCCTGTTCATTTACCCTTTGGGAAATGGCTTTTAATCTTAGAAATGTTAATTATTTCTTTATATATCTTGGAAATGAGACCTTTATCAGACATAGTCATTGCAGATTTTCCCCCCTGGTTGCCTATTTCCCTTCTAATTTTTACATTTGATCATTTTGTATCACTTTTTAGCTTTTGAAATCACTTTAAATTTGATCACTTTTTAGCTTTATGTAATCAAAACTGTTTTTTTATTTTATGTGAACTTATCACTTGTTTAGTCATGAGTTGTTTTTCATACATAGATTCAGAAGGTAGTTTCTTCCTTTCTTCTCTAATTGGTTTATGACATGATTCTCTCTATGTGAGTCATGAATTCATTTGGATCTTATTTTGGTATATGTAATGAGGCGTTCGTCTTAATTCTTATTTCTGCCAGACTGCTGTCCAGTTTTCCTAGTAGTTTTTGTAAACTATTGAGTCTTTCTCCCAGTAACTGGGATCTTTAAGTTTATCAAACACTAGACTACTGTGCTTATTTGCTTTTGTATGTTGTGTAACTAATCTATTGGGGTGTGTGAGGTGTTTAGGGAGGGCTACCACCTTTGGTGTGAGGGCTTGCTGAGCCTTTTTCAGGGGTATTCATTCACCTTTGGTGTCTACCTAGCTCCCAACCCTTATCTGTGTCTCCAAAAATCTGTAACACATGCAGCAGCCACACCCTGGTAAGCCATCTCAGCAGACAAGCTAACTCAGGCTGAGGTTAACTTTTGGGCTTTGAACCCATGAGTGAGTTAGGAAAATGTCTAGCCCAAACTTGTGAAGATGTCCCCCAGAGAAATGGGTGGATGAGAACAATTTGTCCCAAAGACCATGAAGGTGGCTGAAGATCTTGGTCAGACATTGAAGATGCCAAGCTCATCCACTGCAAGCTGGGCCATCATCAGTTATCTTGACTGTTGTTTTGACATTGGACTTTGATGGCGCTGGAAGAGTGAGGCTGACTTTGTGCAACTCTGCCTCACTTAAATCCAGTTCATGTAGGAGTCATGAGATCACCCAATGATGTCATTGGTCCTCTTCGAAAATGAAAGACAAACAACAACTAATCTGTTCCACTAGTTGATCTTTTTTCTTTTTTTTTTAAAGCAAGTACCTACTTGTTTTAATAATGATGAAGTTGTATACCATCCCTTCCCACTTTTTTGTTATTACTCTTGGAAATTCTTGAACTTTTGTTCCTCTATATGAATTTCATTATTATTTTTTTCTAGCTCTATAAACTATTCTTTTGGGGTTTGATTGGTACAGAACTGAATAATTAAACTAATTTAGATAATATTATCATTTTTATTATACTGACCTGACCTACTCATGAGCAATTAACATTTCTCCAATTATTTAGGTTTTGACTATGTACATTTGTTAGGAGAGTTATATTGTTATTGCCATTGACATTCAATTTGGGGCAGGGTAGGAAAATAAATGCTTGTTAATTAATAATAACTTTTTTAAGCTTGCAACTTTGAACTTAAAGAATACGGCAAAGAGGGGCGGCCAGGTAGCACAGCGAGTAAGAGCACTGGCCCCAGTGTTGGGACAACCTGGGGGATCGAATCCAGGCTCAGACACTTAGCATACACCCAGAAACACCTGGCCGTGTAACCTTGAGCAAGTTACTTAACCCCAATTTCTTTAAAAAAAAAAAAAAGAATATGGCAAAGCCTCCTCTGCCCATGAGGAAAAGATAGCTAAAGGCTAAAAAGGTTATCAAAGACAGAAGCTGGAAACAGAGCAAGAAAACAAATTCTACAATGATAGCAACATTATAATGAAAAACAATTTTCAAAGACTTTTGGACTTTGATCAATGGAATGTTAAACTCTAAGTCCAAAGGACTGAAAATGAAACAAGTCACCCACCTTTTACCAGAAAGGTGATGAATTTAAAATGCAGAATGCAACACATATTTTTGGACATGACTAATGTGGGAATTTATTTCAATATATTATTCATATTTTTAAGTGCTTTATTTTAATTTTTAAGTGATCAGTTTGAAGGAGATAGTGAGAGGGAGAAATATTTATAAATGTACAAATAAATTTTAAAAAATAGGAAGACCATAGAGAAAATAATAATAATTTTCTTAATTATAATATTATATTTATTATATTATATTATATATTATAATCACAATATTATAATAATTATACAATATAATTATAATAAAACGCCAAATCAAATCAAACACAAAATAAATTAAAAGGGAGAAGAAAGAGAAATATCTGCACTTGATTTTCCATGTTGATGCTTTCCACATCTTCATAGAGAAGCAATGGGCCCAAGAAATAGAATGAGATGAACATTATTAACATGGCCAACATAGGGATTTCGTTTGCTTGATCATGTACATTTGTTATGGGGATTTGTTTTTTCTCTTTTAGTTGGGGATGGGCATGAGGAAAAGAAAAATAAATGAAACTTTAAAATCTTTTCTGAATTTGTCATCCAAAAATTCATGAAAACCCTTCATGAATCTATTCCTAATTTCTGCTTTTAGAGCTTCTTGAGGGTAACAAGTGGCCCATACTTATTTCTGACTATATAAAGTTTAGTTTATCCTCAAATTAATTTTAAGTTTCAAGTGATTCCTTTAAGATGTGTACAACAGAACTGCATTCCTTTCGAGCTGTGGATGACAATGGTTTATACAGGGTTAAGGTAACTTTCATTACAAATCCTCTTTTTAAATTTGTTACTGTTGTTTTTCCCCCATTTTGGAACAAACTTCTCTCCACCATATAAAGACAGTTTTTGAAAGACATCTGTTTCAGAGAAGTGGATGCTCCTTCTTCTGATGTCAATTAGGGCCTTTGCTGAGACTTAAAGTCTCGGCAAGTTGCCTGGGAACCAAGAAGTTGAATGACTTGTCTAGGGTCACACAGTCAACTTGTGTCATAGGAAAGATTTGAATCCAGGTCTTCCTAACTCCAAGGCCAGCTCTCTAACCTCTATACCATAATGCTACTCATAAATATGCATATAGCCTTTTAACTAAATCAGTCTTTATTTTTTCCAAACAGAAACCGTCTAAATGATGGAAATGATCCCAATGGAATGGGCTTGAATGAATGACCTCAGAGTAAGGAATATCTGGATTTGTGTTTCACCTCTGGAACCTATTGGCAGCATGACCTTGGACAAGTCACTAGACTTGTAGTTCATGGTTTATTGGATCCTGCTATTAACACCTGCTAGCTATGTGACCATAAGCAAGTCATTTAAGCTCTCTGGGTCTCAATTTCCTCATCTGTAAAATAAAGGGGATTAACTAGATTTCACCACTAAATCTACTATCCTACAATGAAATAATAAAATGAAGAAACTCATTTTAAGATGACGTAACCATCAAGGGCTCTGCTGGTCACTATCATGAGGTAAGAACCAGGCATCAGCAAACCCCAAACTCTCTTTTTTGGTTCTTTTTCTATCCCAAAGCCAAGGAAACTTAAGAGACACATCAAATTCTCTGTTTTTCAAAGAGATGGCTATTTCTATCCCCTGGTTTTACCCACTTTGTGGAAGGTGGAACTAGTATTTTTAGTCTAGTTGTATGGGCCGTGTGCTTTTATCCAATTTCTTTTAGTTCAGCCCACAGACACTGGGAGATTTCATCCCATTTCCTTGCTACAGATCCCAGGCACACATGTAATGTACAGTTGTGCCAATCATGCAACACACCAGGGCGGCTTTACCATATAAGCATAACCAAAGAGGTCAATGTATAGTCCTTTCTTTTCTAAGTTTTCTAACTTTTCTAAGATTCTATTAATGTCCTTAATGTCTGTCTTATTTCCATTATGGTAGATTTATCTAGCTCTCTTTGTGTATATACATGCATATACATGTATGTCTCACACTGCACCCTGAGACCATAACATCTCTATCAGGAGGATTTGCGTCTCCCAGATCTTTCCTGCAGATGCAGGGAAATGCATACAAGTGCCCTGGTGCCTACAGCCCATAATCCCTGACTTCTCTTGTTTGTCTGTTTGTTTTTTCAGTCATATCTTACTCTTCATGACCCCTTTTGGAGTTTTCTTGGCAAAGATACTGGAGTGGGATACCATTTCCTTATCCATTTTACATATGAGGAACTGAGGCAAACAGGGTTATGTGATTTGCCCAGGGTCACACAGTAAGTGTCTAAGGTTGGATTTGAACTCAGGTCCTCCTGACTCCAGGGCTGGTGCTCTATACACTATGTCACCTAGCTGCCCCTCCATAATTCTCTCTTGATCTTCCTAAAAAGTCCCAGTGTTGGGTATATCCTAGGTCACATTTGCTTGCCCTAGCCTTAGGCACACTTGTTCTCATCTCTGCCTCTTCTCCAGCTTCCTCCAACTTTCAGCCTCAGGTCTGACAACCCAGCACCCCAAGCAATGAGAAAAGTCTGAAGTCTGAAGAGCAAAATATGGAAAGGAAAAACTGCATGTGTACAATACCATGATTGCTGTTTACCTATCAGGTCTCCAAGTACCCAAGTCCTATACACCTGCAGCTGACTTTGTCAGGCAACAACAACAAATCTACCATTTGTTCAACAGTCACAGAAGGTGGAGAGAATTCTGGGTGATATACTTGGGGTGGGGGTGGGGGGTGGCGGGGCAGGGAGGGAGCATTGTAGGAGAAAGCATTATAGAAGATGATGCAATTCTCTGTCTCTAAAGATCAAATGGAACTATGTGACAAAATGTAATTCAGAACAGGAGAGAACGTAAACCACCAAGAACATTTTTTTAAACCATATGACTCATAACTGTAAAGTTCAGAGATGTAAAAAAAAACCGTGTGGGGTTTGTTGAACTGGGTAGAGTTTAAAATGAGAGAGAACAAAGGTATCAACCTGCTTCTTTACCTACCATATATAGAAGAATCAGCAGGAAGTCAAGAAATGAGTATTGGAGCTGAAGCTAGGAGAAACAGAGATAAGGTTCCAATTCCAACACTTAAGAACTGTGAGATCCTTGACAAATCCTCTAAACTCTTCGTGTCTCAGCTGTGTCATTTGTAAAATAGAATAGTAAAACTTAAGGTGATAAAGAAAAAAATGAGGTCACTTTTAGGATTTGTAGGGGTTATAATGAAAGAAATGGCACAGGACCCTTTGATAGCACTGAGTGCAGGACCCAAAACTGTTTGGCAACTCTACCAACCATTTGCTGTTCCAGGGCAGAGAGAAGCATTTGAGATCAGTCACAAGGGAGCAGGAGTCCTGGTTACAGTTGTAGGGCCAAAAGGAATTAGCATTTGTGTTTGCTGGGGAACAAAAGCCCTTCCTGTTTAAGACCAGAGCACAGACCAGAAGAGCAGTGATAACGTGTCTCTCTGGATCATCATAACCTGGAAACATTGAAAACTTTCAGCCCCCCAGAACTAGCTCTGAAAATAGTAGCACAAAATGATACTGAAATTGGCACAGGGCCTCCCCACCCCCAGGCACTAACTGTAACACAAAGATCAAAGTTAACAAATAAGTTAGAAGATTTAGCAACAACGTAAAAAGAATTTGACCATAAAAACTACTGCACTGTCAGAGAAGACCAAGACACAAATTCAGGGGGAAAAAACCAACAATATAAAAAGAGCTACAATCAAAGCTTTAAAGAAAAATACTAATTGGACCTAAACCCATCAAGAATTTTTGGAAGAGTTAAAGAAAGAGATGAGTGGTAGAGGAAAAACCAGGAAAAGAAATAAGAGTTATGCAAAAAAAATTGTTAAAAGATAATTAATATCATGGTAAAAGAGGCACAAAAAATACTGAAGAAAATAATACCTTAAAAATAGAATTAGGGGGCAGCTAGGGAACACAGTACAGGCCCTGGACAGGAGGACCTGAGTTCAAATCTGGCCTCAGACACTTAACACAAAAACTAGCCGTGTGACCTTGGGCAAGTCACATAATCCCAATTGCCCTCCGAAAAAGCAAAAAAAAAAAAAAGATAGAGTTGCCCTAGTCATAAAAGAGGCACAAAAATTCACTGAAGAAATGTACTCCTTAAAAGGGAGAATAGACCAAATGGAAAAAGAATAAGTTCACTGAAGAAAATTATTCCTTAAAAATTCGAACTGGGGAGGTAGTACTTTCCATCACAGGGATCAGAGACTGGATGATCATGGACAAGATATTATAAAGAGGGTTCCTCCCTCACACACAGACATTTACACCAAAGTTGGTCCTATTGGATGTCTCAGACATCAGCTGTGTCCAGGATGTTGCAAAAGAAATCTTAGATTGCTATGGCTGTGTGGACATTCTTATTAGCAATGCAAGCATGAAAGTGAAAGGCCCTGCACCGAATATCTCCCTGGAGCTTAACAAAAAGATCATGGATGTCAACTACTTTGGACCCATCACATTGACCAAAGCCCCGCTTCCCAACATGATTTCCCGAAGAACAGGCCAGATCGTATTGGTCAGTAACATTCGGGGAAATTTGGAATTCCACTTCAAACTGCATAAGCTGCCTCAAAACATGCTGCCCAGGGTTTTTTTTTTTTTATTGTCTTCGATCAGAAGTGGAAGAATTTGAAGTGATTGTCAGCACTGTTAGCCCAACTTTCATCAGATCCTACCACATGTATACAGAGACAGGGAAGTGGGAAGCTTCTATCTGGAAATGTGAGATTTATGACTTGCACAGGGAATGGGTCAGAGGAAAAAGACAGTAGGGACAGATCCTGGAAAAGACTTCTTGTCAGTGCTGCAGGCACCCTAACACCATGACTTTTTGGAATAACTTTTGTCTGCTGAATCCACTATTTGGGGTTGCAAATTCTGTGCCACCCACCATTTTTTCTGTGACAATTCCTTTATCACAGTACCAATATCCAATGCACATTTCCACTGGGAATGGATCATGACTTATAGCCCAGCAACATGTGGGTCTGCATTGAAAGACAGTGGGGAGTTCCTAGCTATGATATAGGTCAAGAACCTGGAGAGTGTGCGGAGAGAGCAATGAATAGATTGGATGTAAGGCAGGGGTTGTGTGAATTTTTTTTAATGTATAATTGTATTTTAATATGATTAGTTTCCTTTATGACCCTATATATTTTACCTTGGAAATTTAAAAATATTTACTGAGAAGGGATCCATAAAAAGCATGGCGTAGAAAAGATTAAGAAAGTTGGTTCTGAGATGAGTCCTGTCTAGCCTAGGTTCACAAAGTTCTTAGAAAGCTTTAGGTGCTCCATAACCATGAGTTATGTCATGGGACATGGAGCCAGAAGGAACCTGACAATCATTTTATAAGAGAGAAAACTGAAGTCTAGGAAATTGACTTTACTTACCTAAGGTGATAAAGCTATTGAGTGGCAGAATTGGCATTCAAGTCCAGACCTCTGAATCTTAATCCAGTCCTAGTTCCACTCAAGTTTCTAGAAAGGACTTTAAAGATACCACCTAACCCATGAGAGGTTGAAGGCCCCATGTCCTCTAGTGATGTTTTAGGCATCTGCAGTAAGGTGGAGTTGTAGCATACCACACATTCTGGTTTCTTGTGTGTTCCACATGCCCACAAATGCTTAAGAGTCAGGACACAAGATGACCCTGCCAGCTCCAGGGCTGTCTTCTCTGGCTGCCCTGAATTCTGGGATGCAAATCTTGGTGACTTGTAAATTCTCTGGAATCTGCAGAGCAAAGACAGGACACAGAATGGGTTTTCTAATTCACCAAGCCTGGCACTGAGATGATCACCATTGGTTTGGGGAGATGTTAGAACACAATTCCATCAACTCTCCTTTCTCCCCCAACTACACTTTAAGCTAGAACAAGTGAAACTGAGAAACATTAGGTAGTAATGTGGTAAATAAAAAAAATGTGGGGAATGTCGGGGGGGCGGGAATAACTAGATTTGGAGTCAGAGGACTTGAGTTCAAATACTGCCTTCTGACTAATAGCTTCCACCACTGAAAGCTGAAGACTCCAGGTTCTAGTCCTGCTCCTGTGACTCAGTTATTGTGAGACCTTGGGCAATTCACCTACACTCTGGCCTCAGTTGCATCATCTTTAAAATGAGTGACTTGTACTGTATTATTTTGAAAGTCCTTTCCTGCTTTTCTGGCACTCTATAGTTTTCTGATACCCAAGGTTTCTGGAGAGTATTATGGAGTTGAACCAATTCCTATTCTTTTGGTATTCTGCCAACTATTGCTACTTAAGAATCCATATAATCATTCCTTTCTTTGGCATATATGAAACTCTTCTTTCTGTCTTTGACCTCCTTGGGGTAGACGCCTATCTCTGGATCAAAATTTTAGTCATTTTTTCATATAATCCCAAATTGTTTTCCAGAAAAGTTAGATCAAATTCTACCCACAGCATATTTTTCTTCTTACAGCCTCTCCAACATCGATTGTTTGCATTTTTTTTATCATCTGTGCCAATAGCTAAGTGTCAAATAAAAGTTTAGAGTTGGTTTAAAAAAATTAGAACTAGGCAAGCAGAAGCTAAGGACTCCATAAGATATCAAGAAACAATAAAACAGAGTCAAAAGAATGAAAAAAATAGAAGAAAATGTGAAATATCTGAACAGGAAAAAAACCTAACCTGGAACATAGATCAAGGAGAGATCATTTAAAATTTTTTTGGTCTACCTGAATAGGTATCATCATTTAGCCGTGATTTTTAAAAAGGAACCTAGATAATTTCAAGAAATTGTCAAGGTAAATTGACAAATTTATTTGAGGGTAAAATAGAAATTGAAAGAGTCCACTGATCACCTCCTGAAAATGATCCCAAAATAAAAACTTCCAGGAATATTATAGCCAAATTTCAGAGCTCTCAAGAGAAAGCATTGGGAGTAGTGAGGAAGAAACCATTGAAATATTGTGGAACCACAGTCAGGATCTCACAAGATTTAGTAATTTTCCCATTAAAAGAAGAGAGGGCTTAGAAGATTATATAATGGAAGGCAAAGGAGCTAAGATTACAACCAAGAATCACTTATCCAGCAAAAATGAGTGTAATCCTTAAGTGGAGAAATAGATATTTAATAAAATAGAGGACTTTTAAGAATTCCTTATGGGGTGGCTAGGTGGCACAGTGAATAGAGAACTGGCCCTGGAGTCAGGAGGACGTGAGTTCAAATCCGACCTCAGACACTTAACACTTACCAGCCATGTGATATTGGGCAAGTCACTTAACCTCAATTGCCCTGCCTTCCCCCTCCAAAAAGAAAAAAAAAGAATTCCTTATGAAAAGGCCAGAGATGAATAGAAAATTTGACATTTAAACACCACTTAAAAGAAGCATAAAAAGGCAAACATGAAAGAGCAGTCATAAGAGACTCAATAGAGATAAGTTATTTACATTGCTAGATGGGAAGATGATACATGTAACCCTTAAGAACTTTATCTTAATAAGGTAGTTGGAAGTATGCATAGATGGAGGATATAGGTGTGAGCTAAGTATGTTGAGATAATCTCAAAATTTAAAATAAATGAAGGTATGAGAAAGAGGAGTACACTGGAGAAAGAGAAAGGGTGAAAAAGAATGGGGGAGATTATCTCACATAAAAGAAGCACGTGAGAAAGATCTTTTACAGTGGAAGGGGAAAAGGGGGAGCAAGCAATACTTGAACCACACTTTCATCAGAATTGGTTCAAAGAGGGAAGAATACACATACACATTCAAGGGGGTATGGAAATCTGTCTCATCAAACAGGTGAGTAGGATGGGGAGAGGATAAGAGAAAGGTGGAAGGATGTTGATAAAAGGGAAGGCAGATTAAAGGAGGCTGTGATCAAAAGCAAAACAGACTTTTGAAGAGAAATAGGAGAGGAAGAGAGACAGGGAGAGAGAGACAGAGAGAGACAGAGACAGACAGACAGACAGACAGACAGAGAGACAGAGAGAGACAGAGAGAGACAGAGACAGAGAGAGAGAGAGAGAGAGAGAGAGAGAGAGAGAGAGAGAGAGAGAGTGAGTTAATAAGGGGTTATAGCAAAATGTATCAAAATGTATTTCTCTTCAGTTAAAGTAAAAAATGTAAGGATAACAATGATGACCTCAAACAAAGCAAAAGCAAAAAATAGACCTAATTTTAAAAGAATAATCAGGGGAACTATATGTTGCTATCATATACAATGAAGTAATAGCAGTGCTGAATATGTGTGTACCAAACAGCATAGCATGTAAATTCTTAAAGGAAAAATCAAATGAGTTATAGAAGGAAATAGACTACAAAACTATATTAGTGAGAGACTTCAACTTTCCTCTCTCAGAAGTAGATAAAACTAATCATAAAATAAATAAGAAAGAAGTTAATGAGATAAATAGAATTTTAGAAATTTAGAAAATTTATATTGATGGCACCTCTCTTTGTGATGGCAAAGAAGTGGAAATTGGAGGGATGCCCAGTGACTGAACAAGTTGTGGGTTATGATCATGATGGAATACTATTGTGCTATAAGAAATGACAAACATGATGGTTTCAGAAAAACCTGACAAGACTTATAGGAACTGATGCAAAGTGAAGTGAGCAGAATCAGAAGAACATTGTACACAGTAACAGCAATATTGTATGATTATCAATTGTAAATGATTTAGCTACCTCTTATCAATACAACGATCCAAGACAATTGCAAAGTAGGTATGATAGAAAATACTATCCACCTTCTGACAGAGAACTGAGAATTCTGAGTGTAGATTGAAGTGTAATTTTTCCTATTTTCTTTCCTTTTTTCCAATATGGAAAATATGAAAATATGTTTTGCATGATTTCACATGCATAATGGATATCATATTACTTGCCTTCTCATCAGCTGGGGGAAGGACTGGAAGGAGGAAGAGAACATGGAACTCAAAATTTTTTAAAGTTGAATGTTAAAAATATATACATATTGACATTTAGAAGAGGGGGAAGGTTTGCAAAGTGCTTTGGTTATGTTCATTCATTTGACACAATAGAATGGAAACCAAAGGAGGCAATGACTGCTATGTTTGTCTTTGCAGTATGTGTTACCTGGAGAGGCATGTGCTTTGGTACTGAAATGAGGCTAGCTGGAGTGGGGGAGAGTGTTTTGGAGGGAGGTGACCACACCTTGCCTTGGGGGAGGGGGTGGCAGGAATGGAGCTTGTGATGTCAGAGCAACTGCGCCCAGAAGAGCCTTTACCGTGTTTCCCCAATAATAAGACCTATCCCGAAAATAAGCCCTCCCCTTACTGTGTAAGATTCCTCTAAAATAAGCCCTCCCCCGAAAATAAGCCCTATTGAGATTGCTACTGTCGGTACCCTCTGTATGCACCGTCCTCCCCCCCCCCCCCGCGAAACGCACGCTGCGCTCCGAGCTGCATCCAATCACAGCTGCAGCAGTGAGCGCGTCATCCTGTTCTTCCCCAGTGATTTGCTTATTGAATAAAGGTACGTTTTTTGTTCACATTTACCTGTTTATTAAAATTGCTGTCAATGTTCATTAAAATAAGCCCTCCCCTGAAAATAAGCCCTCTGGTGTTTTTCTGTCCAAAAAAATTAATAAGACAGTGTCTTATTATCGGTGAAACATGGTAGTAGTCAGGATATTACTGGCCAGGGGTGGGGCAGGGCTTGTGGGTGGAATCAGGCTGGTGGGGTGGTTGGTAGGTGCTTGAATTAACCTATTTAGTTTTCTGAGGCACAGAGTGTCTCAGGACCTAACGTCCCATTACCATGGGGGTATTTTCAAATTAATTCAAGAATAACGATACACAGAGGCGACTAGGTGGTGCACTGGCCCTGGAATCAGGAGGACCTGAATTCAAATTCGGCCTCAGACACTTAACACTTACTAGCCATGTGACCTTGGGTAAATCACTTAATCCCAATTGCCCTGCCTTCCCCCCTCCAAAAAAAAATACCAATACACAGAACACCACCGGTGCCCTCTTTTCCCCCAGATATGAAATGTTATAAAATAACATCTGTAATACATAGCCCCTATACCATAGTTAGGATGTAATCAAATGTATTCTTGCCCTAGAATTTAGAACAAGTCCGGTAACATATCCCAGCCCAAAAATCCATAAAGAATGGAAGCACATAATACAGATGAGCAGTAAATGGCCACTCAGAGATCTGCCCTCTTGGCACCTGAGGGTCACATTTAACCCTTCTTAAGTAGGTCACTGCAAACAGTGGTGGGAAGAGAAAAACTGCATTTATCTGACCTGCTTCGGCTGTCTTTCTCTTACTATACTGCTGGGAAGTAAGAGAGAAAGAATGGCTTTTGTACAGTCCCAGTAAAGCCAGAAAAACTGTCCCCAATGAGACTTCAGTTAACCTTCATTAGTTGCTAACTACCTTTTTCAGGTTGTTTCTAAATTAAGTCCCATAGATGACTTGCTTTTAAATGTTCCATGTAAAAAACAGACTGTTCTTCTTTTTTGCTAGCAGTCCCCAAGGAAGCCATACCCCTAATGACCCAAGTGAAAGTAAGAGATGATCTCAAGGCTGGTTTTCAGGGTAATGGGTTTTTGAAATTCTTATTATTATTGTTTTGGGATGGACCAGAATGAAGGATAAAGCAAAATCCAGCAACATCTAACTTACCTTACAAGTAAGGGCTATGTGTCCATACATTGACAGGAAATTTTGCTTGTTTGCAAACCACTGGCAAGTAGGGTGACACCTTGTATCATTCCCACCTCTTAGATTTGATTTCCCATGAAAGCAAATATTAGATCTTAGGAGGCTGTTTTTCTGGACCCCAAATTGGGACCTGGAAACTAAGGATTTTTCAGGAAAGGGTAATATTTAGTATATGGGTACAATGGAATAAAATTTTAAAAGGGAAACTATCCTGGAAAACTTCAGACATGTGATCTCTGTAGTTCATTAGGATTTCTCTGGTCCCTATCACAGTCTATATTATAGTCATGAATTATACTTATTTTTTGTAGAATGATAGAGGATACTTTACTACTCCCATTTAAAAAAAAATCAAAATTGCCTTTTATCTTTTGCTGCAGAGTTAAATTCTGGGGCTTATGAAGGTACTCTCCCTGGTACTTTAGCTCCAGAGCTTTGGGAGTCAGAATGGCTTTTTAATGGAAGAAGTTCCAACCAAAATTGTGATATTTTTTTATTTATCAGTGGAAGGATAAGATGGTGGAATGAAGTCAGGGATCAAATGGAAATTTTAGGATTATTTCTCTAGAAATAGGAAGGAAGGAAGGAAGGAAGGAAGGAAGGAAGGAAGGAAGGAAGG
>NW_027185655.1:20357482-20384357 GCF_028583685.1 Petaurus breviceps papuanus | reverse complement strand
AAGGAAGGAAGGAAGGAAGGAAGGAAGGAAGGAAGGAAGGAAGGAAGAGTCAGATTTCATAAGAAAGAAGCAACAGGAATTAACCATAGTTTACATTTGGAGGAGAGAAAGTGAACTCTCAAAGGTGACTCTGAGACTGAACACATGGAAGGTAGAAAAGAGAATGAGGTTTTTAGAGGAACAACTTTTATTTTTCATTAATAGTTAAAACTACTATGATTAATAATGCCAGGAAGAGTGTGGAGGGTAGGGTGTAGAGGGAAGGGTAGGGAGAGAGGAGTAGTGTTCTGTCATTATTATGTAAAAATCAAGGCTAGGCTGAACTATCTAAAGTATAGGTTCCCAAAGTGGGTGATACTGCCCCCTTTGGGGTGCTAGAATGATCCAAGGGGGTGGTAGCCTTGGGTGCAATTGGGGGGAGTTAAATAAAAATAAGGGGTAAGTGGAAGCATAAAGAAAGAAAAGAAGAAAATTTTCAAAAACTGTATACACATTTTATCTGGTGAGCAACAGTGTTAAAGTCATGGTGATTACATTATTTTCCAAATAAACACACAAAATACAAGTTATAACTGATCTGTGGTCAAGTCTGTGGACAGGTCTTAACAAGTCAGTGTTGGCAGGAGAGTTGAGAAGTCCAATATGCATCAGCTGGAAAATGTGCGTGTATTGGCTTGTTTATGGTACTATATGGTTAGACAATGCAATATTGCAGCATCAAAATTTCAATGCAAGAAAAAAAGCCACAAATTTACAATAAATTGTTAAATTTAAGATGCGTCATTTTTAAAAAATACATATTTTATTTTTTTTTGGAAATGACACAAATAAAAAAAAACATGAAAGTCAAACAAAGTAGATTTCTGGGGCTGGGGAGGTGCTAATTTTTTTTAAGGGGGCAGTAGGCCAAATAAGTTTGGGAACCTCTAATCTAAAGCTTACAAAATATGACCAGAAATAGGTAGTCTTCGGAACTAATAACAGAGAAACATTAGTTGAATACCTGGGGTAGGAGTCGGGGAATGTTTTTTAAATGCAGTTACCACTGAGGTCAGAGGATATTTGGATGAGGAAAGTATAGTTGAAGACCCTCTAGGATGAGTACATTACTCTCCACAAATACAGTAAGGATGTTGAGCACTGGTGAAAGAAGGTCAGGGTCAAGGCTTAGAGGAAACCACTGCAGATCATTTCCGGAGTCCTGTAATCATGGATATGGAGGACAGGAAAGAAGGACCAGGACATATACAAATAAGGAAAGAGATAAAATGTATGGAAACGAATATGGAGATAAATGACATTTTCTCAAATTCGAAACCGACTCCCACCAAATAGATCCATACTAAACTGCCTGAAGAAAAAGTTCTTTATTCAAATGTTGCTATTATTGTTGTTTCCAACTCTTCATGATCCCATTTGGAGTTTTCCTGGCAAAGACAATGGAGTGGTTTGCCATTTCCTTCTCCAGCTCATTTTACAGAGGAGGAAATTGAGGCAAACAGAATTAAGTGACTTGCCTAGGGTCAAACAGCTAGTAAGTGTCTGAGGCCAGATTTGAACTCATGAAGATGAGTCTTTTTGATTCCAAGCTCAGTGCTCTATTCACTGTGCCATCTAGCTGCCCTAATTCAAATATAAGTAAAATGAAAGTGGGTTTTTTTGATATGCATTTTTTTTTCATAGAAAGACTACATGGTATAGGAGCTAGAAAGGTGGCCTCAAAGTCAGTGAGAGCTGAGTTCAAGTACTATTTCTGACACAGATTGGCTGTGTGTCCCTGGGCAAGTCGTTAGCCTCTCAATATCTTAAGCAACTCTCTATGACAATAAGTTGAGAAGAAAGTACCAGCCTGCATTGGTGGAGTTTTCTCATTTGGGAGTTCCCTACACCAGTCAAATTTCAGGTCAAGTTGCTATGCCTACATATGCTCATAGGTAGTCTAAAAATCATGATTCTCAGCCCTTTCCTTACCTTTAGATACAAGAAATGAGTGAGGGAAAAGTGTTAGAAGATACTCAGAAGCCTCATGCCATCATGAATGCTTTCTTAAAGAAAAAAATCAGAAGGTACCAGACATAGCAAGTGTCCGAATACAGCCCCCCTCCCAATGAACCTGGTTGTTTTAATGTATAGCTGTCCCAAAAATCTTAGTGCTGCTTTAAACTTTCATATATTGAAACTTCCTTGACTTTGGGATATCCTATAAAGGAAAGAACTTGTTAGTGTTGTGGGAGTCATTCCTGAGCCAGCCTCAGCTGTCAGGGCAGACTATCTACTGGTTAGAACAAAGATGAAGGTTAACAAAAAAATTAGAAGAAAGAATAAAAATGATAGCATGCGATTTAAAGCCCCTCCAAATGGACCTATTTAAATAAGTTGATATCTACCAAATAGAAATGGATGGAGAAAAAGACATCAACAATGGTTGTACCAACTTCATACAAAAATGTAACTGATGGAAACCATTCATCATAACGAAGAGACCAAAAGAGCCCCCAAACTACCTTAGTGATTCGGTTTATTGCCAAGTGGGAAGATATGGAAATCTTAATGGTGTTTCTTAAGCATTCGTTTATTGAATGCACTCATGAGTAAATGAAACTTTTTCTCAGTGATATTGACCTTCATAAAAGTCACCTTCATTCTGATGGGTATCACAACTAAACAAGGAAGGAGAGAGAGAAAGCAAGTGGGCACACAATGTAAAGATGCTACACAGTCTCTAATCAGAGTGATGAAATCACAACCAGGGTATCCCAAAAGTCTTCGTGCAGAATTATGCTTTAATAGGTATTAGCACTTATTTATTACCAATTAAATTAAATTGATATCTATTAAATCAGTTTAATAGGGAAGCTACACTAAGACTTCTGGGATGTCCTATATATGCATATGTGTGCGATGCACACACACACACATCACTAGATACTAATTAGCAAGAATAATGGTTCCTCTAAAGTGGTAATGTATGTTTAAATTTGTATTATTTAAAATTATAATTTTGGAAAATGTAGTCATTGCACAATGGAAACGTGCAGTGTAGATTGACTAAGTGACCACTTCAGAGAATTCATTATTCACACCAATGGGGATCCAGATGAATATAGAATATAGCCTTCACATATATGACTTCAATTGTTATGGACCAAGAGACATTTCACAGCCCTGGAATTCTTTTCCCATAAACAAACAAACAAAAAAACCTAGTAAGGACTAGGTGTATTCTTAGCACTGTACCAGATGCTATGAGGGATACAAAAGTATATTTTTTTAAAATACCTGCCTACACAAACCTTACAATCAATTAGGAGGATAGGGCATACACATGGAAAGAAACTAGGGAACAAAAACAACCTTAAAAAAAGAGTTGGGGGGTGTGTACAGTGGAAACAGTAATATTGTTTTTTTGTTTGTTGTTGGGGTTTTTTTGAAGGAGGAAGGCAAGGCAAGTGGGGTTAAATGATTTACCCAAGCTCACGCAGCTACTAAGTGCATCAAGTGTCTGAGGTCATATTTGAACTCAGGTCCTCCTGACTCCAGGACTCTATTCACTGTGCCACCTAGCTGCCCCAAGTAATATTGTTTTAAGAATGACTTCAGGGGTGGCTTGGTAGCGCAGTGAACATAGCAATGGCCCTGGAGTCAGGAGGAACTGAATTCAAATCCAGCCTCAGACATTTAACACTTACTAGCTGTGTGACCATGGGCAAGTTACTTAACCCCAATTGCCCTCCAAAAAGAAAAAAAAAGAACAACTTTGAGTAAATAAGTCACTTTGAATACTATAAATATCCAAATTAACTATACAGGTCATACAAAGAAAGATGCTGTATGCATCCAGACAAAGAATTGATAACTAGAAGTAGGTATAGAATGATTTTACATATGTGTGTGTGTGTGTATATATATATATATATATATACACACACATATACATATTTGTGTCTAATGGTATCCATCTCTAAGTTGGGGTGAGGGGGAGGAAAGAAAAAAGAAATTTACATGATAATTTTGTTGTATATTTAAAAGGAAAAGCAAGTTGTACATAATAGATTTGCAGTTTTATGTGCAATCATCTTTTTTATTATACTATATTATGGAAATGCTTGCTTTATTCCATAAATTTAAAAATCAAATGAATAAATTTGGGGGGGAAAGGAGAGCTGGTGGGAGAGGAGCAGTAAATATAGAATCAAAAGATCTGGGTGCAAATCCAGGGCTGTGCCTTAATAGTCATAGGACCCATATGACCTGTGGACATAGGACATATGACCATATAGTGACCATAGGACATATGATCACTTAACAACTCTGTGCCTCACTTTCTCCATTTGTCAAATGGAGATGCTAACATTAGCATTTCTCACCCTCTGAGAAGGGCATTAATTAAACTGTAAATGGGGTTATATTCATGTGAGTGGCTTGAAAACTAGGATCAGCATTTAAAATAAATAAGGTACAAGTCTCTCCAATATAGGTGTTCTTAACCTGAAGTCTGCAATCTTGGTTTTTTTTTTTAAGTGATAACTGTATTTCAATATAAGTGGTCCCTTTATAATTCTATTTATTTTATTTCAGGCTTTTAAAAGCATTATTCTGAGAAGAGGACTGCCAAAAGGGCCCGTGACACAAAAAAGTCAATAGCCCCTTCTTTAAGGCCTTATTTGGTGTGCCTACATTCTCACTGTGCCAGTCAGAGGCTTTACATGTTTGTCTTCTTGTTACTAAAGCAACTCTGATTTTGCAGTAGCTCTTTGCTGTTTCTAGAGAAGTCACCTGTCTCTGGCGTGCCTCAGTGGCATGTCTGATGAAGCTGATGCATGCGTTCCTGAGTTACTGCTTCCCTCCTGGGAGCTCTGCAGCACTGCACAGCCCATTAGCAAATATGGTCTGCTAGGGTGTTCACTGTCTTAGTTTCAGCTGCTCTGGAGAAGTTTATTTAGGAGTGGTTAGTTCCTCCATGCATGGACAAAAGACTGAACACCTCCCCGAACCACTCAACCTATATCTGCTCTCTCAGTGATAGAGTTTCCTGGCCAGGGAGAACACAATTAAGATTAATTGCATACTTTCCATATAAACTATAAACTCCAGTTGCTTACAAGCTTCTGCATGAGTACTGTTTTAGTTTGAAATATTAGACCATTGATCTATGCTAGTAAGAGCAGGACTTCCCCCTTTCCCTTAACTTTCATTATTACTGTAAATGCAAACATCGGTAATTTTTGTTTAGTTGTTTTCAGTCATGTCTGACTCTTTGTGACCCCATTTGGAATTTTCCTGACAAAGATATTGAAGTGATTTGCCATTTCCTTCTCCAGCTTATTTTATAGATGAGGAAACTGAGGTAAATACGGTTAAGTGACTTGCCCAGGGTCACATGGCTTGTAAGTGTCTGAGGCTGGATTTGAACTCGGGTCTTCCTGACTCCAGGCCTGATGCTTTATCTACTTATGTCACCTAGCTATTCCACAAATCAGCCCCTGTCCTGCAATTTATAGTCTTTTTTTTTCTTTGCCTTTTGGAGGGCAATTGGGGTTAAGTGGCTTGCCCAAGGTCACACAGCTAGTTTTTTTGTTAAGTGTATAAGGCCGGATTTGAACTCAAGTCCTCCTGACTCTGGGGCCGGTGCTCTATTCACTGAGCCACCTAGCTGCCCCGCAATTTATAGTCTTAAGGAGTTTCCTGTGGCACAGAGAGAATAAGCGATCTTCATAGGATCACATAATCAATATGTATCACGGCCAGTCAGTCAACTACCATTCACTCCATGTCTTCTATGTGCCAGGCTCTACACTAACCAGAGATGGGCCATGATCCCAAGTCTTCCTAATTTCAAGGACAGCTATCTGTCAACAACATTTGGCTGACTCACTTTCATTTATCAATTTTCATGAATGTCCAGGAATTCGGGCACAACCTAAGTAAACAGTTTATTGAAGTATAAACAAAGGATAAATTAGGTCTATTTAACTTCAACAAATGTAGGGCCTATTTATTACTGAAATGCAATGGGTTGAAAATTCATATGCCTAATGTAGAACATTTATGCTGTGAACACGTGCTCAAGATTTGTTGAGGGTTCAGTTACAAAGTTCATTTTCTGAACTAATTCATTGCCAAGCATATGTAGGCTGGATCTAGCCAGTTGTCTTACACTGATTCCTGGTCTTGGCTGCTTTATGTTGGAACCCCTGTTACTGAAGCATAGAACAGGTGAATATCAGAGCTGGGAATAGGGTCAGGGAAACATCAACCCAAGGGCAGAAAGGGGGAAAAAAGGAATGGCAGCTAGGTGGTGCCACAGTGTATAGTTAGGCAAAGAGTCAGGAAGACTCATCTCACTAAGTTCAAATCTGGCCTCAGGCACTTATTAGCTGTGTGACCCTGGGCAAGTCACTTAACCCTGTTTGCCTCAGTTCCTCATTTATAAAATGAGTGGAGGAAAGAAATGGCAAACCATTCCAGTATCATTGTTAAGAAAACCCCAAAGGGGGTCACAAAGAGTTAGACATGACTGAACAGCAACAACAATGGAACCAGGGGAAAAGAATTATAGCTGAAAGGGACCTTAGAAAACGTCAAATTCAGGGCGGCCATGTAGCACAGCGAGTAAGAGCACCGGCTCCAGTGTTGAGAAGACCTGGAGATCGAATCCTGGGCTCAGACACTTAGCACCCACCCAGAAACACCTGGCCGTGTAACCTTGAGCAAGTTACTTAACCCCAATTGCTAAAAAAAAAAAAAAAAAGAAAAGAAAACGTCAAATTCAACCCCATTGTTTAACAGATGAGGAAACCAAGTCTTAAATAAATTAAAAGACTTGACCAAGATCACATAGCTAATAAGTGTCTGAAGTAGGATTCAAACTCGGGCCCTCCTGTCCTCAAGTCCAGCACTCCACTCACTGTCCTAACTAGTTGCTGCAAGCACATCACCCCATGACCCGAGGCTGACTCTCATGCTCCGTTGACTGAGGTAGCCCAGCAAGTGGGAGGTGGGAGGTAGCAGGCGACATGAGATCCAACAACAGGTGCAGGAACGAACAGTCATGGAACTGTTCCTTCCACCATCCATCCCACCTATCCGCATTTGGGTGGAAGGAGAGTACACGCTGGAGAATTCCAAATGTAGTACAAGCAGCAGTGGGGAAATCAAAAAGCATTACACGCCTCAACAGGGGAGTCGTAAAGGCACAGTTCTGAAATGAAAACTTGGCTCGTGGCTCTTCCACGAGCCGTGATTAAGGGCCATTTTTAAGCCCACGTGAGCCCACTGTATATGCTTTATCTCCCTGTATTTCTGGAACAATATACTCTGGATATAGGAACGTGAATAATCAAGACATCATCAGTCATGCTTCTTTACTAGAAGGCAAAGAAAAGATGGTAAATTATGGGGTGAAAAGGAAAGGTCTATTTTTGTTCAAAGTTAACATTTTTTGTGTTAAAATGTCTGTATAATTCCTAGTGAACTCCCACAGTCCTTATTTCTGAAATGTTTAAAGATCACACACATGAGAAGGAAATGTGAGGCGAGGAGATAAGATCTGTTTATAAGAGGAAAGAGGTGCCTGGCTATTATTTTAAAATAGAAATTTACCATCCGACAAGAAACCTCTTTTAACTCTGAAATCTCAGCTGCTTTTCAGCTCAATTTTTGTCAGATGTGCATTTTGAGTTGCACTAAATTAAAGTTTATAGGCAGGCTAAAAACTGTGTGGTCCTCTGCCCCTCTTACCATCACTCTGCCAGCATCACTTTCAGAAGCAGAAGGCTCTGCACAGGACTAAGGGGTACTGAAGATGTTTTTCTCGATTGTTTCATGCTGTGTGTCCAGATTACTTGTGATGAATCTCCCTCGTACTTAGCTTTGGTAGTCCTTAAAAGACAGAACTGATCAGTTGTTTGGCTCATACTGCAAGCGTTAACATGTGAGATCCTTGTCCAGGGTCCAATGAGAGAAACGTGCTACCAGAAGAATTGAATTATTTTAAACTTGGCATTCTCAATGTAAATAAAACCAAAAGAAAGAGAGAAATGGGGCATGCTGGCCAGGATAACCCCTGACTCACATATACCATGGGGGAAAAAAGGACTCTGCGGCTCTTCTGTGCCAGGTTGGGCTCCCTGGGTGCTCAGCTTCAATTTGTACACTCCTAAAATCACAGCTTATGAGCACCTGCCAGAGATCTCACCTTGGGTAGTCAGCCATTTGACATAGTTAACTCAAACTGAGAAGGAATCTAGCAATAAAACATTTCCCTCATAAGCCTGGAGTGCACTTTGCTACACATAGCAACAGTGGGCACACTCACAGAGTACACAGAGTAGGGAACACAGAAAGCCAAGGCAACTCATGCTGTTAGCACAGTAGGGCCTTGGGCATATTTTCTTCTCATGGTATATTCAAACTGCTTCCATTTCCCTAGCCCCCACAACAGCTTTGCTGGGCAGGCAGTTCACGTGGGATCTCTGAGCCTACTCCTTTCCACACCAACACCTAAATGCAAGTACTATCTTGAATCAATAGCCAGCACTTTTCTCTGCTGCCAAAGGTAACACTCCTAGGAGATCTCCTGCCTCAACTCACTTTTGACTTCTTCCGTGCTATGTGTGGTATGTCCTTCTGGGCAACTATCTCTGCAAATTTCATGGCCAATAGGGAGGAGAGAAGAGAAAAAAAATCCCCCCGCCACCCGTCATCCCCTGCTGCCCTCTGGTAGAGGTACAAAGGGAAAGTTTTGCAAAAGCTGGCTTTGTTCATAGGTAGCTCTCTTCTCTGCTGCCAGGGGGCATGCTTCTCCAAGTATACATTCCCCAAATAACTCCAGTGGCAAAAATTTGGCTTTTCAAAGGCTGCCAGGCGTGTGACTATTTTCAGGCCACTAGAAGCAAGTTTCCCTCTAAATCCATCAAGGAGAACTTCATCACATCTCAAGAAGTGGTAAAAACAAGACAACCTTTCTTTGAGCTTTGTTTAATACATTAACATCTTATTGTCTTTGTGTGATTTGATCAGGGCTAAGGGAAAATTAATTAATCAGGAATATATTGATCAACCCCTCCCCCACACACAGAAATTATAACTGAATTGAAGAATAGTTCACAAGTTCTATTGGAGATACAGACAAAAATCTGAATTAGGTTTTGACATACATCTAAAGGCAATAAGAAATATCATTTCATGAGACATTTGTATTGTTTTGCTCATTAGCAAGAAGATCGCCATGAAAATAATTGCACCTTATATATCTGTTGTGGAAGATGAAGAGATAGAGAAATCTTACAAAGGACTTAGCAACTCCAAATTAAATTAACATTGATATTTAGTGACATGAATGCAGGGATGGAAGCAGATAAAGATAATGAGAAATGTACTGGAAAATGGAACAGGATTTAGAATGAGAGAAGTAAGTGAGAGACTACATAGAAGTCTCACACCCATATTTTCTTCAAGAAAAGAATCCAAATATTCTAGACAAGGCAATAGTGAATAATATCACAAAATGAGTTTATATTTTAACAGACATGAAACAACCCTTTACTGAAGTGAAAATTATTTCTGAACCAGCTATTTGGATAGTGAGACCATTAATTTATTAAGACAAAGATGAAAATGAATTAAGAAATTAGATGAATAGGGGCGGCTAGGTGGCGAAGTGAATAGAGCCCCAGCCCTGGAGTCAAGAGGACCTGATTTCAAATCCCACCTCAGACACTTGATCACACTTACTAGCCGTGTGACCTTGGGCAAGTCACTTAACCCCAATTCCCCTGCCTTCCCCCTCCAAAAAGAAAAAAAAAGAAATGAGATGAAGGAATGAAAATGAAAAATAGACATGGCATGTAATTAAAATAATTTATTCCCAACCTTCTCAAACAATTATTGGAAAATTTTGTTTTGAAGTATTATTTGTTTATAAACAAATAGTGAAAGTAGATTATAAATGAAGTAAGATTATAGGAACAGCTTACAATAACTCCCTATGAATCAATCTCCATAATAAGCAGACTAAAAAGCACCAAAACACTTGGCTCATACGTTAAGTAGAAAGAGGACAACAAAATGGCAGCCAAAGGCAAATCAAGCTTAGAATATTAATTCCCTTGTAAAATCTTACAATTAAGAATAATGGAATAATGAAATAAGTGTCATCTCATGAAGCAGAGAAAAACAGCAGAGAGAAACACAAATTATGGGTTTTTTTTTTCAACACAGGGAGTTGACAAGACATACAACTAAGCAAAGTTATCCCGGGGGCATTAAAGAATGAAAATGGAAGTCA
This sequence comes from Petaurus breviceps papuanus, assembly GCF_028583685.1. Taxonomy (NCBI): domain Eukaryota; kingdom Metazoa; phylum Chordata; class Mammalia; order Diprotodontia; family Petauridae; genus Petaurus; species Petaurus breviceps. Next base: position 20,374,069 of record NW_027185655.1, on the reverse strand, counting down.
TCAACAACAAAAGAAAACTGGAAAAAATCTGCAAAGATTTTTATAGATTTTTTCACCATCAAGAACAGTAGAGCTACTTACTACATTGAAACTGTAGCATCATATTCCAAATTGTGCTCTTAGAGTAGGTATAAAGATGGCAAATGTGGGGAAGTAGCTGGATTGGACTAAATTTACATAAATCCATACAGGAGAAAAATGCAGCTTTGAGGGGTGCTAGGTGGCACAGTGAATAGAGCCTGGGCCCTGGAATCAGAAGGACATCAGTTCAAATCCAACCTCAGGCACTTAACACTTACTTACTAGCCATGTGACCTTGGGCAAATTACTGAACGCCAATTGTCCTCCAAAAAAAAAGCAAAAAAGAAAATGCAGCTTTGATAGCATTATGAGATTGATTCTCAAGGTGTCATGAAAGGAGAACAGGATACAGGAGCAGGGGATAAATCAGGAATTTTATTAATATTGGAAAAAGTTGATTTAGAAAACATCAAGTACCAACCTGTATGTATAACTTTCTAATTTTTATGAGAAACATCTACCCAAATCATCTAGGAATCCCCCATGAAGACATTAATTGGGCAAAAGGAGGCTTTCACAAATGATATCCCATAACACACAACAATTTTACCATCATGTGATTGACTGAAATATGTAGAAAATACAGGGTGTCCCAAAAATCTTTGGGCAGTTTTAAGCTCTTTAGGTTTAAAGACTTAAAACTCTATTTGGTTATTTAGGCTTAAAATTGCCCTAAGACTTTGGGGCATCACATCCTACTGTATTTGCCATTTTTTCTCATGATAAAAAGGCATTTTATCCAGTAAGCTATACCACCTTAAAAGTTCTCTTGGAAAATATCAAAATTATTCAAGATTCTTTGAAAATCTAATGGAAATAATCTTATTCATAATCTTTTCATAATCAATCCTAAAAAGGAATTTAAAAAGGGAAACATTTGCTCAGAAAAGGCAGTTACCACTTTGGAAATCCAATATATAGTTCAAGGTGAACAGAGGTTCCTTATGAGGTCCTTCAGATGCTGCTATTTCCCAATAACAGATCACAAGTCTTGAAGGTAGGAAGCTACAAGGGTCCAAGTCCCACCTCTGACACATACTGATCAGGAGACTTTAGTCAAACCACTTGTTCAGTCGTTTCCAACTTTTCATGACCCCATTTGGGATTTTCTTGGCAAAGATACTGGAGTGGTTTCCCATTTCCTTCTCCAGATAATTCTATAGATGAGGAAACTGAGATAAACAGGGTTAAGTGACTTGCCTAGGGTCTTACAGCTACTAAGTGTTTGAGGTCAGATTTGAACTCAGGAAGGTGAGCTTTTCTGATGCCAGACCTGGCAGTCTTTCCACTGTGCCACCTAGCTACCACCCCTGGGAAACAAAGACCAAAATAACCACCAGTTTCCTGCCCTCCAAGAGCTACTTTTCAAATAAAGGCAGTCAATTCCTAATTGTTCAGAGCAGGTCTGACTCAGACCACTAATCGTTAGCTTGGGTTTGACTCCGGAATGAAATGTGACATTCATAGGTTAAACATTATAAAAGAAGATTTACTCAGCCTTAGACTAGAGAGGATATTCAAGGACTCCTCAATAGGACTTAGCTTGGGTAGATGTGATTCCTCTCATTTCCATAGGGAAACATATCTAGTCAGCAATGCGTCTTAGACAGTCGTGGAGTGTCTGCCAAGTGTGAAAGGAGTTGGACTCCATATATAGGTAGGACTTTTTATGCTTTTAGAGGACCAGAAAGTTACAACAATAAAGCCAGAGTCTACTAGAAAGCTGCTTTACTAGAAATGAAGCTTGAATCCCTGTCCCTGGGCCAATCAAGTCCTAGGAACAGTTTTATCTTCTTTAAGGGAAAAAATTACAAACTCATATTCTAGGGGAAGTCAGAAAACCTGCTCCTGTCACACCAATACACTTTTCTCTCTCCTTGCCTAAACATAAACAAGAACAGTAAAAGTTTAGCAAAACGAATGAATACAGGTAGGACCAGAAAAGACTATTTTACTGATGGAAAAAGAAACAGAGAGGTTAATTGCATTTTCTGATGTTGTACAGCAAAGTAATGGTAAAACTTAGAAGTCTTTTGATCCTGAATTCAACACTTTCCACAGAGGTTCTTAATCTTTTTTTGTGTTGTGAACAAACCCCTTTGGTAGTTTGATGGAAACTGGACTCTTTCTCAGATTGTTTTTAAATACATAAAATACACAGGATTACAAAGGAAACCAATGATACTGAAAAACAGTTATGAAAATATTAAGTTTCTGGGCCATAGGTTAAAAACTCCTACACCAGAATATAATGTCTCCCTGTGCACCTGCTGAATAATTTGCAACATCTTTAACTTCCTTAGATATGTGACAGTGTTGGGAAATAACCTAGTAGTCATCAGAAAACCCTAAGAAGGTCAGTGAATCATTAGCTTTGGAAGCCAAAAGGAGTGTCTTGAATCAAATGGGATTATAGATTGTGTGGCTTACCCTTATGGGTATTCTAAAGCTCATAAAACCTGTCATGATATCATAAAATATTAGAGCTGGAAGATTGCTTGGAAGTCTAATCAGATTTTCAATTATGATGGTAATGTGAAAGGTCATAGAATAGCTCTGGTATCTCAAATACACTACAGTTAAGATCCAGAAAGGGCAGCGGTTCCAGTAACAATGGAGAAGAATAAAAAGAAACAACAGCAAGTACCTACATCCTGGCCAGGAATGTACAAAAGATGACTAGAAGTCTGTAGGCATTAGGAGATGGTCCTGCCAGGAAACTAACACAGGTACAGGTAAGCAGTTAACCTCTTAGAACCCTCTAGATAGAGGAATCCAAAACTTGTAGCAATTTGACAGAAAAGATATAGAGGGAGACAAGAAGTCCACAGAAACTCTGAGCAGGAAATCTCCTGGGGGACTGAAAATTTCAATATTCTTATTGGGACATTCCACAGGGTACTGAAGACCTTAGTGCTCTGACCTGGAACGATCAAAGGGAGCTTGAAAGTCATAGTACTCTTATTTTGGAGGAAATCTGCCACTATCATGAGCACAGACACACCAAATGAAGTGGAAGCCAGAAGCAAGAACCCAAAAAGCTGAAGTCATGGCCACAAAGAGCCTGACCACCATATAAGAGTACAGGAGGGGGTAGAGACTAAACTGAGCACAAAGTCCCAAACCAGGAACATAGGGAGGAGATATGAATAAACAAAAGAAAACACTAAACATGATGAAGAAATACTATGAGTCAATAGAGCGACAAGAGTTAAACCCAGAAGAAAACTGTAACTCCATATCAAGGAAAGTAGAGAGTCAGGAAGAAAAAATGGCTTTGCCACAAGGAGTGGTAAGAAAAGAATTAATTAAACGAGTGATAAAAATTAAATTCTAAACAGAATAAAAATTCTGGAGGAAAGGACTGGAAGGAGGATAAATAGCTTAGAGAAGATGGTAGCAAACCTTATGCAAGTAGCAGACACTCTGAGGAAGAAAAAAAAGAATGGAGCAAAGAGAACTCAATGACTCCATGAGAAAATCAGAAATATTAGAGCAAAGTAAAAAGATTGAAAAGATAGAAGAAAATAAAAACTATTATAAAAAGCACCTGACCCAGAAAACAAGTCAATTAAGGATAATATAAGAATCACTGGACTCCCTGAAAACTGACTAAACAAAAACTTGAATGCCACAAAAACATGAGTGAGAGACTTTTGGTTAAGACAGCATTACAAAAAATGAAATGTATGTCAAAAATGTGATTAATAAGATACAGATTAAAAGCTTTTTGTTCTGTATTTTCTCAATCAATTGATGATAATACAATTGGTGTATAACTAGGGTGGAGTGCCTTAAGAGCTCAGCATCAGGGATGGGGCTCAATTCCTCCCTGATGTAGTTATCTGACCTGTTTTTCAACTCTGGATGTACACCTGAAGTGGTGGCTTCTGAATGGGGATATCTAAAGTATACATATACTTCATTTGCCTCAAACCCCTGTCTCAGTTTAGCCAAAAATATATAAACTCAATTCGCACAATAAATTCAGTCCAGTTCCATGGTAGTTTTAATTTTATGCCTGGGGGGCTGGGGGTGGGAAGTGAGACACTCAATTACTCAACAGTTAACAAAAGGAGATTTACTTAGCCAATGCATAGGGGAAGATACTCAACAAGTATATGCCTTGAGGACACCTTGAGTTGACTCTTCTGAAAGAAGCTCTTCTGTCTCTGAGTTGTCTCCTGTTGCCTACCGGCTAAGCATTCCAGATTCTTAGAACATCTTGTGACTGGTTTTTACTCGGGTGAACAGGAAGTGGTGTCACTAGTCTGAACCTTTAATTCCATGAGCAAATCAAATATTAAATATGGTTTCAATATTTTTAGAAGAAATATTGACTTAACTTACATGAGAACCAAGGGTTAAAATCTTGATTTCATCACATCATTCCAGGAAACCAAAGAATATGTATTGCAATAGTCCAACATTTAATCTGTACTCAAACAATTAGTAAAGGACTGTTGAAAATAAATTCAGCACAATGCTCTGAGGATTAGTGTCTCATTTCCAAGTAAAAGGATGAGGAAAATAATGTCCTCACACTCCAGGATGGCAAGGGCATAGTGTGAGTCACCCTCAGAAGGTGGGATAGCCAAACAAGTAAGGAAAGAGAGGATTGCCTTGTTTCAGTGAGGGCCCAATTGAAAGTACATAACAAATTCATAACAGACCCAATCAGTGCAGTTTTATGCTTTACTCTAGCTCTGATGAGCAACATGTAGATAGGAATGAAGATAGGTAGTAGGAGTAAACCGAGGCTGGCATTTGGCAAGGCAAGATTGGTGACAGGGCAAGGAGGGAAGGGATTCCAAAGTAGAAAAGAGTGTAGGGTCCAACTGATTCACCAAAGAATTGGGATAGAGAAGGGAGGAGATTGTTGCCTCTGCTGGCCTGATAAAAAAATCTAAGGGATAGAAGGAATAAAGGCAATGGTGAGAATGAAGAGCAGGGTTAGGAGTTCTAAGGCTTAGGGAAAGAATGATAAAGGATTGATAAAATAATAAATAAATTCCTTCATATATATATATATATATAAATGATAGGGAATTTCAGAGTTTGTGAACATGGAAGTGGAATGTCTGTGGGTAACAGCAAGGGTGTGAGCACCTCTGTGCATCGCTGAAGTGGAATGGAGAAGGAGAACTCTGTGAAATTTAAATGAAGAGAGGTTGCTGAGTAATAGTGGCAGAGGGAGAATAAGGAGGTGGTAATGGGGAGTGTTCCAACTCTCCGGCCATAGCTTGTGCAGGGACAAGGCAAGTTATAAGAGAAACATACCTCTTCCGCCAACTCTGGGAAAGGCGCTACAAATACACCATCTCATGAGAGCGCAAAACTTGAGAGCTTGAATCATGCCTATTCTTGAGTCTTGGAGCCTCATGATAAACGCAATCCTTTTCTCCTTGGACCTCTGTTATTAACAATCAATCTTTGGCATACTTAATGAAAACTCTCATGATTCTGAACATATGGTTAGCACTCAAAATATATTTATTAGTGGATTGATTACGTCCAAAAAGTGTTGCTTTTACAAAGAAACCTAGTGACAAATCTTGGTACAGGGGAGACATGGAATCCAGTCTTGCCTCTTATACCTACTACCTGTTTGGCCTAAAAGAAGTCATTTAATTTCCTTAGATCTCTGATTGCCATCTCTGAAATGAGGGGAGTGTGGACTACATGGGCTCTGAAGCCCCCCTAGCCTACTTGGGTAGGCTAGTCTTTATTTGGTGTGTGGCTTTAAAAGCTTGTCATTTCAGGGTCAAAGTAGAAAATAGAACAAGTGGGGGCAGGACAGGATGGAGGGAAATATAGTCAGTCTTTCACAATATATCCACTATGGAAATGTTGTGCATATCTACACATGTACAACCTATACTGAATTGCTTATCTTCCCAGTAAGGGTGGGTGACAAGGGAAGAAGGGAAATAATCTGGAATTCAAAGTTTTAAAATCAAATGTTTAAAAAAAATTATTATTATTATTTTTACATGCAACTGGGAAATAAGATATACAGGCATTGGGGTACAGAGGTCTATCTTGCCCTACTGGAAAGTCGGAAGAGGGATGAAGGAGGATATAGGAGAGAGAAGATTGGGGGAGGGGGTATACAGTGGGATCGCTGTTTTGAGGTGATGGGTAGGGGAAAGACCGGGAGAAAATTTGTAACTCAAAATCTTGTGGAAATGAATGTAGTAAACTAAAAATGAACATAACATTTTAAAAAATAGAAATTTATCATTTGAGCATTGTAACTATTTAACTAGGCTTGGGTTTTGATTGCTATGTGAGTCAATGGGTTTTAGGAGGCTCTAAGAGCCGTATCTCTAAGAGATAGATACAAGACACTGTATCTCTAGCTTTATTCCCTGTGACTTAGATACATTCGAGCAGAGCCAGAATGATACACATAAAGTTGTCCCCTAAATCTTAGTGCTATTTTAATCTTCTTAAAGCACTGAGACTTCTGGAGGACCCTGTATAATGTAGAGGAGATTGAAGATTTGGATAGGGGCTAGACCTCTGAAGTCTCTTCCAGCCCTTTCTTGCTTCTGTGATCTCCCAAATATTTGATCTCTTTCCAGGTCATGTCTCAATCTCATACTCTTCCACGAAAACTGAAAAGCAAAGCCTTAGAATTCTCTATTTCTACTGTCTAATAGGAAGTATCAAATAGGGGGGCCTATATTATCAGGGAGTTGGGTGAGCAAATTTTGACAAGTTTTATAGCCACTGGACATTGGTCATTGATTGTGATTCAAGTTATGATCATTTTCACTTGACTTTAAATACTTGAGCTATTAATCTCTCGTTGCCCTCTATCAGATAGTTCTTGTTTTAGGTGGAAGGAAATGTCATTATACAGACTGGTATAAAGTTGTCTGGAAGACCACCTGCAACCCAAGCACTAGGAAAATAGCTGACTTCGTAGTTTTACCCCAAATGGGAAGGGAACAAACCTACCATGGACAGGTACTGTGCTGAGTGCTTTACAAATAGTGTCATTTGATCCTCACAACAACCTTGGGAGGTATGTGCTATAATTATCCCTGTTTTTACAACTGAGGCATATAGAGGTTAAATGAATTGCCCAGGGTCACACAGCTATCTGAGGTGGGGTTTAAACTCAGGGCTTCCAGGCCCAGCACTCTAATCCAATACAAACTAATGAATAGGTGAGTTTGGTTTACTTTATATTTTTACTTAGGAAGGTTAATAATGCTAGAGAAGATTATACTTCTAAGTAAAATAAATTTTAATAGCCATTTCCATTACAGTGGAAGTAAGAGAATCAACAACTTTTATGAGCACGTAACAGATGGGTTGTGAAAATTTTGCAATTACTAGAATCTGTTGTTAACTAACAAACTGAACATTAGCAATGAGTTGTGGGTTGTATCAACCAGAGGAGCCAAGATTTTTTCCCCTAAGATTGGAGTATTTTGTCATCTCCTTTCAGTATGTTACCACCACTATTGTAAATTGAATTTAAAGTGGTAGAAACAGACTTCCTCTTATTAGCTAATTTTTCTATGGGTGTATATCTCATTATAGGTGAATGAGAAAAAATAATGTAAGCACTTTACTATGAGCTAGGTGCTATGCTAAATGCTGTGGGATACCAGAAAGTTAAAAAACATTCCCTGGCTTCAAGACTCCAGTCAAATGGAAGAACTACAAACATAAAGTGATCATGGGAATTCCTCTCCTGTGGAAGTCCTTAGCCTAGCAAGGCAGTTGTCATGAGAATCTTTCTTCATTTCTCCCTCAATAAATCATAATTGGAAAGACCCTTAGCACTCATATGGTCCAGCCATCTCCTTTTACAGATGAGAAAACTGAGGCCCAGAGAGGTCTAGTAATTTGCCCAGGGTCACACAGCTAATAAAAATAACAGCCAGTATTTATATAATGCTTGAGTGTTTGGAGAGAAGTGCTTTAGGTTGTCTCAGAATAGCTTCTCAAAAGCACCCAGTGAGTTCAGTGCTATTATTATCCTCATTTTGAAGATGAGGAAACTGAGGCTGATGGAGGTTAAATGAGGCAAGTGCCTGGGGTCACATAGCTAGTAAGTACCAGAGGCAGGATTCCAATTCAAACCTTTTTGATTCCAAGTTCAACACTAACCTCTGAGCCACCCAGCTGGCAAGAATTCAGGATTTGTACCCAGACCTCTGACTTGTCCTTCCTTTTAGTCATCACATAATTGTTGTTCCCTTTTGGGGACTGCCACCATTTCACAGCAACATTTTCAACAAACATTTAAGTACCTACTAGATGCGTGACTGCCACAGAGGAGAGGCAAAGACAAAGCCCCTGCCCTCAGGGAGCTTCAAGTCAACACAAGGCCAGGGCACAAATGATCACTTTAGGGTACAAGGTAAAGGAAAGTGAGCTGAGGTCTCTGTGTCAGCCCAGCTTTCATTTCACCGTGGCATTTTGGAGAAAATTAAGGAGCAAATGGCAGATTCAAATAGGTCGCTCCAGTAGGATAATTTTAGTTGGCTATTTGGATCTGGAAGCCTGTCTGGGCACGTACATGCATAGAGAGATCAGTTACCTTTGGGTACTGAAAGGGAACAGGTGTCTAAACAAAGTCCCCTTTAGTCAAACTGATTTAGAACAGCATGACTATCTCGTCCAGCCTTCTGGGATTAGTGGACATGGGGCAGGCACAAGGCGGTCCACTGTGCAGATGGCCTTTGAGGACACCTGCATTTAATTAGCTGTCATAGTCAATGGCTACATTAGGGACCCAAAGAGTTGGAAAAAAATAATAAAACTACCCCCTTACATTTAGAAAGAGATTTATGGCTACAAAGTGCTTTGTTTACAAAATTTCATTTGATCCCTACCACTATTTGAAGCTGATAGAAATAGTATTATTGTATAGATCCATTTTACAGATAAGGAAACCCAGACTCAAAGAGAAATCATTCAAGCAACAAGCATTTATTAACCACCTATTATATACATTGAGCTGGGAATACAGATATAATAAATGAAATAATTTCTTTTTTTTCTGCCTTTTTTTCTTTTGGAGGGCAATTGGAGTTAAGTAACTTGCCTGAGGTTACATGGCTAGTTTTTTGCTTTGTGTGTGTGTGTGTGTGTGTGTGTGTGTGTGTGTGTGTGTCTGAGGCCAGAACCAAACTCAGGTTCTCCTGACTCTGGGGCCGGCGCTTTACTCACTGCGCCACCTAGCTGCCCCTAATGAAATAATTTCTACTCTAAAGAATTTCTCTAAATTTCTATCCTTGCATTTTTTATTAATTTTTTTTCAAACTAACAAGATTTTATTTTCTCTCCTTCCTATCTCCCCCACCCATTTAAAAAAAGGAAAGGAAAGGAAAGCCTTTGTAACAAAATGCATAGTCAAGAATAATAAATCCTCACATTGGTCATGTCCAGAAAATGTGTCTCATTCTGCATGTCCATTATGTGATCTCCATCAGCTCTCTGTCCCAAGGTAGATTGCTTCCTCATCAGTCATCTGGAATGTTGGTCGGCCATTTCCTTGATCAGAGTTCTTAAGTCTTTATTTTATTTTTAATTTATGTAATAAAGCAAGCATTTCCATAACATGGCATAATTTTAAAAAATTGTACATGAAACTGCAAATCTATTATGTGCAATTTGCTATTCCTTTTAATATATAATAAACATATATTTAAATATGTAATAAAATTATCATGTAAATTTCTTTTTTTCTCCTTTTATTCTTCTCCCCCCCCCTTAGAGATACCTACCATTAAACACAAATATGTGTGTATATATATGTGTGTGTGTGTGTATGGGTGTTTGTAAAATCATTCTATACATATTTTTATTTATCAGTTCTTTCTCTGGATGCATAGATTCTTCCTTCATGTCCTTTGTAGTTAATTTAGGTATTTATAATAGTCAAAATGACATATTTGCCTAGAGTTGTTCTTAAAATAATATTGTTATTAGTGTATCTCTTGGTCCTGGTCATTTCGCTCTTCATTATTTTGGGCAAGCCTCTCTAAGATCATTGAGCTCATCATTTCTTATAGCACAGTCATATTCCATCCCAATCATATACCACAACTTGTTCAGCCATGCCCCAATTGATGGGCACCCCCTTGTTTCCCAGTTCTTTACCATCACAAAAAGAGCTGCTATAAATATTTTAGATCATATAGGTTCTTTCCCTTTTTTCCTAACCATCTTTGGAAACACACCCAAGAGTGGCTGAGTCTTTCAACATTATTTGTGCTTACTATGTTGTTGGTATGGTATAAATTGTTCTCCTGGTTCTACAGGAGGGGACAGCTTCTGGACCCAGAACCAGGAAGACCTGGGATCAAATCCAGCCTCAGACACTTTCTAGCTATGTGTTGTTGGGCAAATAATTATCCTCTGTCTGCCTCAGTTTTTGCATCTATAAAATGAGGAAAATAATAACACCTACTTCCCAAGATTATTGATTTTTTTTGGGGGGGGAGGCAGGGCAATTGGGATCAAGCAATTTGCCCAAGGTCACATGGCTAGTACATGTTAAGTGTCTGAGGCCGGATTTGAACTCAGGTCCTCCTGACTCTAGGGCCGGTGCTCTATTTTCCCAAGATTAATGAAAGAATATAATGAGATGATATCTGTAAAGTACTTTGCAAGCCATAAAATGCTATATAAAAGCTAGCTATTGTTGTTGTTATTATTATCCAAGGACATATATGAGTACAGGATGTTTCTAAAAACTGCCCTCAGACTTCTGGGACACCCTGTGTCTACAGAATAAATATAAAGAGAACCAATGCAAAAAAATACAAAGCAATTGGGGGCCTCTAGGTGGTGCGGCGAATAGAGCACCAGCCCTGGAGTCAGGAGGACCTGAGTTCAAATCTAGACTCAGACACTTAACACTTACTAGCCGTGTGACCTTAGGCAAGTCACTTAACCACAATTGCCCTGCCTTCCCCCCTCTAAAAAGCCAAAAAAAAAAACAAAGCAATTAAATACAAGGAGAGGGGCACTAGAAGTTGAAGGGGCCAGAAAAGGCTTCATGCTGAAGAAGTTGGTGCTTGAAGGAAGACTCTGAGTCAGAGGTAAGGAGACGTATGGGATGTCCACATGCAAAGGCATGGAGTTGGGAAATGGAGAGTCATAGTGAGGAATCTCAAGAAAAGGTCAGCTTGGCTGATTCCAGAGTACTGGAGAGAGAATAAAGTACAAACGAGGCTGGAAAGATGGTTTGGGATCAGGTTCTGAAGGTTTTCAAAAGTGAAACAAAGGAGTTTGCATTTTCTTCTAGAGCTTTCCTGTGTTGCTCAGTTCCAAGAGTTGGAGCATGAAATCCATGCCTTCAGTCATATTCAAGGTCCTTTCTAGCTCACAGCCCATAATCCTATGATCCCATGATCACTTTTACCAATGAGAAGAGCTTATAATTTGCCCTTCCCCCTCCAATAAGGGACTGAACAGAAATTCAAAAACATTTTCTTCCAAGTCAATCACAAATTTAGAGAAAGATAAGTCCTCAGACACTGTCTAGTCCACCATGCTCATTCTACAGATGAAAAACAAATCCTGGGAAGTGAAATGACTTGTCTGAAGTCACAGAGATACTAAGAGTCAGAAATAGATGAAATGTCCAATGTTCTTTACCCACTTCAAAAATGTGCTATCTCTGAGTCCAGAATCTAGGAAAGGAGATTTCTGGCTGGTTGCTTGTGCTTCCTTGCTGCTGAGCACAGGATTAGACCTCTGTGAGGTTCAGTTCACCTACCTACATACTGGGCCAAAGAATATTTAATTCCCATTTCTTGCACAAGAGTTGAGTTGTCCACAATGATCCACATGTTCATGCAAAGTAGCCTTTTTATATTATATTTTTTAAATCCTCTACTAAGTTCTTCCTCCAATGTCTTATTCTGGTGTAACTTTGAGTTCTGAAAGGCAATGCCAATGGAACATGGAAAGGCTTCCAGGCAGATTGGTGACACCTTATGTCAACTAGAGGGGAACCAGTCTAGCTTAGTTCAGAGAGCCATATTATCATATCGTCTATGTGGCAGTGAATTTTTCAAACATCAACTCTTGAAGACTGTCTGCTAAGTGACAAAGAGGTTGTAATAGATGTCAGTGAGGAGGATATACACACTAACGAAATTATAGATAAGGGGTGGGGAACCTGTGGCCTCATGACCACATATCGCCCTCTAGGTCCTCAAGTGTGATTGATGGGTTCCATCAAAGAGCCACACTTGAGGACCTAGAGGGCCACATGTGGTCTTGAGACTGCAGGTTCCCCACCCCTAGTATAGATCCTTGTAGCATTGGTGTAAGTATAAAAACACATATTGTGGACAACAAGCAAGAATGAAGTTTCCACCCTCCTACACCTTCTAAAGAACAGACTAGGAAATTCCTACTCAAGTCAAGCTTCATTAGAAAAATAAGGCAAAAAAAAAAGAAAGAAAGAAAATAAACATAAAGCAGAGAATTGAGGTAATTATTGAGTAATCCCTCCAAAAGGCAAGCTGAACTCTCATTCTTTGCTTTCTTAGGAAGAAAATGGTTTTTAGTATCATGACAGAATAAGATTCCTTTTTTAATTTTTTTTATCCTTAGTGATACCTTGACTTTCACAAGAAATTCACATTTGAGCAGCAAAAAGGAACTTAAGGAACCTTTCCTTCAATCCTCCCCCAGAAAGAGCTTTGTATGAAAATTGGAGGAGGAGGAGGAAGAGACAAAGGCAATTCAACTTTAGGTAAAATTAACTAGTAAAAGGAGAATGTCTTTAGAAGTTAAACACACTCCTGCTTAGAGGTAAACTCTAGAAAGAAGATTTCAAAGTCTGATCGGTCCACTGATTTGGAAGTAACCCAATATTTAGTGGGAAAATAAATTTGAGCAGTGTCCAACTCCCCCCAAAGATAATGTATGCCTTCAATGAATTCCCATTTAAATTGGAAAAATGTTCCATATTAAACACACTTTCTCAGCACTCAGGTTCATAACATAAAGAAGAGAATAGAGTTTTGTTTTAACAAAAGCTCATTGGAATTAATTATGACTTTGGGTCTTGCAGGGAATCCTAAAGCATAAAGAAAATTTTTTTGACCATCAGTAACTGTCCCCTTTGGCCAGCTGAAGCAAAATCACTCTTTTTTTGGTTCTAAGTTCTATGATGATTTTTTTTAAATGGACTTTGGAAAATGCATTTTCTTTGTGGTTCTCACTGAAAAAGTTTAACTTCAATAAGACTGACAACTCCTATGCATCAAGCTTCACCAAAAATGATTTCAATGTATGAAGTAACTAAGATTACTTAATGACCTACTTCCATGAAATTTTTCTGTCCATTAAACCCTGTAGTTGTGTACAAAACTATTTAGCACAGTGCCTGACACATAGAAGGTATTAGGTAAATGTGTATTCCTTTATTCCTTAAATGTTTTCATTCAGTTTTTTTCACTTTGCACCACTTCGTATATTTCCATATTTTTGTATGTTTCATATTTGTCATGTGTAAGCACATTATACTATCTCACTAGCTTGGTTATTGATGGAATGTTCTGATGAAAGGAATCAAGACAGACATAAATTTAGAAAAATATCAGTCAACTTTGGGTTCCTCATTTGGAAAATGGGTACATTAATAGCACCTAACTCAAAGAGCTCTTGTGAGGATAAAAAAAATAACACATTTAAAGCATTTTGAAAATATTAGAATGCTGTATGTCTTTTATTATCACCAGTTAGTTCAGGAAATTTTTTTATCATTTATTTCTTTTTAAAAAGGTGGGGTTTTTCCCTTCTATTATAATAATGCTATTATAAAGATTTTGTTTAGAGTTCTCTTTTTTAAAAAATTGTGATTTCAAGTTATGTTCTAGCATGATTATCAGGTCAAAGTTCATGTCAATATCTATGTGTGTGTGCTCGTGTGTGTGTATGATCATACATACATGCATATGTATGTATTTGTTGTTATTCAGTCATTTCAGCCTTGTCTGACTCTTCATGACCTCATTTAGGGTTTTCTTGGCAAAAATACTGAAGTGGTTTGCTATCTCCTTCTCCAGTTCTTGTTATAAATTAGGACACTAAAGCAAATGAGGTTAAGTGACTTGCCCAGGGTCACACAGCTAATCTGAGGCTGAATTTGAATTCAGATCTTTCAGTCTCCAGGCCTGGTGCTACCTAGCAGTATATGTGTGTGTGTTTGTGTGTATATATGTATACATATATGTGTATACATCCAAATAAAGCTAGTAAAGTTTTAAATTGCACTAAGACTTTTGGGACACCCTAATTATCTTTTTTCTGTATCTATAGCTATACTATCTATCTATTATCTATAGGTAGATTAGTTAAGTCTTGTTTGTTTGTTTATTGTTCCATAATTTTAGAGCTGGGAGGGACCTTTGAAGTTATCCTAGCTTTAGTCTCCAATAGCTAGATTACACCCAGACATCATCCACATAGAGGATACTCTTCTAAAAGCCTGCCAAAGGTTCTAGGGTTCAGGGTCCCCCAGTTTCTCAATTCCAAAATCCCTGCTCTTTCTCATGTAGATTAGTGAGTAGAGAGAAAGGCAGAGAGACAAAGCTAAACCCAGGGGCCCAGGTCCTTATATTTCTTCTGACTAGCCACAGTTTAACTCTATTATGCACACATGGTCAGAAAAGCCTGAAAAGGCTTTCCCCTCTCCTCAGCCTTACAATTAATTTTCAGGGCCGCTATCCATCAATCATTCTCTTCTGTGGATGGCTAGTCCCAGAGACTGAATGACTTAGTCAAGGATGCAGAGCAGGACAATGGCAGTGCCTGGCTTAAAACTCTCAGGCAACTTTGCATGCAAGTTCAGGAAATGAAAAAGTGGCTTCTGGTTCGTGTGCAAGCGAGAACTTTTAGGCAGGCTAAATATAGTGGCCCCAATTGGAATATGGCCAGTGTGCTAGGAGCTAACCCCAGGATGCTTATAAAAAGGGCACTCTAGGGTCTTTCATTGCCACAGGTGGCTGGGAGATTTCTTTAAAATCTCTTCTAAAAATAAATTTGTGAACAAGGCCAACTCCATGTGTGCAGTGTGTTTTTTCTTTGACTCGTCTTTCAGGAGTGAGGACGATGGTGCTATGGGGAGAGAAGGAAGATGGGGCCTCTGGTGTGCCATGAAGGGGCCACTGCCTCAATGAGTGCCTGGGGAGGAATTTGGAAAGGGGGGGGGAAACCTTCTTTTAACAGACCATATTTAAGTGACTCTTTAAGAGATCATTGTTCTGGGCTTTTGGTTTTGGTTGTTTTTTTTTAATCCAACCCTTGGGATTCCATAGGCTGGGAATAGGAATTATTCACATTTAGATACCTATTTAAGGCTTACAGAGTAATTTCCTCACAGTCATCCTCTCAATACATTAGAGCAGTTTAATGTCTTAGTGGAGGTTACACAAAAGAATCTAGAACGTCAAATGTATAGAGTTGCTGTTGTTCAGTCATATCTGACTCTGTGACCCCTTTGGGGGTTTTCTTGGCAAAGATACTGGAGTGGTTTGCCATTTCGTTTTCCAATTCATTTTACAGATGGGGAAACTGAGGCAGATAGGGTCAAGTGATTTGCCCAGGGTCACATAGTTGGTAAGTGTCTGAGACCATATTTGAACTCAGAAAGATGAGCCTTCCTGACCTCATGCCGGCCACTCTATCCACCATACCACCTCGCTGGAGTAAGGTCTTTGTCAGGTGTGTTTTATCTCACATAAAGCATGATCCAGCTTATAAAATTAGGCATTCTGGGTGTGAAGTGATACCAGGAGAAGCCCGGGGAAAACAAGGGAAGATATAGACAGGGAGGTTGCCAACCCTCCTCATCAATGGTGTTCTGACAAGAAGAATGGGGATCAGTTATAGTCTCACAGAGAGACAGACTGCCTCTCAGTCTTAATATCCCCAATTCTGTTAAGTCAACTCTCTAGCACTATGGGACTATGGATGGGATTTATAAGGATGAGGTGGGCTCTCAAACACATCTGGTTGGTTCCCTATCTCTGATACCACAGTCAGGAAGCCACCAGAGAAGGGCAGAGGAAATCTCTGTCTTCCCTGCCTATGGGTATCTTCTCTTCTGGAAAAGAGAAGAAAAAAATATTTAGAATCTCCTGAAAGTATTCAAAAAAGCCTAAGAAACTGGACAGGTTCTTTTAAAAAAAAAAACTATCCCAAGTAGATGGTAGCCTGGGCAGGGGGATAGGGGCTTTGTCCTGAGATTAGATTTTATTTGAAGGACAACTGTCAGAGTATTTGCGCTTCACTAAGGAAGAAGGTGGGTGGTAGAATCTGGTGATTGGGCAGAGTTATGGTAGGACCAAGGATTGGGGTGGGGTGGGCAGGGGGTACATGGGCAGATTCTCGCTCTGTCTGGAGAAGCAGTTCATGTCAGATTTTTCTTATGAGGTTCCTGAGAGAGTGCGCTAGAAATATCCAAGCTTTGTATAATGTGAAAGTATTTACAGATCCTATACTTGACTATAAGCC
>NW_027185655.1:20309886-20357082 GCF_028583685.1 Petaurus breviceps papuanus | reverse complement strand
GGGACAAAATGTGAAATTCAAGGAATTGTGGAATTGAATCCTGTAAACTAAAAGGAAACAAACAAATTAATAAATTAAAAAAAAAAAAAACAAATATCCAAGCTTTCACTTGGACTGGAGTAGGGAGGGATGACCAGTCCTGGACTTCTCCCTCTCTCTAGCCTAGGGTCCAGAACCATTGAGCTGGTCTCCTCCATGCCAACCACACTTCAGAGACCTCCTCTCAACATATTCTGTCTGGGAAGAGGTGGCAAACTAGTGAGCAGCTTGGGGACCAAAATAGTCCCTCCTCCCGACCCCCTACTCAACCTCTGAGAGTAGGACAAACTCTAACTTGTCATAGCCTCTGGGCATGAACAGGAAAGTTTTGTTGAGGAAGTGTGGTGGGGAATATGGGAGAAGAGAAAATCAATGCAAAGAAATGAAAGAAGGAAGAAAATGGATGTGCAGAGAGAATAAATACTGTGCATTTTGAACTGAGATCTCCCTGATTCCAAGGCCAGCACTGTAATCACTAGCATATGCCCTTTCTGCCAGATGGGCAATGGAAATGGGAAAGTGGGCAGATTCCCAAGGAAAAGTGGGGAGGCCTATGCTCTACTCTGCAACTGAAGATGCCTTCTATAATCACTGCCTTGGGTGTCCTTTATGGCCCATTCCAAAAGTACAGAACAGTATAACTGTGGCTCTGGTTGCAAATATTCTCTAAGTGAGGTCTTTTTATCCTCATTTTTCATATGTAATGGTTTAGGCTTAGAAAGGCAGAATGATGCAATCATGGTCACATAACTAGTAAATTTCAAAACTGAGACTCAACCTCAGATTCTAATCCCAGCTTCCTTACCCTTTGCTACCACCACTCAAAGGGAGTTAATCCACTCAACTCTGACACTCCACCCTGGAGGTGAATGATTTTCATTAGTAAGTAGGCCCCCACTGAATGGAAATTCACCTAAACTATTGTATCTAGATGGATGAGGGCTATGGCTAACATCCCATCTGGACATCTTACCTGAAAACTGGACCCATCCATCTCAGCATCCTGCCCTCCTGTTACCTCACATGAACACCCCCATCCTCTCCTCATTTGCACATCTTGCTCTGGGAACAGTAATTGGATCAATATCACCATTCTGACTGCAGAGGGTGTGATCATATTGGTCACAGCTCTCACAGCTTCCAAAACATTTTTACACTGTTGTTATTTCATAAGTTGTTCTCCTGGCTTTGTGCATTTCATTCTTTTTCAGTTTATAAAAGTCCTAAAGAGCATTCATTTTTAATAATATTTATATTTTCAGAGGACTGATGAGGAAACATACCATTACAGAGATATAACAGCTTTTGGGTACAGAATGAGACATACGTGCGTGTATATACATATGTGGGAGGTAGAGGGAGTGTGGGGGTGCACATGTGTGTGTGTGGGGGGGTGTATAGCCATTGAAAGAATTTGTTTTGCTTAACTATACATATTTATTACAAGGATTTTTTTTTCTTTTTTTTCCACTGGGATTGGGAGGGAGAAAGAATAGATTTCTGTTCATTAAAAAAATGGAGTAGTGGATGAGGTGTGCTATAGATATGAAATGTTACCTGAGCTTTCTGATGAGGTCACTGTATTATTAATTTTACTTAGTTGTTTTACTTTATTGCAAGAAACTTCTCCTGAAGTAGGAGTAATCTAAGGTCTATATCCCAAAGAGATCATTAAAAAAGTAAAAAGGACCTGCATGTACAAAAATATTTGTAACAGCCCTTTTAGTAGTGGCAAAATATTGGAAATTGAGGGAATGCTTTTCAACTGAGGAATGGCTGAATAAGCTGTGGTCTGTGAATGTAATAGAATATTATTGTTCAATGAGAAACGATGAATAGGCAGATTTCAGAAAAACCTGGAAAGACTCGTACAAACTGACGCAAAGTGAAATAAGCAGAACCAGGAATACATTGTATACAGTATTGGCAACATTGTGTGATAAGCAACCGTGAATGACTCAACTCTTCTCAGCAATACAATGATCCAAGACAGGTACAAAGAACTCATGAAGGAAAATGCTATCCATATTCAGATAAAGAACTAACGGACTCTGAATGCAGATCAAAGCATATTTATTTTTACTTATTTTGTTCTTTTTATTTTGTTTTTTATATTTATTTTTATTATTATATATTATAATAAATATATATATTTATATTTATTTTTATTCTTTCTTTTGACCTGTTTCTTCTTTTGCAGCTGTGATTACTATGGAAATATTTTTATGGGATAGCACATACATAAACTATATCAAACTGCCTACTGTTTTCAGAAGAGGGGAAGGGAGAGAGGGAAGGAGAAAAACATGGAACTCAAGATCTTATAAAAATGAATGCTACATATTTTCTTGACATGTAAGTGGGAAAATACTATTTTAAAAAAAGAAGTGGAGTAATCTGTAAATTTTTGCAATGCAAAAACTAAACCCATCCAAAAAACCCCCTTTTTTTTAATAAAGACAATTTACTGACCTTCAACTCTACTCATCAATGAGACTCTCCAGACTAAAATTCCCCTCCCTGACCCCATTCTCATATATGTGTTATATTCTTCTGCAACAGCATCAGCTCCTTGAAGGCAAAAACTGTCACTGTTCTCAATATAGCTCTAGCACCTTAGCACACTACTTTACATACAGTAGGCACTTAATAAATGCTTGCTCATTCATTTAAGACCATCGTTCTCCCCTCCCACCCACCAAATTCATGGTCATGTCTGAATTAAGCTTGTAAAAAATGGTCTGCTTTCTGCCTTTAAAGCAGCTGTGGAACTCAGTGAGGGCAATTCAATTTAAATGCAACAAATGTTGATTGCTACTGCATTCATGGGGCATCCTTAGGAGCTGGCAGAAAGCATTTTCCTTATGAAAAACTTAACAACTCTGATCAATACAATGATCCATGATAATTCCAAAGGACTCACGATGAAAAATGCTACCCACCTCCAGAAAGAAAAACTGATGAACTCTGAGTGTAGATTGAAGCATATCTATTTCACTTTCCTTATTTTTCTTGTGGCTTTTTTTTTACCCAAAATGGCTAATATGGAAATGAGTTTTGCATGACTCCATATGTATAATATTAGGCTATCATTTCTTGCCTTTTCAGTGGATGGGAGAGGGGTGGGAGAAGGGAGAGAATTTGGAATTAAAAATAAAAATCTTTAAAAAAAATTTTTTTCCTCACATTAACCACATGAGATCATTGGTACAAATGCTATTATCTCTATTTTGTAGTTGCCAAAACTGAGATCTAAGGAACTTAACTCATTTGCCAAGGGTTCCACTGGTTTCTGAGTCAGGTCACATGTAAAGGGCTTTGTTCACTGTCCAGAGAACTGTGCAAACACTAGCTATTACTGAAATTGTGTCAGTGTTGGAATTCAAAGCCAGACCTTCTGATTCCAACTTGTAATGTTCTTCCCACTTCATCATCCTGCTGCAGAACAGAATCCAGCCCAGATAAGGTGCCTCTGCAGCCTGAGATGCTGGGTCAGCATCCCTCCCTCCAAAAGGGAGTCAGTCTATAGATGACCCAACAAGAACTCGGCATTCTTCCTGACAAACTCAGCTTGAAGTTTGCTCCTAGCACATATGAAAAGTCAGGGGCAGCTTTACTGGCCCCTGTGCTATCCTAGAATCTCTGCTTATGCTCTAAAACTTTGCCCAAATGAACAGTTCTCCAAATCTGCATTAAGCTGTTGAATTACATGTTCTTATTTTTGTTGAGCCCAATTGGGATCAGTTCTATCATTCACGGTGAATCAATCATCAAGTATCTGTTAAGACTTGCTATGTACTAGGCACAGTGTTAAGGATCCAAAGGCAAAAATTAAACATCCCTTGATCTCGAGCAACTTACTGCCCATCAAGGAAAATAGCCTCCAATAGAAGCATTTATAGAATAGAAACACTATAGATATAAGGTATTGTGGCAGTGAGGGTGGGAAGAGAGGGTATATGCTAGCAGCTGGGGCATATCAGAAGGGCTTGAACTGAGCTTTGGAGAGGGGGGTAATAAGGAACTGCATCCAGGCATGAGGAATAACCAAGATACAATAGGAGATGGAATGGTGATCACCAGGAATCAACAGCAAGGCCAGTGGTGGTGCATTATAGAGTGTGTGAAGGAATGTGGTATGTAATAAGCCTGGACAGGTAGGCTAGAGGCAGAGTGTGATGGGTTCCTTTGCCAGACTGTGAATTTGTCCCTAGCAGTAATGGGGAGCCAATGGAGTAGGCCAGTCAGACCTGTGCTTTAGGGACGTCAGTTTTGCAGCCATGGGTCACTGGATAGATATGGAAGAGACTTGAGACAGTTTAGGCTATTGCAGTGGTTGGGGCAAGAGTTAATGAGGATCTGAACCAGAATAATAGCCATGTGAGTGGAGAGAAGGAAAGGTATGTGAGAGACATCAAACAGAATCAACAAAACTTGGAAAACGATTGACCATGTGGGATGAGGGAGAGTAAGGAGTCAAGGATTCCTCCAAGGTTGTGACGCCATGGAGAAAATGGTGGTCTCTTCAATCAAAATAGTCAAGTATGTCTTGTGTTCATTTTCTGGGGTCTTATGTATTTTTCATATCTGTTCAAGTAGATTGTAAGATCTTCTAAAGCAGATACTAATGGGAAGGCTAGATGGTGCAGTGAATAGAGCACTGGCCCTGGAGTCAGGAGGACCTGAATTCAAATCTGACCTCAGACACTTAACACAAAACCAACTGTGTGACCTTGGGCAAGTCACTTAACCCCAATTACCCTGCCTTCCCCCTCCAAAAAGCAAATAATAATAATAATAATAATAATAATAATAATAATAATAATAATAATAATAATAAAACAGATACTATTAAGATCCGAGATTGAGAGCCAGAAAGAAAAGTAAAAGTCATCTAGTCCACCTCTTTTTTTTATAGATGATGAGGGACTTAAGACCACTCAGAAGGCAGAAACAGGATTTGAACCTAGATCCTCTAATTCCAAATCCAGAGATTTTTTTTTCCACTTCACTTCTCGAGGTGACTTGATGGATAACTGTCTTTTTCCCCCCTTTCTTCTGCCTAGCACAATGTTCTGCACACAGGAGAATTTCACTTAATGTTGGTGATTGACTATGAATCAAAACTACCCACTGGTCCCTACAGAGTAAGTGTTGCCCACTCAGTTCCTCAAAGGCATTCACCAACACCCTTCAAGCTTCCCAGTTCTCTCAAAGCTTTAGACCAATGTTGTTTGCTCACATATGGAGGGTGTGCATAGTAAGACAGTCCAAGACCAAGCTGACAAACCTTGAAATCAGAAATAGAAAGTTCAAACTGAGAAATCCCAAGTCTCAATTTTCTGTGCTTCAGTTGTTTCTAGAACATAATCCCCATGTAAACAAGTCAATTTACAAAAGACAATAAATTTCTTTGCCTTTGGATTGCTATTACAAGTCTATCATAGTGACTTTTTCCTTCTACAAACTCAAAGAAAGAATTCTAGGTGGGACCTTTAATGAGTCTGCACCATGATTTTTTCCTGCTACAATTGTGTTTTCAGCTTTGCTTATGTGGTTTTCAAGTCCTAATTATAACTTTGCATGAAGGCTGCTAAGAACTTCCACGAACAGGGTGATATGAATAAAGAGCTGCAAGGGCTGATTGACACACTGGCCAAGGTTTAACACACAGCCACTTTGGAAACCGTGCAGCTGCTGTAGTTGATAATACAATAAATAACCATAGTAAAGGGCTTTGCCATGAATGGAACATTACTGTCTTTCTGGGGGCTTGTGAAGTAGGACACAATGATTTACGAGTATTGCAAGGCAGTAGCAAGATTGTCAATCCACAGCTATTACTGTTCTCTCCCTCCCTCTTCCCACAATTTAAAACTGTTAAATGGCATCAATGTAAGGCCATGCTGCCCCAGGGAACTGGACTTGGTGAGGGTAAGCAAGATCTGCTTGACAGCAGAGCCATAATTGGTCTAGGTCTTGCAGAGAGACTGGGACACCCCCATGGAGAAAATGCAGAGAGAGCTCACAGTCTGTGTGCCCTCAGTAGGGAAGGGCAGGGGCAGAGTAGAGTGGGGGCATGTGAAGAGGGGCAAAGCAGGAGACGAAAATCCTGAACCCCTACTGGAAACAGGGGTTCTTTTCTGGAAATGCTTTCTCCTCCTATCCCTGATAAGAAATGCTATTCTATCTCCCATATTATCTTTCTTTCCATCAAAGCCTTGCTCTCTAGAGCTAGGCAATGGGTACCTAGGTTTCTCAGTGGATAGAGAGATATACCTGGATCCAGGAAGACCTAAATTCAAATCAGGTCTGAGGCACTTCTTAGTTGTGTGACTCTGGGTAAGTCACACAACCTTTCTTTGCCTCAGTTTCCTCAACTGTAAAATGGGGTTAATAAAAACACCTACTTTTCCAGGGTTGTTGTGAGGTTCCAGTGAGATCTGGCACATAATAGGTATTTAATAAATGCTTACCTTATCAAGCTTCTTATACTTTCCCAGTGAATGGAGAATAGGGGGTTAGTTGGTGAGGCAAGGTATGCCTGGAAAGATGGAAAGGCTAAGCTTGTCCTGAATCATGGGACCAAGGGATGGTGCCTATGTGTCCCCAAGACAGGCCAAATTTCAACAACCTGATTAAAATGAACTGACTTGGAAGTGGATTCCTGGGTCACACTTCTTGCTTTGACAGTGCCTGTTTCCAGATCAGTAAAATGAACTTGAATGCAATGGCCTCTAAGGCCCCTTCTGGCTCTTTGAGATTTGGGCTCCAATTCATTAAATCTCAGTTCAGCCTGGATAATTGAATAAGCCTTCTTAGTTTCCTACTAAGTTTTGCCCTCCATGGTTTCTCAGACCTGCCTGCTGATGATAGTAGGGGGCTAAGGGGGTGGGTGCCTGGGCTTGGAGCCAGATTTATCCATTGCTTATGCTGAGTCATAAGACAAGGGATTACTGC
This sequence comes from Petaurus breviceps papuanus, assembly GCF_028583685.1. Lineage (NCBI taxonomy): Eukaryota > Metazoa > Chordata > Mammalia > Diprotodontia > Petauridae > Petaurus > Petaurus breviceps. The sequence goes on along the minus strand of NW_027185655.1, from coordinate 20,350,083 downwards.
TCTGGAAGGACCAATGTCCTGGGGAGAGGCCAGCTATGTGGGCTGGAAATCAAGAGACCTAGAATATTCTTTGCCCTGATACTAACTTGACCTCAATTTCCTCCTTTGTAAAATAAGCAGGGTGGACAAGACAATCTCTAAGGTATCTTCAAGTTTTAGCATCTGTGAAGTTATGAGATTTGGGTTCAATTGACCTCCACTTCAGGTCAGCCTCAATTTCAGTAAGAGTAGAATGTGCCTTTTTTGTGTGATCTTAAAGCAATCCTTTCCTCTCTTTTGGGGATTTCTAGTTCTCTTTCCATAAAATGAAGACATTGCTTTTGATGATTCCTATGGTCTCTTCTAGATCTAACATGCTATTCTTGCTGAGAACTTTAAGAGGAACTTTCAGCTTTCTCCCCCAAATATTATTATCAATATTACCATTTCTCCATGCCATCCAACTTCCAGCAAAACCCTTCCTTCCCCCACCCAGCTGCCAAGGTTCTGGATGCCAAATGTAAAGAAACAATTGAGCTTAGCACCTAGTTAATAACCAAGATTTCCCCTCTCTGGGGCCTCAGTTTCCTTCTCTATAAAATCAAGGAAGAAGAAGCTCCTTTCCCAACCCAGAATAATAATTTGGGGGGATGGTCAGAGTACCTTCAAGGCTTCTTTCAGCACCCTCCCCAAAATATCTATGTGTGTACAGTAAAAGTCACCTTTCCACCCCTCACCCCCAACCTCTGTCTTCATACCTTTGCATTGGCTGCCCCTTTTACCTGAAATACATTTATTCTTCATCTTTGCCTTTTAGAACATTTCCTTCAGAATTTTGATAAACACCATCTACTACATCAAAAGCATCAGATACACAGCCCACAGCCCACCCACAACACTTCCAAGCATGGTCAAAACCAGATTAAAATGTAATTGGGAAATATTTAACACAGTAAATGTAGCGAGGCTGTCCCCCACTTTTAGCATGGGGGTGTTGTTGGATGACTTGAAGGGAGAGAGAATAGGTATCTCTAGCCTCTTCTTCCCCCTCTCACCTTCTCCAAGGGAGATTTTAATTCCTGCCAGGAAGAGAAGAAATTGCAGCTTATCCACTCAGCTCTCTTCAGAGAGTGGGGGTACCAGTGTAGAATTATATCCATTTGCTTCCTTGAATATTAATAGTCTAAGGGATGTAGTTTTCAGGATTGTGCTACTTCTTAATAAAGGACTCAAGCTTTATATTCATGGCTTGATTCCCTTTGCACCAAATTCAGTCATTTCAATCATGTCTGACTCTTTGTGACCCCATTTGGGGTTTCCTTGGCAAAGATACTGGAGTGGTTTGCTATTTTCTTTTCCAACTCATTTTACAGATAAGGAAACTGAGGCAAACAGGGTTAAGTGACTTGCCCAAGGTCACACAGCTAGAAAGTACCTGAGGCTGAATTTGAACTCAGGGCACTCCTCTAGCTGACTAATGTATCATTCTTCCCACAGGTGAATCAATGTTCTTGTTTGTTGCATTACAAAATGGGAGGGCGTGTGAAAGGGTTAGGAGGAGGAGGGCGATAGAGGGGAGTGTGTGATGTGTTTGAGTTAAATCAAAGGAAAATAATGAGTGGAAGGTAAGTCTGTGGTTTCTTTGGAAGAGAAGAACCTAAAGGAAAGTGGGTGAGGAGGAGAGGAGGATGGAAAAAGGGAGAAGAATAAAGAGGCCTTAATTGGTGGGGGGAAGGGGTTTCACTGATGAATATTCCCTGTGAATGAAGGGAGGTGTTCTGTGAAGGGAGACGGGAATTTTGTGCTTAGGATTGTCTGGGAGAATTTGGTGCTTGGAAAAAAACCCCACTCACCCTGTCCCAGGAGGAGTCCCACCAAATACGAGATCTAGAATGAAGGAGACACAAAAAATGGCAAAGAAACCCATTTGTCTAAGTCAGTAACAAAAGTGACATCATAGAAAGTACCCATTAGGAGAATATGTACCAGACAACAGAGTGAGGGAGCTTTCCCATTGGGAGTAGGGTAATTCAGCTCAACCAAGAGTCCCAGATCTCACCCAAGTGGAAATTCCCTGAAGTCATACTATCACAAGCTGGAGAAAGGGCCGTGAGAGAGACTGCTAACTCCTCTTATTTTGGCTTCTTTCCCAAGTCTTATATTCCCTTCAGCAACTTTCAGTGGGGAGGACGATATCCATTTTCTTTCTCAAAACTGGAAGCCAGAAGCACCCAAAGTGTAATGTGAAACCCAAACAACCTCAAGAGACTTGAAAATATTCAAGGTCTGAAGAGTGTGAAGGGACTAGAGTTCTCCTTTCTCCTGCTCTCACACTTCTCCCCGCCCCCACAGGCATAGGGCATGATATCCACCAATCAGGAGAGAGTCCCATTCCAATGGGCTTTGGGACTTGGGTTACATAAATAAAAATACAATAGAATGTTGTTGTTGACTTCTTTTCTAGGGTCCAACTCTTCATGACCCCATTTGGGGTTTTCTTGGCAAAGATACAAGAGTGGTTTGCCATTTCCTTCTCCAGTAATAGAACACAGATAATGTTAATCTGGGATTTTCCAAGTTAATATGTGACCAACAGGAATCCTTATGTATGGTTTAGCAGCCCTGATTTCTGTCTGAGTTTGACACCACAGCTTTACATAAAGTCTGTCCTCTCTCCTCTTAGCTGCTAGTACTTCCTTTCTTGCTTTTTTATTTTAAATATATTCCATATGAAGTGATATAGCGTAATGGTCTCAAAGCCAGATTCAACTCTGCCTCTGAAATCTCTTGCCTGTGAAACCCTGGGTGGGCATAACTTAACCCCCAAACAACTCTATGAGACTAAGTTGCAAAGAAGGTACAGATGAACATTAGAGGAGGAAGTTTCCTCTTAGGAGTTCACTATTCCAGGGAAATCACAGATGTAGTCCTTATCCCTAGAATACATGTATACATAGTGTGTATGCACAGTGTGTGTAGATGGATAGATAGACAGACAGGCAAGGTGGTAGATAGACAAGTAGATAGATAGATGATTAGATAGGGAGACAGATGACACACAGACAAATTGGGAGATAGATGATAGACAGATGATTAGAAAGAAAGGTGAATAGATACATGATTGGATAAAGTGATGAGATAGATAAATAGACAGACAGACAGACAGCTAGCTAATGTCTCCACCAATGGGGACTAAGTTCCTTTAGGGCAGGGACTATTCCATTTTTGTCTTGATATTCCCATCACATAACACATAGTAGGTACTTAAGAAATGCTTGATAATTGATTGATAATAACATGACAAAATATAGTCAAGACCTCTTTAGAGAGTGACTCATTATGACACTGATTTACTTATGCCCCTGGCCACGGCCAGTATTATCTCTGGCAAAGTGGGCATGTGTCCATGTGGTATGACATGAAGGAATTTAGAAGTTATCACTGACAAAAAAAAATCCATCCCCATACACTGGCTCCTGAAATTTAATTCTTTGGGAGTAAACCACCATCTTCTCCCACTGACCCTCTTTAGAAATGCAATTCTCCTTGAAACAAGTAATGTTTTAAGTCATTCAGTACTTAATGTGAAGTATTATATTAATTTGTTTCCCTCTTTGACATAAAAGAGTCTGGTGACAGTAGGGCACTGGGAGCTATGGGAGGTAAGTGGAGGTGGAAGGATTGGTGTTGCAAAATTAGGGTCAGCTCAGTCTCCTGGTTGCATCTCCAGATAGTAAATGGGAATAGTAGAGTTCTCTGTAAAGGAGATACCCCAAAAGGTATTGCATTGCTTCTCTGTCCCCCCCTTTTTTATTCTGTCTACCACTCTTCAGTATACCTAGTCAATTCAAATGTACTATTCAATGTTACTACAGCATGAGAGAATTTAAATAAACTATATATACAGTCAAGGAGAATATATGTCTGGTCTCATGTTACTCGGTCCATTGGCTCAGGTTTAAAGCAGCAAACAATCCCTTGGAGGCACTCCCTGTCATCACTCACCCTTCACTCTGCCAGCGCTTCCTGCAGGCCCTGCTGGATCTTGGTTTTACAGGTTTATGTACCAATCTGCCCTGCTTTGACCCTGAAGCTTCAGGTTGAGCAATTGTTTTTATTACCATGTTGGTCTAAAAGGGCACGTCCCTTTCTTCTGGGAGCTCCAGATTTTCTACCTTCGACTTCTTATTGTCTGCCTTCCTGGATGCCACCTCTCATATTACCTGAATAATGATCAAGAAATCCAAGAAAAATGATAGTAAATGCTTTTGTCCAGTGAATGGCTATGCAAAATAATCAGCTGGATGCTAGAAAGGGACCCAGCCAGACAACCTAGCTTGAAGACAAGAAAACTACCAGGGGGAGCAGGGACACAGAAATCTCAGACCTGGAAGTCACAAACACTTTCTTCAAAGAATTACAGCATGTTAGATATAGACCTGAGCAATATACCAAAAGAGGAAACTAGCTGCCTCCAATTTAGTTAACATTAATTACCCACATGCTATGTGTGAGGTGAGCAGCTAGGTGGCACCAGTCCTGGAGTAAGGAGGACATGTATATAAAGTCACTCAGACATTTAGTCACTGTGTGACCCTGGGCAAGTCACTTCACCCTGTTTGCCTCAGTTTCTTCATCTGTAAAATAAGCTGGAGAAAGAAATGGTGAATTATTCCAGTATGTTTGCCATATTTACCAAGAAAACACTAAAATGAGGTCAGAAAGAGTAAGACCCAAGGACAACAATGTGAGAGATATAGTTAGGTCCTAATTAGTGTAAATAATGAATCCCCTGAAATGGTCTTATACTTGAATTAGGACATATTTTCATTGGGTTGGAGCTAATTAACATAGTTTACATAATTATACCTTTGACTAGCACAAGTTCAAGTACAAGGGGCTACTTCAGGGGATTCATTATTTATACTAATGGGACCCAGTTATCCTATACTAAATACTGGAGATGTCAAGACAAGAACGAAACTGTTCCTGCCCCTAAGCAAATTGCCTTCCATCAGGGAGATATAACACTCGCATATGTCAGTGCAGCAGGAGTAAGCAGATGCTTACTCACCTATAATGATTCAAAGCAAGGGCATAGGTGTGTATTGAAAGGTGAAACGAATGCCTCTCAGATATTTACAGCATAGACTCCGTCTCTCAGCTCACTAGATTGTCATTTTCTCACCAGATTCAAAGGTATTCTAGTAGATATGAATGGAAACTACCTCTGAAAGCACTTACAAACACAAAATCTCATTAACTTCCAGTGCCTCTCCCAGTACAACTGAGGAAAAACTTCTTTTCCCAGAAGCTTCATTTCCTCTTTCTCAAGCCTTGAACCCATACTGCCTATATTATTTGTCAAAAGTAACAAACAATACAAAGACCTAGAAATTTACATTATGTATCAGTGCCAAGGGGGCAGGTACATGGCACAGTGGATAGAGTGCCAGGTCTGGAGTCAATAAGACTTATCTTCCTGAGTTCAATTGCAGCCTCAGACACTTAATTGTGTGACCCTGGGCAAGTCACTTCATTACCTGTTTCCTCATTTTTAAAATAAGTTGGAGGAGGAAATGGTAAACCACTCCAGTATTTCTGCCAAGAAAACCCTAAGTAGGGGTCAGAAAGAGTCAGATACAACTGAAAGCAAGTGAACAACAACAGTCAACTCCTTCTTGGCTAACAAGAAAGCAAGGAAATCAGAATCAGAAAGGATCAGAATCCTTTCACAAAGAGCTTCAAATGCTGATTCCGCAATCCAACAAGTTAGTTCTCTGGGACAGCAATTAAAATCTCTCAGGAATTTTCCTCAGAATGTCTTCTTTACAACATAAGAATTAACTCGGTTTCATTTCTAATTTTAAAAAATTATTTATTTATTTATTTTGCTTTTTGGAGGGCAGTTGGGGTTAAGTGACATGCCCAAGTTCGCACAGTTTTTGTGTTAAGTGTCTGAGGCTGGATTTGAACTCAGGCCCTCCTAATTCCAGGGCCAGTGCTCTATTCACTGCACCACCTAGCCACCCTCATTTCTTATCAGGAAAAAAAAATACAGTTCTAGTCATTCATCTCTGAACTGGAATGGGAGTTAAACTCAGTTCTCTCAAAATAACTATTCTGACTTTCTCAAAAAATGATGTTTCACTCTCCGAGTCCATCACAGACTCTTTCTGACAGTTAACTCTTCAAGCCTCTTCAGGAAAGAGGTTCTCTTAGTCTTTCCTTAGTTTCCTCAAAAAGTCAGGTATTATCAGCCTTCAAGACTCTACTACTCTCTTTAAAATAAAATTGTAAGAAGACTTGAATAAAATGTTTTTATAAAGAATGAAATTCAAAGCCTCTGTGAGTGGGGGCTTTTTAAGATGCAGTTATGTTTCTCCCCATTTAAAAAAAATTTTAGTCCCTGAAAAATCAATTGGGGTACATCAAATCTAATGTTCTCTTTGAGAAACGGACCCCTTTATCACATTTGTGATGGCTGTTTGTACCCTGCCACATCCTAGCAATGGATCATTCTCACCATCCTCTACCTGCATTTCTACACCCCTGCTGCTGAATGAAATTAAATGAAACTGTAGTTCTGTAGTGAGGCCACTACAAATTAATTACCCATCCTAAACTAGTTCTCTTCATGTCTACAAAAGCAATTTATATGTGTATATATATATATGTATATATATATATATCCTTAATTAACTCACTATCCCACTCACTACAGTGCCTCTTTCAGACTTATTCATTTCCATTTCCCTTTCCCCTCCCCCCTTTGAGAATCTTGCTTCATATTTTCACACTAAAAAAAAGTGAGGACATCCGCTTAGAACTCTTTTCTTCCCTCCTCTTCCTCTCATACTACTCAGATGCCTTTTGCCACTATCTCCTCCTTTACCATGACTTTCATGGAGAGGTGGCCCTTTTCCTTGCTAAGGCAAACCTCTCTACATGCACAAATAATCACATTTTATCATGTCCCCAGAAGATTGCCCCTGAATCGTCCCTACTCTCACTAATTTTTCATCTCTCCTGTCTACTAGCTGTTTCCCTAATGCCAACAAACATGTCCATTGTCTCCTCCAACCTCCAAAAAAATCCTCATTTGATTCATCCATCTCTGCTAGCCATCTTCTTATATCTCACCTTCCTTTGGTGTGTAAATTCCCTGCGTAGTTCATCTGCAATAGGTGCCTTTCCTCTCATTCTCTTATTAACTGGCTACCAGTCTCATTATTCAATTGAAACTGCTCTCCCCAAAGTTACTAACAGTTTCTCAGTTGCCAAATCTGATGGACTTTTCTCAATCTTTATCCTACTTGACTTCTGAATCCACCTTTTCTCCTTCACACTCTAGCTTTTCCTGACACTGCTCTCTTCCTGATTCTTCTCCCTCCTATTTGACTTCTGTCTTCTGTCTCCTTTGCTAAATCTTCATCCAAGTCATGTTGAATGAAGGTGAACGTACCAGAAAGTTCCATCTGGACCCTCTACTCCCCCCTTTCTATACTGTCTCAAGGTCAGCAAAATGGCGCTGAAGGCCTTCATTTTGGTAGAGAGCCTAATACATCTTCTCTCCCAAACTTAAATACTAAGCTAGCTCTGGCAATGCATGTGTCAACCACATCATCTATGTGTACATTCCTGGAAAGTATACTACCAAGGTAAGTGAACTTATCCACAGCATTCAAAATTTTTCTGTTTGCTGTAACCAGTGGTTCCATGCATGGGTGGTGTGGTACTGACTGATGGAGAACCTGTTTTCTTGGTGTTGTTAGGCCAAAATTAGCACAAGCAACAGAGAACCAATGCATACTTTGTTGCATCTCAGCCTCAGAGGCTACATTGAGGGCACAATCATCTGCAAACAAAAAGTCATGCACCAACTCTCCCTCTTCTTCCTGGCATATAGTAGTAGCTTAATGAATGTTTATCAACTGATTATTGCCATGCAATAAATATGTCACAATACAAAGCACTACTAGACAGACTGCTCCAATGACAAAAAGCCTAAAATATATATAGGACCTAATATATATACAAATCCCAATAGTACATGTGTATCCATTATTTGGAAACAAGCAAATAATTCCAAAAACTAGAAAATGCAATTCAGACAATAGTAACAGCAATCAGTCTACATGATAACAATATGTGCCCAGTGGACTGAACACTAATTTACATATCAAAGAAATAAATGTATCAGTGAGGCACAGCACAATAGTAATAACCCATTGCACAGAGAAACAAGTGACCCATATAAAGCACACAACAGCATAGATTTAAATTACAGATTGGTATGATATGTAATTTACCAATAAACTGGTAGCTTGCATAATCATGTGTTTCTTTTGCAAAATCATCAATTCTCCTAGTCATGGAACAGGGGATTCTAATTGTTATATGAATTACTGATCTTTTAATATAGCTAACGTGGTTAAAGACATAGGCTGGTAATCAATACCCTCCAATCTATAGCTCTGTGTTACTCAACCTGAATTTATTGCTGGTGTAGGCTGGCTAATAGCATTTTTTCAGCTTATAGATTATTTCTGTACCCGATGGATCTCTACAGCTAAAATTTAAAGCGGGAAAGGCATGACCTCTAGGTGCAGCCTTCCTTCACTTAGTTAATCAACCAATAAGCATCTATTAATAACCTACTATGTGAGCCAGGTACTGTGCTAAGCACTTGGGGTACAAAAAGAGACAAAGGACAATGTCTGTGCTCAAGGAACTCATGATCGATCTAATTGAGGGAAAACACGCAAACAAATATACACAAAACAAGCTCTATACAAGATAATTAGGAAATAATTAACAGAGGGGAGGTGCTAGAATTGAGAGGAGTTGGGAAGACTTCCAATGGAAGGTGGGATTTTAGTCTTGGTCAAAGTTACTGGATTCCTATGCATGGAATCAACTCAAAGCAACACCCTTTCCAGAAGTTCTCTCTGCTAGTGAGGAAGCAAGCTCAATGTTATTGAGCATAAATTTCAATTGAGCAATTTCTTCCTGAACATTTCTAATGGACTGGTTTTTTGCTTTAATGTAGAAGTTTGTTTCAGGCTCTATCTCTTTATAACAAAAAGATGCTTATCTTGATTTCTTGTAACTGTGTGTCTGTGCTCTAACTTTTATTTTTTTAGCTTCTTCTTTAGCTATGATAGCTTATCTTCAAACTCATCTATCTGTGATCTGGTTTCTGTTTCAGGTCTCTTCATTATTCTTCAGAAGTCCAAGTTTCTCAGCAAAATTTTCGTCTTGCTTTATAGCACTTGATAACAAACCTGGGTATCATGTTGACATTTATTTCTCACTGATGATTCTTTGGGCATTCCTCCAAACCAAGTGAAAATTCTTCCCATGAGTATACCTGCCATATTTATGGTCATATATGGCCATCTACCTCACATTTGTGGGGCAGCTAGATAATGCATTCGTAGAGCACTGAGCCTGGAATCAGAAAGACTGGAGTTCAAATCTGATCTCAGACACTCACTAGCTGTGTGACCCTGGGCAACTCACTTAACCCCTGCTTAAAACTGGAGAAGGAAATGGTGAACCATTCCAGTATCTTTGCCAAGAAAACCCACGGACTGTTGGTCCACAGAGTCATGAAGAGTTGGACATGACTGAACAGATGAAAAACAACAAAACCACACATTTATAATAGAAAACTGCCCCTTTCTGCCCTTTTTCTGCCCCTTTTGTTCTTGTACTGAACTACTGTGATCTTTTTTTTTTTGGTCTTTTGTCTTCTCAAAGAGAATGATTTCATTCAAAGTTTCATTTTTCAAAAGGTTCGCTATAAACTTTCACCTTTGTGTTATCAGTGTTGATCTATTATTATTAATAATAATGTTATTATTATATGTAGCCCATATAAGAGAAGATGTTCTGTCAAAGTTAGTTAAAGTTGAGTTGTCCTGATTTGGGTTATCTAGTACACATCCTCAGTCCATTGTTTAAATACTTTTGGCATTTTCTATCAACTACCCAACAGTCAAGTATTTATTCTCTTGCTATGGAATTTCCTATTAGAAGTGCCTTTAGCACTGGCCACCTGTATAACGGGCACCTTTGCCCACTTTTTTTATCTCAGGCTGTAACACTGTAGATTTTTTCTACCAAAGTTCTTTTTGCTACCCAAGCTATCCACTCATATCACAGATACGGAAGGGAAATCATCCTCATGCTAAATGGTAAAGCTGAACCTAGCAAATGTCTCCTAATTGAAGACCGCCACATAATGGTACTCTGGCTTTTGCAAGTACATGACCAGTCCTAAGATTTTTAGTTTAGGCCTATGATAATTTTTTGTGATGTTAGATGTCAGCACCTACCTCTGTGTAAAGCATCTTCTTCTGACTTGGATATAACATTTGGTTATATCCTTACAAGTTCACTTGCCAAACATAGCCTTTCAATTTTATAATCAACTTCTTCTCAGAAGAATATATGTATGGAGATCAACTTGCTGAAACTTTTCCATACTATCACTGAATTTTTACATTATCCACTGGGTCTGGTAATTCCAAAAATGCTGAGTGATTCATTTCCCCAAGTATTATTCTTTTAGCAATCACTTCATTCCTCCCTAACTCCTTTTCATTTTATTTTAAATAATATTTAAAATTTTTAAATAATTCATAATGCCTGTTTCTACATTCTGTGTCTATGCCTAAGTTCAAGAAACGTCTGATGTCTCAACACTCATTACTCAACAATTCATTTCAAATATGTCAACTTCCATTTTTTAAAGCAGTAAAATTGAATTCAACTGAGCAATAATGCTAGGTTCAGCACTAGTCATGCAGCAAATAAAACAAGACAAATATGCAAAGTAGTAGCACATAAAGATAGCGAGCACAGAATCATAGAAAGCCTCACTATCAGACTTTGCATTTATAATTCTATAAAACACAACAGGGCAGCTAGGGGGCGCCATAGTCATGGAGCGCTGGACCTGAAGTCAAGAAGACCTCTTCCTGAGTTCAAATCCAGTCTTGGATACTTAACTAGCTGTATGATCCTGGACAAGTCACTTAATCTTGTTTGCCTCAGTTTCCTCATCTGCAAAATGAGCTGAAGATTGAAATGGCAAACCTCTCCAGTATCTTAGCCAAGAAAACCCCAAATTGGGGTCCCAAGGAGTCAGACATGACTGAAACTATTAAACAACAACAATTTCAAGAACTAGAGAGTGACAAGAAATGGAAGAAAAGGGAGAGCTCATAAAAGATCTCTTGTGGTAGTTGCTTTGCTATACTTTAATAAACAGGAAATAATTGACTGCTCATGTGGAAGTCATTTTTAAATCATTTATGCACAATCTTATTATCTACTTGTTAAATCAAAGATCAAAATTAAAGAATAAAAAAATAAGAATATCATGGTGTACAATTAAAACAGCTCCAACTTGATATTTTAAAATAAATTATTCATGAAAAAATTAGAAGTGGGAAAAGGAATAGATATCAGTAGAGATGTTCACAATTTCCTCCAGAAGTTAATACTATAAATGTAAAATATAAATATAATTACTAATATAAATGCAAAATATAATTATAATTTATGATACATAAGTAATATAAATATAATTAATAACATATATGTAAAATATACATGTAAAACAATTACCCTAAAGAGAATAGTAAGATTCTAGAAACCATCTTAGGCAGCAGACACTTGATCTCTTTGATAAACAAAGAAATATGGCATTCAAGGACAGCATCAATTTAGAATATAAACTCACTTTCAAACTCTTATGGAACATGAGAGAAATAAATAATATCTCCTTATTAGGCATTGAGAAGCAGTGGTGGAAAAATGATTTATTTGAAAGAAAGTTTTGTATGAGATCCAATTAAACGAAGTCTTCAGGACATTTGAGGGCAAAACTAAAGCACAATTGACAAATAAAAATGGAAATTATCAGTCAGATTTTTTTTCTCTTTTCACATCTCCAATTCTTAACACAGTGCTTGGAACATAGTAAACATTTAATAAATGCTTATTGACTAGAAGGAGTCAAGTTTTCACCAAGGAGTGTGAGGGAGAATTCTCAAATGAAGGGAAGTTTGCTAACAGCTTTTTTAATTAATTTTTTTGGAGGGGGGGAAGGCAAGGAAATTGAGGTTAAGTGACTTGCCCATGGTCACACAGCTACTAAGTGACAAGGGTCTGAGGCCACATTTGAACTCACGTCCTCCTGACTCCAGGGATGGTGCTCTGTTCACTGAGCCACCTAGTTGCCCCCAACAGTTAGCTTTTAGAAATCTTTGTGAAGTTAGGTCATTTGAATTAGAGTCAAGAGGAAGCTTAGAGACTGCCAGGAGTATTTATGTATAGTTAAAGGGTAAACTGGATTATTCCATTTAGGTGTTGCAGTGGATAGTATTGGACAGAGTGAACTCAGGATGTCCTGAGTTCAAGTTCTGCCTCAGACATGTATTAGCTGTGTAACTCTAGACAAATCACTTATCCTCTGCTTCAGTTTTCTCAACTCTAAAATATGGATAATGATTGTAATTGCCTCATTGTAGCAGCAAGCACCCCAAGTGTCCTCAGGGTTTGCTGCCAATACAGGTTCTTGGATCTGCTTTGTTAAAGGAAAGCAACTCAAAATGGGTTAACAAGCTTACTTTAATCAGTCAGACATATATCGTTTACCTTGGTCAGGGGAAAAATGTCAGCACCCCAAACTTCAAAGTATACAGGCAGAATTATCAAGACAGAAACAGATCAAGTAGACAGCTTTCCAAACTGTCCAGCCATTACATCCATACCAAATCAACATCTGGGTTTTTTCAAAGCCGGGGGGCTCAGGACAACGGCTTCCCAGAATCCATATCAAATCACAGAACACTTCTCAAAGTGAGCCCCAAAACAAAGCTACACATCAGGGCTTATATATCCTTCTCCTGGCTCAGAGAATGTAACAACCTTATTGACTCACTGGCCAATCAAGAAATATCTACTGAAAAACAAGCCTCCCACCCCAGGCTCCAGGTGCACTTTAGCCTAGGGGCAGGGAAGATCTTCCAAATTTGCATTCCCATTACACTCATATACTCTGAGAATCAAATAAGATATTTTTCAAGAAAGGACAGAGACAAGAGAGAGGGGGGAGAGTGGGAGGGAGAGAAAGGAAGAGAGAGAAGAGAGAGAGAGAGAGAGAGAGAGAGAGAGAGAGAGAGAGAGAGAGAGGAAATTGAAAAAACGAAGAGAAAAAACTAAAAGCACTCCATTTACTACTTTTTCTAATGACTAATTTGGCCATAGAGTCAATAGACAAGAGTACTACTTTCTAAGTTTTCTAATTTAATCTGTTACATGGGACTAAATAAAACTCTTTTGACTAGAAGAAAATCCCAACATTTTCATTGCAGGTGGGATGGGGAATATGCCAACTTGAATAATGTCCACCCACCAGCCCTAATGAACAAAATATATAGAACTCATCCCAAAATGGTTATAGATTAGAACATATGGTTTTAAAGAGAGAAATTCTTGTGGCACAGACAGGTTGTCACTTGCCCAGGTTCACACAGAGTGTATAGCAAGGACCGAATTTGTTAGCTCTAAGGTCAGCTATCCATCCTACAGGCTTTTTATGATTTATTGTGTGTGTGTGTGTGTGTGTGTGTGTGTGTGATTTTTCCAAAGTGGAATGTAAGCTCCTTGAGGACTTAGACTTATTGTTTTTAGTTCCTGTGCTGAGCACAATGTCTGACTGTGCTTTTGAGCATAAAGTGGGCAGTCGATGAATGATGTTGAAGGAGTGAATGTTAAACTCTACCTTGAAAATCCTAAATCCCCAATCTCTACTTGGGGATAAAGTCTGACCAGTGGAGATAAAGTTGTAGCTGTCTCACTTCTGGCTTTGATTTATTAACTACTTACATTTCAACCACAAGCAATATTTTCACTAGGAGGAAGTTCTGTGTTCTCCTAATGTTGTCGTCCCTTATCACTCATATAATTGAAACCTCACAGATCCAAACACAGCAGATAGAGATGATAATGTTTTAGAAGCTATATTTACTTGGGTTTGCTTGACTTTTCTGTTTTAGATCTTATTACAAAATGTTTTTTGTTTTTAACAAATGAGATGGTTTCAGAGAAACCTGGAAGGGTATATGAACTGAGCAGAACCTAGAGAATAATGTATACTGTATATACAATGATCCAACATTGTAAAGGCAAACAACTTTGAAAGGCTCAAGAACTGTGATTACCCAATTATCAGCCACAATTCCAAGGAACTGATTATAACATGAGGTTACTCATCTGCTATCAGGGAGATAATAGATTCAAATACAAAATGAGACATACATCTTTGGAAATGGCCAGTGTAGAAATCTGTTTTGCTTGACTGTGCATATTTGTAGCAAGAGACTTTCTTTTCTTTTCATTCTTTCCTTCTTTCCCTCTCTCTTTTTCTTTCTCCCTACCTCCCTCTCTCTCTTTCTTCTTCCTTCCCTTTCTTTCTTTCTCTCCCTCTATCCCTCCTTTTCTTTCTCTTTCTTTTTCTTTTCTTCCCTTTTTTCTTTCTCCCTCTTTTTCTCCCTTTCTTTTTAAAAATTTTTTTCTCTTTCTCCCTCCCTCCTCTTCCTTCATTCCTTCCTTCCTTCCTTCCTCCCTCCTTCCTTCCCTTCCTCACTCTTTCTTTCTTTCTCTCCAAATAGGATTATAAGAGGGGAAAAGGAAATTCTTGCTAATTTTTTAAATTATTTTTTTTTAATCAAAGGGTTTTTTTTTCATTTTTTCCCCAGAAAGTTCTTTCTCAAGCTGTCTATGGGCACTCTAAAATCTCTGGAACCACCTGAGAATGCAAAAATTTAAAAATTCCACACAATCTCTAACTATCAGTTCTGTCTCTGACATTGACACAAAATGGTACTTTGTGGAGGGTGTGCAATTTCCTTCCATATGATCCTTAGAATTTAGGTATTTGCCTCCAACAATCTGGACTCCCCTTTAGCAACTCATTATGGAGCTTTCTTCTTGAATTGCATGTACAGCTTCCTTAAACCTGTTTATAATTTCTATCTGTATAACATTTTGGGATGGATTCTGTACATGTTAATTATGGCTTGTGGATGAACACTATTGAAAATAGCATCTTCCCATGAAAACTTTGCAACTGTGGCATAGACTCCACACGATTCTTAACTGAAACAAAGTTCCAAAATGTCTTTATTTTCCCAATCTTGGCCCAAAGTGTCAAACAGCTAGGTCCTAAAGATGACTTTCTTATTATTCTCTTACTCCATCCACTCTGGCCCTGGAAGTCACTCATTGCAAAAGGTAAATTTAAGGGTGATACATTAAAGTTTCATTGATATTTTCAGATTTTGTAGCTAGGTGGAGAAGTGGACAGAACCCTGGACCTAGAGTAAGGAAGACCTGAGTTCAAATGTGATCTCAGGCACTTACTAGCTGTGTGACCCTGGGCAAGTCACTTAACCCTGATTGCCTCAGTTCCCTCAATGGCACACTAAGGATAATAACAGCACCTATCTTCTAGAGTTGTTAAATGAAATAAATGAAAAAATGAAATAACAAATAATTGTTAAATTGAAATAATTTTTGTAAACAATGTTTAGAACAGTGTCTGGAACATAGTAGGCACTATACAAATGCTTATTTCCTTCTCTTCTTTCTCCCCTTTGCATTATCTTCATTTCAAATACACATACCCTCCCCATTCCTTACAACAAAGAATTAGAAAGTAAAGAAAGGGGGCAAATAGTTTGGAAAAGCCAATCAGCATATCAAGTTGATCCCTTTTTCATATCTTCTCTCTCCTAGTGCCCTCTGGGAAGACCATTTCCAGAGATACCAGGGTGACTGGTTGTTTAAAATAATTCTTGCTTACATTGACATCTACTGGTCAGAGTGGATACTTTTCAAGTAAAGTTGGTCCAAGAAAAATAACAAAGCTTTAGACTAGACCTTCAAGATACTAGAGTGTGTAACACTATCTGGGTTCATTTGGTGAGCCAGAAACCATTTTTACAAACTTGAAAACAAAAGCCAGTTCAGTCTAAGTTTTATTTTAATACGTGCTTTCATTATTCAGAAATCAGTGCCAAGGCAATTAAGCATGACCTTTCCAATACAGATGGTGTCTTACTTCTCACGCACACATAGCACCTGTTATATTAACGCTCACAGGCAGATGTTTGCATATTTTAATGCACACTGCCTTAATATGGTAAAGTGCTGAAGCAATAGTTTTGCAGAAAGGAACCCAGTATCACATAATCTATTTGCCTTCACTGATAAGATAGACTCGTGCAGTTCTAGGAAATCCTGGGGCATGTCAAATAAAGAGTTCTTACCGAACTACATATACCTGTGTTTAATAAGCTAATTGAAATCGCTGCTTTGCAAACAGCACTCTGCTTGTGAAACCACTGAGGTACTCTGACGGTCTGTGAAATGATCAGGGAGGATCATCGAGCTGGAAGGTCAGACCTTTACAAAGAAGAGGATGAAACCCATCATCGTGGAGACATGGACTGAGAGTATCAAAAGACCTCAACTCCATTTCATCTAATTTAATTTCAACCTCTTCACTTCATAGATGAAAAAACCAAGGTCCGCAGAGCTTAAGTAATAAGGCATTTATGCAGCAATAGTTGCTACATAAATAAAAATGTTGCACAGGACTTTACATATGTCATTTGGTCCTCACAACAACTCTGTAAGGTAGCTGCTACTATTATCCCCATTTTACAGATGAGAAAGCTAAAGCCGAGAGAGATTGAGGGTCACTTAAGTTAGTAAGTGCATGATGCAGGATTTGCATCTGACCCACAAGCCTGTGTTCTTTCTACTGTGTCACACTGTCTTCCTCCTGCACAAGAACAAAACTGTGGAGAATCTTTGGGACTGAAGAGTCCTTCCTTAGAGTTAATCAAATCTAAATTCTTGACTCATTCAGGAATTTATCTCTATCACTTCCTTAACGATGATCAAGCCTTTGCTTGAACACAGTGATCAGAAACTCCTTATATCATAGGACAGAAGATCCAACTTTGGGGTAGTTCTGACAGTCAAGAAGCAAAAGCAAACAAACCCTCTTCCTTATACTGAACTGCCAGCACTTCTTAAACTGTTGGTCACAACCCCAAATAGGGTTGCAAAAAAATTGGCAACAGTAAAATTAATAAGCAAATCAGGCAACTTCCCTGCGGCCTTGGTTCTGAACACAAAGCATGTGCACTTTGCATGGTGCGTGCCATCATACCATGGGATGCCAACCCATGCTGCCAAAATGCAGAAAGGTATCTTGAGTTGAAAAAATTGAGGAAGCCCTGAATTAGACTATAGTGCCTGGTGCATAGTAGGCTCTTAATAAATGCTTCTGAACTGACTAAATCACTGCCTATAGCTTCTACCCTTTGAAACTAATTCTGTCCTCAGGACTGAAGTAGGAAATGTTGCATCCTTCTATGTGAGAACTCCTTAACTACACTAAGACTGTTTTATACCTCTTCCAAATCTTCTCTTCATCTATCAACTAACAAGTATTCATTCATTAAACACCTACTATGTGCCGGGTAATGTGTTAGTCTGTGGAGATACAGAAGCAAAAATGAAATAGCCCCTGACCTCTAGGACCTAAAGTTCTATCTGGAGGTAGCTGGGTGGCACAGTAGATAGAGATCCAGTGCTGGAATCAGGAAGACCTGAGTTCAAATCCAGCCTCAAACACTTACTAACTGTGTCACTCTGGGCCAAGTCACCTATCCTCTAATTACCTCAGTTTCCTTATCTATGAAATGAAGATAAGAGGGGCAGCTGGGTGGCTCAGTGAATAGAGCACCGGCCCTGGAGTCAGGAGGACCTGAGTTCAAATCCAACCTCAGACACTTGACACACTTAGTAGCTGTTCGATCTTGGGCAAGTCACTTAACCCCAATTGCCCTGTCTTCCCCTCTCCAAAAATTAAAATAAATAAATAAAATGAAGATAAGAATAGCATCTACCTCCCATGATTGTTGTGGGAATCAAATGAGATAAAAATTGTAAAACATTTAGCATAGTACCTCAAACATAGTAAGTGCTATTTAAATGCTAGCTATTATTGTTGTTAAGGAAAATAATATGTAAATAAATAAATATTTACAAGTTATATATGTGTATGTGTAAATAAAATAAATGCCTCAATAATATATAATAAAGAAAATAAATTATAAACAGTAAATAGTTAATACAAATAAATAATAAACTGATAAATAAGTGATGAACAATAGATAATAAAATAAATACATAAATACAAAATAAATACATAATGAGGCGGGGGAGAGGAACTAGTGGGTTGGGGGAATCAAGATGGACATTGTGTCCATTTGAAGGAAACTAAAAAACCTAAAAGATGAAAATGAGGAGGAAGTGCATTCCCACCATGGAGACATGTCTGAGCAGACACATGGAGATAGGAAATGAAATGTTGTGTGTGAGGAAAAACAGGAAGGCCAATGTGGCTGGACCATAGGGTATGTGAAAGGGAGTCCTCTTTAATAAAGCTGAAAAGGTAGGCTAAAAACAGCTTGTGAGAGGATTTCAACATATGTGACCTTAGAGCTGGGGATCTGGGCCCCTTGCACAGTCTGGTAAAATCTATGGACTCCTTAGAATCATGTTTTAAACTGAAGAAAATAAAATATATATAATATATATAAATATAATATACAAAGGAAACTAAAGGTTAATGAAAATAAAGATACAATTTTTTTGCATTCAAGTTCACAGATTTCTTGAACTCTGCATACCAGATGAAGAACCCTTTTTGGTCTAGAGATAATAGGGAGCCACTAGAGTTTACTGAATGGAGAAGTGAAACGGTCACCTTTAGGAAAATTCTGTTTGTCATTGTGCAGGGCAAAGACTAGAGTGGGGAGAAATTGGAGGCAGGGAGAATTAGGACACTATTCCAATGGTTCAAGTGAAAGCTGAGAAGGGTCTGAACTAAGGAGGTTCCTATATGATTGGAGAAAAGGGCATAGCTGGAAATTGCAGGGGTGCCCATCAACTGGGGGTGGCTACAAAAGTTGCCATACGTTATTGTGATGGAATACTACTATGCCATAAAAAATGATGAGCTCAATGATCTTAGAAAAACATGGGAAGACTTGCACGGAATAAGGAAGAGTGAAATGAACAGAACCTAGAGAACACTGTGTACAGTAACAGTAATATTGTTTTAAGAACAACTTTGAGTGAAGAAGTCATCTTGACTATTATAAATATCCAAATGAACCATAAAGGACGTTTGAAGAAAGACACTATCTGCATCCAGAGAAAGAACTAATAAATAGGACAATGTAGAGAATAATCTTACATACATATGTATGTGTGTGCACCTGTTTATGTCTAATGATAGCCATCTCTAGGGGAGGTGGAGGGAAGGAAAAAAAGAAATTCACATGATAACTTTATCATGTATTTAAAAGGAATAGCAAATTGTACATAATAAATTCATGGTTTCATGTGCAATCATTGTTTTTATTATACTGTGTTATGGAAATGATTGTTTTATTCCATTAATTTGAATATTGGGGGAAATGGGGATGGCTATAAGAGAAGCTATGAAATAGAATCACCAAGATTTGGTAACCTATTTGAATATGTGGATCTCACAATGGACAGTGAGGATATGAGGATTGCTTCTTGCTTGTGGGACATGAATGACTAGAACAGGGGTGGTGAACCTGTGGCCTCGGGATCACATGTAGCTCTCTAGTTCCTCAAGTGCAGTCCTTTGACTGAATCCAAAGGGCCACACTTGAAGACCTAGAGGGCCACATGTGGCCTCGAGGCTGCAGGTTCCCCACCCTGGACTAGAAGAATCATGATGCCCCCCAGTGAAGTTACAAAGTGGAGAAGGGGTTTAGGGTTTATTTTTTGGTGGGGGTAGTGTAGGGAGAGATGAATTCTGTTTTACACGATGTTGAGTTGAGATGCATAGGGTTTCTCTTTGGCTTGAAATATGCAAGAGACAATTGATAATGCAGACTGTAATTTAGGAGACAGATTATGGCCAGATTGATAGGTCTGGGAATCATAGGGATTACATAAATCATAGAGATATGATTACAAAATCATAGACATTACATAAAATCCATGGGAGCTACTGAGATTACTGAGAAGGTACGCAGAGAAAGAAGATAAGAAGGGTGAGTATAGATCTTGTGGGGGTGGGCAGTGGTTTTTCCATCACAGCAACACAGCCACTGTCTACCACATCTGGAGTTCCCTTCTTCAAGACCATGAGGGACAATATCTCAGTGAACAAACAGAGAAGGGTGTGGCATTTTAAAACTGCAGATACTCAATGGGGCACTGAGATTAAAAAAAAAATTCTTGAAGAATGGATAGTCCCTACACTATCCGTGGCTTACGTTCATTTAATTATGTTTCTTAAAGAATACAATTGCTGAATGTAATATTATTTTTCATACACACCTGTGCATGACCCTGTCCTTATGTTATTTAGGGTCGCTTGGTTTGCAGCAAGAGAGCAAAGTGGGAGCCATACATGGGAGGTCCACCCCCAGCTCATGTTTAAAGAGTCTTTTTCTTACTGGGGTCATAAGCATGAACCATTTCATAGCTACACCTACAATTAAAAAAGCATTGTGAATGAGGGACATATTTTATAAATCCATCCCATAAATATGACCCCCCCCCAAAACAACTGAATGTTACTGTAAGGGTAGGACAGGGGGAGGGGTGGTATAGGAGGTTGATAAGAGAAGAGGAGACTTGGAACAGGACCTGTAGGAAGTATGATAGAGAATAAAGGGGGCAGTTGGGTGGCACAGTGAATAGAGCACTCAGACTGGAGTCAGGAAGACCTGAATTCAAATCCAACCTCAGCTACTTACTATGTGTGTGACTCTGGGCAAGTCACTTAACCCTGTTTGCCTCAGTTTCCTCATCTGTAAAATGGGCTGAAGAAGGAAATGCCAAATCACTTCAATATCCTTGCAAAAAAAAAAAAAAAACCCAACCCAAATGGGGTCACAAAGAATTGAACACATTTGAATAACAATAAAAGAACTACTTTGCTCTAATGAGAGCCTTGTTGTGTTTCAGTCATGTCCAACTCTTCATTGACCCCATTTGGGGTTTTCTTGGCAAAGATACTGGAGTGGTTTATAAATTCACAGAAGTTTGGATTCAGTCAAAGTTTGATCGTATTTGAGGACCTAGATGATCACATGTGTCCTCAAGAACATTGCAGGTTCTTCACCCCTGTTATCCTCTTTGGGCCCTGGTTTCTTCATCTGTAAAATGAGGTTTGACTAAATGGCCTCTTAGGTCCCTTCCAGCCTGAACCAATAATCCACAAACCAAAACTATATATAGTTTGATCCTAGTATAACCACCTATCCTTCCATCTTTCCTCAGTTAGTTCATGTTTCACTATGAACCTGTGTATGTATGTATGTATGTATGTAAAGGTATATTTTTTGTGTCTCAATTAAATTAGTTTAATTCAAAGGTGAGTGTTACATTCAGTATCAGAAATCTAAGCAAGAATTAATTAACTCAGAAACTATGGTTGATACTAAGGACCTCAACCTTCTCTAAGAGCAGTTCATGGTATAAGTGGAACTATCTACTTAAAATCTGTGAGTATAATAGAGATTGTTGTTCTATCACATTATTGCTTCTTTTTATTTTTATTTATTTTAGCTAAATTTTATTTTTTTATCAACAAAACTCTCCCTTCTCTCTTTTCAACCTCCCTCTTTCTCCCACCTACATTGAGAATGCAGGAAAATCAAAACTACTTTTCCAAACAAGTCATATTACCATTTACTGAGGAGTGAGGACAACAATGACTGGTGGGCTTAGAAATCCAAAATATCCAGGTCTCCAATCAGCTGAATAGTGCTGCAAGCCCAGAATCTAAAAAGTATAGCTTTGGGGAAGAGAGTCACATAAAGACAGTTAAAATTGCAAAGTAAAAAATAAGCTGTTACATTTTGAAGACCAACAGTGATTAGTTACAAGAATTCTGACCAGAAAATGGATCCATGCATGTCTTGAATTTGACAAGTAATTAGTGTGGCTTAGAGGAAGAAGGTGGGAAAGGCTGGTGCTATCCATCAACCAGGACCTTAGGCATGTGGCTGTCACTGAAGAACTCCACTCTATCTATTATGTTCAGCGCCAATCTGGGGGCTCCACCAAGTTTCCTAAACCTGCGCTCAAAGCCACTGACAACCAGTCATCCTTTAGCTCTCTGCCTCTGTGGGAAATTTCCACATTTTCATATTAGCCAAGGGGTCGGATCTGTAATTAAGATGTTAATTAAGTTCTGTATCAATCAGCTGTGGGATGGGTCCTTTAACACTAACAACTCACACTCTATCCTAATGATGCTTTTTTACCAATGTAACTTTTGCTGAATTTTCCCTGGGTTGTATTCTGGATCTTTCTCTTTCTTTCACTTCAATTCCCATCCCAGAAATCTTGAAAGGAAAAATCTATCCTGATAAGTTAGGCATGCCATTATAAGCACTCATAGTTTGAGTCACTAAACAACTTTTAATAGCAGTGGTGATCTTCTCCAAGGGTACTCTTTGCTGAGATGCATTATTAGAACTTTTGCCCTAGTTTGATAGGAGTATTTCTATATCTAAAAACATTGCCCCCATGACATGGGTTATGCCCATCTTTCCTCCATCTCTCATGTGACAGGGATTAGTTTTTCCTAAAAGGAGACAAAATGATCCCAGGACCTACCTGATTGGTTTCTATTTCCTTGATGTAGCTTCCTGGTCATCCAAGCTTGCAAACCCCCAGAACTAGCTCTGAAAAGAGAAAAGCAAAAAATCCAGAAGTTTGGGACAGTGCCACTCCCCTATTCCATACTGGGAACAGAACCCAGCTTTAACATAAATTCAGTTAAGGAATAGTTTGAACATAAAAATCTACTATGGTGGCAGGGAAGATCAAGGCACAAACTCAGAAGAAGACAATAAAGTCAAAATACAATTAAAGCCTCACAGAAAAATGTCATTTAGACACAAGTCCAAAAAAGAATTCCTGGAAGAACTAAAAAAAAATATATTTTCAAAATCAAATAAGAGTGGTAGAGGAAAAATTAGATAAAGAAATGAGAGCTATCAAAGAATATTATGAAAAGACAATTAACATCTTGGTAAAGGAGGCACAACAACATATGGAAGAAAATATACCTTAAAGATAGAATTGGCCAAATGGAAAAATATATATGCAAAATTTTACTGATGAAAATAATTCCTAAAAAAGTAGAATTAACCAAATGGAAAAATAGATACAAAAGCTCACTGTAATAATTTCTTAAAAACTCCACCAATACATCTCCTGAAAGAGATTCCAAACTGAAAATCCCCAGGAATATTATAGCCTAATTCTAGAGCTCCCAGGTCAAAGAGAAAATCCTTCAAGCAGCCAGAAAGAAACTATTCAAATATTGTGGCATCAAAGTCAGTATCAGCTACCAAGTTAAAGTAACAGAGGACTTGGAATATGATAT
Organism: Petaurus breviceps papuanus; assembly: GCF_028583685.1. NCBI lineage: Eukaryota > Metazoa > Chordata > Mammalia > Diprotodontia > Petauridae > Petaurus > Petaurus breviceps. Next base: position 20,326,556 of record NW_027185655.1, on the reverse strand, counting down.
TCTGGAAGGCAAAAGAGCTAAGATAAAAAACAAAACAGCATAATCTTTCAAGAGGAAAAAAATAGATATTGAATGAAATAATTTTCAAGCCTTCCTGAGGAATTGAAAATTTGACTTTGAAAATATGAGACTCAAAAGAAGCATCAAGAGATAAACAAGAAAGAGAAATCATAAACGATTCAATAAGTTTAAAAAGTTTACTCTTCTATATGGGAAGATTATACATATAACTTCGAAGAATGTTATCATTATATAGCAATAAGATTAGACAAAAGGTGCAGAGTGAGTTGATTTATGTTGGGATGATATTTTTAGATGGATGGGTAAGAAAGTGGATGCAGTGGGAGAAGGGAGAAGTAAATGGAAATTATCTCACATCAAGGAAGAGCTTTTACATCGGGGGTGGGATAAATGATGGGGGAGAGGGGCAATGAGAAGTGAACCTCACTTTCATTTAAACTGGTTCAAAGAGAATATAAATATATACATGCATACGTATATATATATATAATTTTTTTTAAAGAAATTTTAAAAATAGATACCTGGACACCAGTCACTGGTGGCTAACGATGGGGAAAAAATACCCAGAATGGGGACTAGAGAAAATGGTATTAGGAAAAAAAACACCTCCACCCCTCTAGGGGAAGATGTAGCAGCCTGGTTCTAGGACAGTAAACCCAAAGCATACTCCCTACATAAGGAAATTGTCTCCAAGTTTTGATTGGTCCAGGGCATGAAGGTTGAAAGCAAGTACCCATTGACAGGGCTTCCCCAGCCTTAGCCTGCTTTCATGTAACTTCCTCATCACCCAAGAATATTAAAATTCTTGTGCACAAAGAGAAACCCTTCCTATTTGGCATATTTCCCCCAGCTAGCTCACCACCCTTCCCTACTGAGCAGACAGGTTTCAGTCTGATTACATTGAGGGAAAAGGGAGAGGAGGACTCACCTAGCTAAATACTTATCCTTTTGATGTTATCACTGATTTGACCTCCTAGGAATGACTTTTGAATGATCTAAGAGTGCCTCATTTAGTTTGAATAACAGACCTAACTTCCCAAGAGACAGATATGAGTCAGGACTAGACTACACCAAGGGGCATATTATATAAACTTTATATTGTGTATACAGTAGTTCCTCTTTTCTTATTGAAGAGGATCAATGATGTCAAGCAGGGTGATGCCTTGACTTGCAAGTAAATTGGATTTAAGCTTCTGAGACAAGAAGGCACATGTTTAAATAAAGCACTAAACTGGGGCGGCCAGGTAGCACAGCGAGTAAGAGCACTGGCTCCAGTGTTGAGAAGATCTGGAGATCGAATCCTGGGCTCAGACACTTAACACTCACCCAGAAACACCTGGCCGTGTAACCTTGAGCAAGTTACTTAACCCCAATTGCTTAGGGGAGGCCAGGTGGCTCAGCGAGTAAGAGCACCAGCTCCAGTGTCGGGATGACCTGGGTCAAATCTGGGCTCAGATACTCAGCATCACACCCAGAAATAATAACTGGCCATGGAACCTTGAGCAAGTTACTTAACCCCAATTGCTTTCAAAAAATAAATAAATAAATAAATAAAGCACTAAACTGTGTATACCCTGTGACCTAGCAATATCTCTACTAGACCTAAACCCTAAAGTCAAAGGAAAAAAAGAAAGACACACATAAACAACAATATTTGTAAAGGTTTTTTTTGTGTTGGCAAGGAATTAGAAACCAAGGAGGTAATGATAGAATAAATTATGGTAAATGAATATAACAGAATAGGATTTTACTGCAAGAAATGATGAAGGCAGTGGTTTTAGAAAAGCCTGGACAATTTGTGTAAACTAATGCAGTGAAGTGAACAGAAGCAAGAAAACATTTTACATAGTAATAACACCAAAGTAAAGAAAAAGAAATTGGAAAAACTCAAGGATTATTTTCAACAAGGATTTGATGATGAAGCCTGCTGATCACCTCCTGACACAGGGGTGATGACTTCAAGGTGAAAAAAAAAAAAGATAAGTATTTTTTGGACCTGGCAAATGTATGGATTTGTTTTGCTTGACTATACTCATTTGCTATAAGAATTGTTTTTCTTGGGGGAGAGGCAGATTTGGTGGGGAAGGGAGTGTTAATGATATTGTTGCCACAGGGAAGAAAAAGGAAAGAAAAGAGAGAAAATATAGCCAGTAAAATATTATTTTTTAATACACAAAAGAGGGGTGTCTAGGTAGCACACTGAATAGAGCACCGGCCCTGGAATCAGGAGAACCTGAGTTCAAATTTGGCCTCAGACACTTGACACAATTACTAGCCATGTGACTTTGGGCAAATCATTTAACCCCAATTGCCCTACAAAAAGCAAAAAAAAAAAAATACACAAAAGAGAATAGAAGGTAATTTAGAAGAAAACACAGTCAAGCAGGATGGCTTTGTGAGTAATTTACTGAATTAATTATATGCTTTTTTATGCTTAATAGAGATTTGTTATTTCATATGCAAACCTTTTTTCTATTCTCCTTTACATATGGAATTGTTCTCATTTTGGATTCATATTTAGATTAATTTTTCATTAAAATTTTTTTTAAATGATAACTGAATGATTCCTGAGGACCAACAATGAAGAATGCTACTCAGTTCCTGACTTGGGAACTCTGGGAATTTATTTTGCTCGACTATGAATATTTGTTCCAAGGGTTTTGTTTTTCTTTCCTTCTTTGCCTTTCTTTTCTTTATTTTTTTTTCAATTTGGGGAGAATGGGGGTTGGATAAAAGATGATAGGTTGCCAAAAAGGAGGAAAAAGATTCTCTGAAATATATTTTTAAAAAAGATGAAAAGACCAGACTGAAGACCCAAAGGAAAGACAGACAAGGAGGACAGCTTTGAAAGTTAGTACATGTGGACATGACCAACAAGGAGTAGTGGACATTTTCTCTAATCCTCACAACCTGTCACACCTTTCCAAAAAGAAATTATGCACCAAAGATAAAACAACTTCAGCTGCCTCCATGGTCTAAGTAGGGCACCTGGAATCCAAACGAAGATAAAAAACACACAAACCCATGAACTGACGCCTACCCTGAGCACGCCAGCTTGCCCTCCTCCACTGACTACCATGCTTACCAGCAGCAGCAAGGCTGCACTAGCCTGCCCAAGGACTTGACCCCTAGGCTTCTAACAAAATCTACTACCACACTCCATTTTTTTTTCCAGTGCCCCAGAGATCCAGGCTTTAGGCTGTGGGTATTTTCTGGGGCCTCAGTGAACAGGACTGCAGCAGCAATCATTGCTGCAAAAGATTTCTGCAGAAGAGTAAAAGAACAGAAGGAAAGAGGCAGAATATATGTCTGGGATTTAAATAAAGTTCTAGTCCACACATCACCCACCCCACTCCATCTACAGCCTCAGAGACCCAAACTCCAAATGACAGGAATCACCCCTGGCTGCAGTGATACATGTGGTAGCGTTCTGAATTGCTGGGCCAGGGAACTGAGAAACAGAAGTGACTGGACAGGACATTATATATAAGGAGTCTGGGCAGGACCCTACTAAGCCTGGGAGAAAAATCTCAGCATCCTGCTGGAGTCAGTTCTGTCTGCCCCAAAGTCATACGAGGTAGAAACCTAGGCTGGTGACCTGTAAATTGTTCAGGGTGGGATGAGGAGACACTTTGAGATCCAGCCCCCAGGGAATCAGATGTGAGCACTAGGGGGGGAAATAAGGGAGAAGGGAAGAAGGGGTGGAAGGGAATGGAGGAGGGGATGAAGGAAGGAAGGAAAGGAGAGAGAATAAAGGAGAGAGGAAGGAAGAGAACAAACATTGATCAAGCACCTACTTTATGTCAGAGCTCAGCCCTTCACAAATATTATCTTATTTGATGAAACATCTCTGAGAAGTAATTGCTATTATTATCCTTTTTTCACAGGTGAGGAAACTGAGGTACACAGAAGTTATGTAGTTTGCCCAGTGTTATACAGCTTGTATCTTAGATTGGATTTGAACTCAGTTCTTCATGACTCCAGACTGAGTACTTTATTCACTGAGCCACCTAGCTACCCCTGGGAGAATGTAACTTCTTGAGAATAGGGAATCATATGCATGTGTACATACACATACATACATAGATTCCGATACATACATATATAATATATACACATACACACAGATGCAGACATACGCAATACACACCTATGCATGATTTACATGTGTGTATAAGCATAAATATAATTTTGCACAGATTATCTCTCTTTTGCTCAATTTTGTAAACCAGGAAATGGAGGTATTAACCCATTTTACAGATGAGAAAGTTAAAGCCCAGAAAATTGAAAGGTCTCCTCCCAGGTTCTACAGCCAGTAAGGCCATGATTCAAATCCAAGTCTTCTCATCCCAAGCCTCTCCTTCTTTCCAGCCATCCACAAACTTTTGGTGAAGTGGGAGTCAAGGGCTGGGAGTCTACTAACACTCAAGGTAGCATTAAATCTGCAGGTTCGGGGCTCTAATATCCGACATTAAATAAACCACTAAACTGTGTATACCGTGTGACCAAGCAATACCTCTACTAGACCTAAACCCAAAGAGCACAAAGGAAAAAAGAAAGACACTCTCTTTCCTCACATAGAATTCATCAGTATCAGGGAGTGAGGTAGAGAGGCAAGAGCTTTAGCTCTGGAGTGAGTGGGGCCACCCCAGGTCCACCTTAGACACTAGAGATCTGTGTAAGCTTGGGCAAGCACAGCACGTTCCTGAGCCTCAGTTTCCCCATCTGTAAAATGAGGGGGTTAGGTTAAATGGTCCTTGAGGCCTCTTTTTTTTCTGCGAATTCCAAAACTTTAGACTAGTGAGGCCAGGAATAGTACTCTTTCCCAGCTCTCCCTGAAATTGCAATTATCCCCTAATCATTCATAAATAGAGTAGAAACTGTTCTATGTGAGTTATGGGGGAGGAGGGGTCCTCTCCCCACTGCAGATGGAGTTCTTCTCGGAAGTCTTGATTCAGGGGTCAAGCCGGAGGCACATCTGGGTGTCCGCTAACTTCCCTGAGTCCCTTGGGTCCCCGGTGCTCTCGGAGCAGCCGCCTGGCTGTCTTTGCATACCTCTTCCCTGACTGTCCCTCACCTCCCTCTCGCCTCAGGGTCTGGCTGGGCTGGGTGGCTGGCAGCTCAGCGCTGCTGGGAGTTTCACTTCCTCCCTGGCTGGGGCTCACACCCACAGCAGGAGTGCGCACTCCCGGCCCGGCGACTTTTCCCCAGGCGGCAAATGACCAAGCCAGCAGCAGGGAGAGCTTGTGTTGCTCGCTCCCTTCATCTCCAAGCCACCCATCTGCTAGTGGAGAGGCAGCTCGAATGGGCAGAGTCGAAGCTAAAGAAAGAACCATGAGCCACCTGGACTCCTCGGAGGGAGAAGCCGAGCATCTCCAGCACTTGGGGTAAGGGGCTGCGCCGCGTCCCGGCGGGCTCGCCACAAGCGATGTCAGACCTGACTCGGACCTCCCTGCTTGCTCCAATCAACTCCCCTTTCTCTTCCTCTCTGCCCTCGCCTTTCCACATTGGAAGGAATATGGCATCTTCCAGAGGATTGGGTAGTTTCATTTATTCTAGCTTTGGAAACTAAACATTTAACAAACTTAGTTTTTTCTTGTTGTAAAACCCAAGAGGAAGGCACGATACTATAAAATGCAATCTCGGGGGAACAGGGGTTACAGAACTAGTTACGACTAGACTTTGTATGTGTCAAAACCTCGTCCTAAAAGTCAGGTATGTGATATGAGAGGGGATCCCTGATCTCCCGGCAGTAAGAGGGATGTATTGTTGATATGGTAAGCACTAAAGCTTATCCCATAAGAAATAAGTGGACTGGGGGTTTCGTGTGTTTGAGGTTGAATTTTGTTTTTTGTTTTTTTTAAATTTTAAGAGCAAAAATGAGGAAGTATCAGCAATAATCTTGTATGTGTTTAGTTTTTGTTTTGTTTTTCATTCTCCTGGTCTGCATTTGTTGAGTGGTGATAATGTGCAGAGGTCTTTTATTCCTACAAATGCTAATAAGGGAGTTAACTAGTAAATTCCTTTAAAATTGAGAAAAATATGCTTCTGACAGGCTGGAGGAGTTAGCTGTGTCTTAACTTTAAAAAAAGTTTTAAAATGTGACACCTTATTTAGAATAATGAATGGTACCTTCAAAAGGGTGATTTCCCAGAGTGACTTGAAGCTTTGACTCAGAGGTCCTGGATCGTCCCTTGTTAATCTAGACTGGGCACTTCATTAATCAGGAGATGAAAAATAAGGGATGTCTTCTCTTAGTAAGATCATGGATTATAAGATGAAGAGAGGAGCTGAAGTCAGGTCAAATACAGGTGTCTGAAAATACAGCAATTATGATATTGTCATGGGCTTTACCATAACAGACCTCAGTGGTTCCTCTCTGCTTTTTAGAGGTAAGGTTTTAGAGCAGAGATTTCTATTTCTGGGACACTTGTGTTTTACAACTACAAATTTAAGGACACGCTTCCAGGAACCTCAACCCTGCTGGAACACAGTCCCAAACCAGAAATGAGTGAAAAAGATCTCCAGTCCCCCAAATAACTGTCCCCACAAAGCCGCTATGCTAAAGCCAAACCTTTAGGCCACTTCTCAAACACTCAAAATTTAATGACTTTTATTCTACACTTTTCCCACCTAAGCAAGTCTGGTTATCTAATTTCCAAACCTATAGTAAATTAAATAAAGCAAAATTGAAAGAACACTGGTAGAGAGAGGTGTCATGCCAGTAGCAAGACATGACTGTTGACACCTTGACAGAAAGGTGAGAGACACAATTCAAAAGCAAAAAGTGGTCTGTAATGGATAGTTCAGAATAAGGAGTGAATTTCACCATAATGACTCTGAGCCATATAGGATGTGCTGAGAATTCTCTATTTTAAGAAACCACATAGAATACATTTTAGAAAGTTTTCACCCCAAAATATCTAAAGGCAGCAAGATTTTAAACTTCAATGGATTATCTGAAAAATTTACTAATGTACAACACCTCATTCTGGGTTTGGGACAACTTCTGGGTAAATGATTTTGCATGGGATGTTATTCTAATCCCAATATGACACCTTGTAGTGTTTTGAGGAGAAATGTAAGATTTATATAAAGCCTATTCCAGGCAAAAGAAACTTAAAAAAACAAACCAACCTGGAATATTGTCTCATTATTTTGGCACGCACCTCTAAAAGACATGGTAACTTCTTTGAAGACTAATGATGCTACATAAGGTCTTGGGATTCTGCTTTTGATAATTCTATTTTCTAGAATTGGATTGGAACACTGAAATGCAATTTGTTTGGTAGTCATAGAAGGGATTGGGAGAGCAATTAAAAAACAACATTAAATAGACAAGCATTTATTAAGCACTAACTATGTACGAGAATTCACTAAGTGCTTTGCAAATATCTCTTTTCATCTTCACACCAACCCAGAGAATATCAAAAGATGTATGTTAAATAGTTCATATGTCCCCATTCTGTGTGTGTGTCTTTCTGTGTTTCTGTCTCTGTGACTCTGTCTCTCTGTCTCTGTGTGTCTCTTTCTGTCTCTGTCTCTCTGTCTCCATCTCTGTCTTTCTGTCTCTATGTCTGTCTCTCTTTCTGATCTTTCTAATCTATCTACCTATGTATCCATACATATACCATAAGCTCTGATGACATATATTCCCCCAAAGTTTCAATGGATGTATCACGTATCTTAAATTATAAGTGGCTAAAAGCAGCATTTACCTAAAACTGCTTTTATTTGTCTCACAATTTCAGATGGTAGATTAAAGGTGAGGGATTTTTTTGGATGGAATGTGCTGGTGGTGAAGCAAGAGAAAGGGTATTTTTTGGTTTAGTTGTTAGCTTAGAAAAAGGAGAGGAAATGTGGGAAACAAAACAAGGAAGAAAAACTACAAGCATCACCTTGGTATTTCAGCAGCAGGGAACTGGTGAGTTGATAGAAAATAAAACTGGTTTTGTTGAAATTGCAAAAGTCCCAAGAACTCCAAAAAAGCTGCAGAGACGTCAAATAGTTCCTTCCAATCAGAAGTGTTTCAGAATATTGCAAAGTAAATAACAAAATTATACTCAGATTTTCTTAGGGAGAAATAGATCAAATTCTCCTTTTTAAGTTGCTCCAAGTCTAGAATATTAAAGAAATTAGGTCCAAAGGGTGAGTTACTCAGAAAAATGAGGCACTTGGACCAATTTTTCTTCAACTTCTTCTAGGGAAAATGGGGAAAGTATCACAATGCAAATTTTAGAAAAAGTAACAGAATATTTGGACTCAATGTAACATTTTTCAAAATAGCATAAATGAAGTTTTTCTTCTATTCTGATTTTTTTTTCTTTTTGGGGAAAGGAGGGAGGGAAAAAATGGTACAGAACTCTCCAGTGCTGGTCCCCTTCCTGCCTGACTATAACTAAATGTCCACTTCAAAAGCCCTCATGGATACCTGAGTGTGTAGAAGGTGGAAAGTCCCATCCCTTCTGCTGAAAAATATTATAGCCCTGGTGAAAAGGGGGCAAAAGGATATTCTGGCTAAGCTTGCCTAGATTGGAGGCATTGTGTTCATTCTATATTGGATGATTTGACTTATTAGAGGTGAAACTTTGGGGGCATTTGGGCCCGGGAGGGGAAAAGGCAGGAGTTTCAGAGCTAAAAGGGTTAAGTCTTTAAGGGATGGTCTCTGGGATTCTTCACCTTTCTTGTGTCATTGTACCTTTTAGCACAGTCTGGGGGAGCCTATGGACCCCTTGCATAAACTAAAATTCATAGGACTACCAAGGAAACAAATTGTATTGAGACAGATGCAATTTTTTTTTCTAATCCAAGTTCATGGATCTTCTTGAAATCTAGCACTTTCTCTGGCCCAGGATAATAAAGAAATTATTAGAAGAGAACTATGACCATTTTAGAAACCTTATTTTCCCTGTGTTACAATTCTGTATGCCTAAACATGAACAGGGTAGTAGAGTTTACTATGGTAGTAAAGCATTCTGAGACAGTATATTATTAGAACATAAATTGATTATTTTATTCATTAATTCATTGATTCAACAAGCATTTATTCTTATTTTTATCTTTTTTATCTTCTTAGTGCCTGTGTGGCTTTGGGTAATTCATTTAACCTCTCTGAGACACCTTATTATCTATAACATCAAGGCACTTAAAAATAGTTGACATTTATTGCTTTAAGGCTTAAAAAATGCACTGTGAGGTATGTAATAAATGTTTTATTATCCCATTATACATATAAAGAAACTGAGGCTGAAAGAGATGAATTGGCCAGGAGTGGTAGTGCATGCCTATAATCCTTGTTAGTGAGAAAGCTGAGATTGGTGTATCTTTTAAACTCAGGAGTTCTGAACTTCAGTGGGCTAAACCTACTAAGTTCAATATTAATACCATGAAGGGGGTTGGGGTACCAAGGAAGGGTCTTCAGAAACAGAGCACATTAAAGTTTACTTGTCGATCAGCAATGTTTTTTTGTACTGGAGCCAGGTCAAAGAAATTCTTGGCAAAGCCCATTGTTAATTTTCAGCATAAGTACTGATATCTCAGAAATCAGCAGATATTACAAATCGGGACTTGATTTATTGCTTTGTCAATTGTCTAGACCTAACAAAGTGAAAGAGAAAATGTTAATAATGTATTTTAAGTTTAAAAGTTGGTTGTGTACATTTTGTTTTGGAGAGCTGATTGTTAAACATTTAAACTACTGTGTGAGTGACTGCTGTCCTTCCAGTCTAGGTGATATAAGAAGACCTAATGTATAGACAGATAAAAAGGAGGAGGAGGAGGAGGAGGAATGTCCCTGAGTCACAAAGTAGGAAATGTCGGAAGCAAGAGGTAAAGCTAGGTCTTCCTTGGTTCCGCATTCATTCTACTACATCGTCATTGGAATACCTACTTAGATAGGAATATTGTGAGAATCTCCTCCAGCTCTCAATCTTTTGCTCCTATCTCTCTGGCAAGTTTTCTCTTCAGCTGCAAAGCTCATTTCTCCTCCAGGCAGGCAGTCTGATGTGGAAATCTGTCCCATCTAGCGCCATGAAAATGTGGGAAAATATTTCTGATCAGTCAATATTATTGTTCAGAATTTATTCAGAATAAATCATTTCATTAACAAAGAAATAAAAAAGCACTCTTGTCACCAAGATGCCTCCCATCATTAATTTATTCAACACTTATTGAAAACCTCCTAAAGCCAGAGGTGGCACAGTGGATAGATCCCTGGGCCTGGAGTCAGGAAAACTCTTCTTCCTGAGTTCAAATTTGGTCTTAGACACTTGCTAGCTGTATGACCCTAGGCAAATCACTTAATCCTGTTTGCCTCAGTTTCCCCATCTGTAAAATGATCTGGAGAAGAAAATGGCAAGCTATTCCTGTATCTTTTCCAAGAAAACCCTAAATGGGGTCACAAAGAGTCAGAAAAAAATGAAAATGACTGAACAATAACAACTAAGGCCAGGGCAATGTGCTAAACCTAGGATGGAATAAAGAAATGTATAGAACATGATCCCCACTCTAAGAAACATTAGCTAGGGCAGTTAGGGGGCCCAATGGATAGAGCACTAGCTCTGGAATCAGGAGGATATGAATTAAAATCTGTCTTCAGACAGATGGATGATCCTGGGTAAGTCACTTAACCCAGGTAGCCTCCAGAAGGGAAAAAAAAAAACTTATAATCTAGCAGGACTGATATAACCTGGACACATCTGACTATAGAACAAAGAATTATATGGCCAGTAGTGTAGACAAAGCATAACAGTGTGGTTCACAGAAGAAAAGTAGCTTCAGTGTTAGACTTTGAATTTTAATGGAGGGGAAGATTTTGATAGCTGAAGGTGAAGAGGGAAATCATTCCAAGTAGAGGAATGGGGAGGAATTGCAAAAGCAAATCTGTATATTAGAAAGCAAATAGATGTTTGGGCAATGGTGAGGTCAAATTGGCTACAACCCTGGGGCTGTGTTTGGAAAGTTATGGAAGATAAGACTGGGAAGAAGAGTTTGGGAGACCTTGGATGCCAGGCTAAGGGCATGGCCTTGAGTAGGCAATGGGAAGCAGGCTTTAGTGGAAGGGGAGATATGCTCCTTAAAGCCCTTCAAAGGAGCTCTTTAAAAGGACTAATTTGTCTATAATGTGCAGTAAGTTGTATAGATTGGAGTTAGAAGAGATGAAAGGCAGGAACCTAGGTAAGAAAATATATAAATGGATGCTACATGGGGATGAGTTCTGCTGCTTTTGTGTGTTTCAAATCAATCAATGAGCCAACAAACTAATCCCTAATTAAGTGTCTACTACCTGCCAGGCACCTTATTAGACATGAGGGTTTCAAAGACAAGAAAGGAGATCTGACAACAAGAAGCTTACATTCTATGGAGTTTAATGTTTAAAAATGTGAGAGACATGACTTCTAGGTAATTTAATCATTTAATTAAAGAAGCTAGCATGTTATTAATAAAAGAGGTTGTTAATAATTAATGATATTAGTAAATAATTAGTAAAAATAATTCTATTCGTAAAAGACACTCTTGAATGCCAAAGAACCCTCATGATCTTTGGGTAGGATAACAGTTTATGTGGAAGAGTGGGTATTCTTGAGGGTAGAAATCACCTCTGATTGGTTAACTATTAATGAGAAAATATGTATTATGATGAGATGTGGGCTCATTCTAATGAGGGTCTTGGAATTACATGACTTGGCTCAGTCAGATCTGAGAAAAAGAGAATCACTTTCCCTATCACCTCTCTGACAAAAGAGAGAATTCACATTTTCCCAGACCTGTTTGAGTAAATGCAGTGGGCAGGAATCCATCCATTAGCCTAAACTTAAAATTGCTTTTCTGTCTGATTAGACCTTAGCCTGGGTAAGTCTCTGAGAAGGATTTCCCAACGCTGGTTGATTTCTGGATGAGAAAGTAGAAAAGGGGGAAAACTTTGGTCCTGATTCAATAATTAGTTATTAAATCAAGAGAGAAATAATCATTTCTCTTAGGAGGAAACTTGTTTGTATATGTGCATATGAAATAAATGTATAAATAAAAGTAAACTGGGAGTGGGAGGAGGAACTAACTATTGGAAGGATCAGGAAAGGTCTTGTAGTGTTTGAGCTGACTTATGAATGAAGGAAGGAAGGAAACAGCACATATTAAATGCTTTATTGTTATTCAATTGTTTCGATCATGTCCCAATTTTCTGTGACCCCATTTGGGATTTTCTTAGCCAAGATACTGGACTGATTTGCCACTTCCTTCTCCAGATCATTTGGCAGATGAAGAAACTAAGGCAAACAAGTTTTGGTGACTTGGCTAGTAATTGTCTGAAGCCGGATTTGAACTCATGAAGATGACTCTTTCTAACTCCAGACCCAACACTCTATGCACTATGGCACCACCTAGTAGTGCTAATAAGTGCTAACACAAATGTTAACCTATGTGCTAACACAAATACAAAATCAAAGATTATCTCTGCCTCAAAAAGCTTCCATTCTAAGTGTGGAGAGAAGGAAGAAAGATGGCAGATGTAAGAGATTTAAGAGGAAGGAAGGAAAGTGGAATGTTACTCCTCCATAAGAAATGATGAACTAAATGATTTTGGAAAGGAGAGACTTCCACAAAATAATGAAGAATGAAATGAGCAGAACCAAGAAAACATTGTATACAGTAACAACTGTATTGTTTTAAGAACAACTCTGAGCAAGTCATTCCGAGTATGATAAATACCCAAATTAACCTCAAAGATCCTATGAAGGAAGATGCTGTTTCAATCCAAAAAGGAATATTGCTGTGGTATGGGAAAGGATGAGTCGTTTGATTTAGAAAAACATGGAAAGACTTGGACTTATGGAGGAAGATGCTCTCCACCTTCAGAAAAAGAGATGATAGCAGGAAATAAGCATAGTATGGTCTTACACATATCTGTATGAGTGTGTATGTATGTATGTTTATAGATATCTATGTATATATTTAAATATATACATATCCATGCTTAATTGTAGCCTTCTTTCAGATGGGGGGAGGGGAGAAGGAAAAATAAAGTAAAAAGTACATAGCAGAGAACAAAAGAAAACCTCCAAGGAAGCAAGAAAAGCTGGGCAGCTTTGAAAACAATGTGTAATATTTATTATATAGGTTTTCTTGAAAGGGACATTTCTTGTTTTATATTGAATCCTCTCTTATGGTCTGCTGTGTACATGGCAATGCTTTTATTTTACTTTTTGCATTCTGTATTTAAGTGTAAAAAATTTTTTTAAAATACCAAACCAAAAAAAAAAAGAAAGAAAAGGAAGGAAAGAAGGTAACTTTTGTTTCAAGAACAGGTTTCTTTCTCTCCTTCAGGGCCACACAATTGCTTTGCAGTGAGCCCAGGAATGCTAGTGCAGCCACTCAAGGGGGCAAATGGGAAGTGTAGTTTTTCCCAAGTGGACTTTCCATGCTAGTACCTTCTAGAGGCACTAGAGTATCATGGGAGGTAGAAGTCAAGAGACATAGAAAGCCAAGGAACTTTTTCATCCATGATGGCGACATTCCAAGTGTAGAGCTCTGCTACCCCAAACTGAATATCTTATGAGCAGTTGGATCCTTGTGTGACTCACTGACCTCCTTAAGCAGTGATCTGCCTGACCAGAATGCTGTGGTTTTCCTGACTGTTGTCAGTACTAGGACCTGGTAAATTTATCCCCTTTCCACTTCCTCCCTTCCCTTGCTTCATCACTGCCTGGTTACCCTCAGAAGTTTACTGTTCCCTTTAAATTTTATTAATTTGCTATATTTTCTTTTATAATGGGTTTTGGCTTCAGATAAAGTTAAGTTGATTTTTGTTGCATATTGAGTGAATAGTGACTACAAAACAGTGGATAAACAGCCAGCTTAACCATGAATCAGCCAGTCAGCGAGCATTTATTAAGCACCTACTATGTTCCTGGCAGTGTGATGAGTACCAGGGATGCAAGGAAAGACAAAAGACAGTCCTTGCTGTTAAGGAGCTCCTAGTCTAATGGGAGAGACAGCACACACGTAAGTAACTATGTATAAGCAAAATAGAAGCAGGACAAACTGGGTCTCAGGGGACTCAGAGGGAAGTCGCTGAGATTAAGCAGGATTGGGAGAGGCTTCCGGCAGAAGAAGGGGCTTGAGTTGAGATGTTGAGGGAGACTATGAAGCAGTGATGAAGAGGAGGACCAGTCCAGGCATGGGGGACAGAAAATCTTCACAGAACAGCAAGGAAGCCAGTGTCACTGGGACACAGACTACCCTGGAGGGAATTGAGGCATGCAAACACTGGAAAGGGAGAAAGAGACCAAAGGAGAAATTTTATATTTCAACTCTGATGTGAAACCTCCTTTGATAGGGTCCTACTGACTGTGAAACCTGGACAGTATGCCAGTACTGTGCCAGGAAATTGCATCATTTTCATTTGAATTGTCTTGGGAAGGTTCACTTGGCAAGATGAGGTACCAGACACTGAGGTCCTCTTAAGCTGAACTGCCAAACATTCAAACTCTACAGCAGAGAGCACAGCTCCAATGGACTGTCCACGTTGTTCAAATGCCAGATGTACATTTGTGGAAAAACAACTTTTCTGCAGAGAGCTCACACAAGGCAAGTGCTCACATGGAGGTCAAAAGAAGTGAAATAAGGACAGCCAAGGTCTCACCAAAGAACTTTGGAATTGTGAGGCATGGGAGACAATAGCAGCACCAAAGAAAGGGCTATGGTCTAGGAGCAAGACAGAATTGCAGTAGCTCAGAAAGAAACATGAGATACACAAATTTAGAGATATCTCTACTCCAAATATGCACACGGACTATTTGTACCCAACCTATGATGGAGTATTCTGAGTTCATATTGGTCTGATCAGTCATAGCCAGACACACTGTAACTCCAACATAGCAATGTCATGTTGGTCCTCTGAGAACAAAGGACTACAGCCAACCAACCAACCAACCCAAGTCCTACCTTACTTAGTACTATCTGCCCATCAAAGAAGTGGGATACCATTTTTAATGTCTTTGAAACTTGGCAATCTATATACCACGTACCCATTTCCCTAGCACCGACATCTGATCTACTAGTTTCTCAGGGAGAGTGAAAATCATTCTTGAGTGTTGTCCAGTCTTTTTCAGACACTCCATACAAATGAAGAGCAGAACTTCCAGTCATCACGTGTTTCTTTTTTCTTTGACTCTCTTCCAGCCACCTGCCCATCATTGTTCTACATTCCTTCCAATGACTTCTCTTTATTGTCTCCAGTTACTCAAACAGCAGAAAGAATGGAGAAAAGTCATAATACCCATTACAAATCCATCAATAAACAGGTGTTTTGTTAGGTATTATGTGACCACGATTGTGTTCCATATTACATAAGCCACAAAGAAGAATGGTCAGTCCCATTTCTCAAGGCACTTAAACCCTTTTTACTTGTTGTTGTTCAGTCATTTCAATTGTGTCCAAATCTTCATGACCCCATTTGGGGTTTTCTTGGCAAAAATAGTAGAATGGTTTGCCATTTCCTTCTCCAGCTCATTTTACAGATGAGGAATCTGAGGCAAACAAGGTTAAGTGACTTGTCCAGGGTCATACAACTAGTGAGTGTATGAGGCCAGATTTGAAGTCAGGAAGATGAGTTTTCCTTACTCCAGCCCTGGCACTGTCCACTGCAACACCAAGCTGCTCTAAAAAACTCCAGAACAAACCTTTATTATACTATCCCTTCTTATCAGATCAGATACTTGTAAAGGTTCTCTCTTGCTTGCCAAACAATCTGAAACTCCTTCGCTTAGCCTTTTAGAGGCTCCCACAATTTGAAACTCCCCCATCTTCCCAGCCTTCCCTCTGCATAATCTACACTCTCACCATTGCTCCTTGTCCACCCCTTGGGCTTTCCATTACTTTGCTTGCATTATTCCTCACATGCCAAATAGCACTGACTTTCTCCTCATTTCCAACATCAGCTAAACTCCTATATATCTTTTAAAGCTTAACTCAAAAGCTACCTCCCCCAAGAAGTCTTTCCTGTTTCTCCAAGAGCAAGACTTCTCCCTGCCGCCCCAGGACAATATGTAACATTTTGGACTGTCAAGTCCCTTCCTCACTCACCCAAGGTCATATACAGCTCACTTGTGGTAGAGCATGAACCCAAGACTCAGTACATTTTCCACTGTGGCCCACTGCTAAGCCTTAGCTAAACTTTATTTCCCCTAGCAACAAGTTCAAGGTTCTGCACAAAAAAATAAATGCTCTATTTGCATTTAAGATCAATATCAATACTGTCTCCTCTACACTTGAATTGTAAAGGAGTTCTATGATATAAAATCAATATCAAATTGCTCATGTGAGATAACATTTAAGGCACTTTAAATTCTATTTAACAATAGTAAATTGCTAGCTATTATTATTGTTACTATTAGTTAAAAAAATTATTGGAAGGTTAGGAGGGGAGGCTGTAAACATAAAGCCTGATTAGGTCAGCCCCAAGTGGTCCTAGTGTGTGAGCTAACCAGCCATCACAGGACCATTGACATAGTGGACACTGAAGTACCAGGGAAGGAATGAAAGAAGGAAGGAAGGAAGGAAGGAAGGAAGGAAGGAAGGAAGGAAGGAAGGAAGGAAGGAAGGAAAGAAGGATGGAAGGAAAGAAGGATGGAAGGAAGGAAGGAAGGAAGGAA
>NW_027185655.1:20291789-20309876 GCF_028583685.1 Petaurus breviceps papuanus | reverse complement strand
GAAGGATGGAAGGAAAGAAGGATGGAAGGAAGGAAGGAAGGAAGGAAGGAAGGAAGGAAGGAAGGAAGGAAGGAAGGAAGGAAGGAAGGAAGGAAGGAAGGAAGGATGGGATTCAGCATTTATTTCTGTTGATTTTCATACTCAGTCTTCTATCACCTCTCGGATCCTACACAGTTCTTTTTTTTTAGATCACCAACAATGGCTTAGCAATCATATCCAAAAACTCTTTTAGTACTCTTCATTCTAAGACTCACATCCTAAAGAACAAGGTGCTACGAATGATGGCTTATGCTTATAATCCCATGTACAGGGTCGAGGCTGAGGCTAGGGGTTGGTTAAGTTGCAATGAGTCCTACAGGCTAATAAAGTGTCTGCCTTTAGTTTGGCTTCAATACAGTGAGCCTTTAGGAGTGAGGGACTGCCACATTGATTAAGGAAGGGTGAATCAGGGCAGATCAAAGCTCCCAGGCCAATTAGAGTAGCATTCAACCATGAGTAGCCCCTGTACTTCCAGCCTGGATAAAATGGGAAAACCTACTCTTAAAAAAATGAATTAAACTAAAATAAAGTAGGAGAGATATTGTTGGATGACTAGCAGACTCAAAGAGCTTAAGAGCTGGAAGGGACGTCAGCAGCCATCTTTGTACAGGAGTCTGCAAACTACATGTTTTGGTTGGTTGGTTGGTTGTTGTTCTTATTCTCAAAGAGGACCAAAATGGCATTGCTATGTTGGAATCAAGGTACATTATGTCCAACCGTGACTGATCAGACCAGTACAAGCTCAGAATGCTCTATTACAGGTCGGGCACAAATAGTTCATATGAACATTTGGAGTGGACATGCCTCTAAATTTGTGCATCTCCTATTTCTTTTGAGTTACTGGAATTCTGCTTTGCTCATAGAGCACAGTACCTTCTTTGATGCAGTCACACACATGCTGCGTGGTCCTTTGCCAGTGTCTCCCATGTCATAAAATTGAGTTGGGTATGGATTAGACAAGAACACAATCAGATGGCTTCAGAACTGTTTGGAAGGCTTGTGTTGATCCTGTTTTCCCAAAGTTCTTCAGAGAGACCTTGAGAGTGTCCTTGTATTGCTTGTTCTGACCACCATGTAAGCACCTTCATTGTGCTAGTTCCCCTAAAGATGGTCTTTTAGGCAAACGGACATGAGGCATTCCAACAATGTGACTGACTTTAGATCATTGGAGCTCTGCTCTCTGTAGTAGAGTTTGAATGCTTGGCAGTTTAGCCATTTGAAATTTGAATTTAAAGGAAGGGGAACCCACTACCTCTCAAGACAACCCATTCCACTTTCGGAGAGTCCTAACTGTTAAGACGTTTTATTGCTGTTATGCCCAAATTTATCTCCTTGCAGGAACCACCTATTGATTCTAGTTCTGCCTTCTGAAGCTAAACAAATCTAACAAATCAAAACAAAGCAAATTTAGTGCTTCCTCCACATTAGTTTTTCAGGTACTTTAGGACATGTATCATGCTCCCCCTGAGTCTTTTCTTGACCAAGTTAAACATCTCCAGTCCTTTCAACAGACCTTCATATGACATGGTCTCACCAACCCTCCTCCGAACACTCCCTAGCTCATCAAGGTCCTTCTTAAATTGCAGAACTAAAAAGTGTGACCTCCCAATGAGGTCTGATGAGGTCATTTGAATTCATCTTTGATTATCTGCCCTGACCCTCAATCTTCTGTACATATCTTTTAAAAAATCTAAGTCACAGGGCAGCTAGGTGGTGCTGTGAATAGAGCACCGGCCCTGGAGTCAGGAGGACCTGAGTTCAAATCCGGCCTTAGACACAACACAAAAACTGCCATGTGACCTTGGGCAAGTCACTTAACCCCAAATTGCCCTCCAAAAAGCAAAAAAAAATCTAAGTTGTCTGATGAGTTCTCTGTACTACAACATTGGTCTCTACAAAGATTGGTTTTTCTTTCTCAGTGAAATTGTTTTCCTTTATGCCTTCAGAATTGTATTGTTGTGACTGCCATATCTTTTGATCTGGCTTCCCTTGAGGCTGGATTTGAACTTGGGTCTTCCTGACTCTCTATTGGCACTCTGCCCACTACGCCACCTAGATGCCTTAAGAAGGCAGAACTGGAGGAAGACAAAAATGTGCCACATATTTAAGAATAGTATCAGAAGTCCTTTAAGAATAGTATCAGAAGTGTTAATAGCTGAGACTGGTAAGGAAAGCTAAGCGAAACAAAAAATGGGATCTTGGAGGAGATATTTATGAAATGGGAGAAAGGAGTATCAAAAAGGGATAGCATCCTTGTTTGGGGTGGATGGGACAAAGATAACTGATAACACAGAGAAACCACACTTGTTTGATTCTTTTTCTACTTGAGTTTTCTCTGTCAGGAAGAATGATGTTTAAACTAAGGCATAATAAAAATGGCTATTAAGTGGCATGGATACAAGGTTAGTAAGGACACAGTGTGAGAACCCCACCTGCCCTTGGAGAATTCAAGTAACTTATAGCCTCAAATCCTGAAAGTATTGGAAAATGTGATGGTAGAATCACTAACAGTGAATCTTTTTTTTGTTTGTTTGTTTGCTTTTTTTGGAGGTCAGTTGGGGTTAAGTGACTTGCCCAAAGTCACACTGCTAGTTTTTGTGTTAAGTGTCTAAGTCCACATTTTAACTCAGGTCCTTCTGACTCCAGGGCCGGTGCTCTATTCACTGAACCACCTAGCCGCCCCTGACTAACAGTGAATCTTAAAGACTGTGGACAATGGAGGTGGTGCCACGAAATTGAAGAAGGGAAAATGTCATTCCAGTTTTCAAAAGAGAGAAGAGATAACATCTGGGCAACCAGTTCAGTTCTGGGAAATAGAGTTTAGAGAGGATATTGATAAATTGGAAAATATCCAGAGGAGGGCAACCATGATGTTCAAGAACTTTGAGACTGTGCCTTCAAGATGATTTGAAGAAAGAGAATCGTAATAGGGATATCTAGAAGTTCACAGAAAACCAAATCTAAGAGAAATCAGTGGCAAAATCCATGGCCTTAACTGTTTATACATAAATGCCCAATGTTTAGGCAATACTTAAAGTGAACTGGAAATCCTCGTGCAAGGAAACAGTTTTGACCTCATAGCTATATTAGAGATATAGTGAGATTAAAACCCATTACTGGAATATAGATTCTTATGGGTATGCCTTATTCAAAAGAAACAGGATAAACATAAGAGGTCAGAGTGGGATGGTATGTTGTATTAAGAAGTTATTCTCATGTGAAGAAATCCAGGAACTAGAAAGGGAAGTATGGTAGGTAGCATTTGGGTAAAGACCAACGGAAAGAGAAATGGAAGCAGTTTTGTCATTGTAGTGTATTACAGACCACCTGATTAAAAAAAAAAACAATAGATGAAAAATTTCAGTCTCAAATGATAAGCCTAGTATGGAGGAATGAATGGTGAGGAGTTTCAGTTTTCTGGATATCTGCAAGAATTCTCTGCCTCTATCTCTCTCTGTCTCTGATTCTCTCTCTGTTTCTGTCTCTGTCTCTTTCATCTGTCTGTCTCTGTCTCTGTTTCTCTATCTCTGTCTGTCTGTCTCTGGCAGAGCCACTAATAAACTTCTTGACTTGCATTAATAATAATTTGTGCCTTCAAAGGGTAGAGGAATCAGCAAAGGGAAACTGTGCTCTAAATTTGATTCTTACTAGCAAGGAGGAACTCATTGCTGGGGTGAGAAATGATGGGAACCTTGTAGGGGAAGTGACCACTCCCTCTAAGAGTTTGTAATAAAGGGACAGGAAATCCAGACAGTTTGACATGCACCCTAGATTTGGGGAAAGTTTTTTTTTAAGGTTTTAAAGTATAGTAGCTGCCAATGAACTAAAATTCTATAGGGCAATCAGCTTGGGATGGATGGAAGATTCTCAAAAGCTAAATTCTGAAAACACAGAGGAAAACAATACTGCCAAGAGGAAAAATAGGAGTCATCTGAGAAGACCAGTGTCAATGCATGGTGAATTCACCAGTCAGCTTGGATTTTTAAAAGGTAGGTACAGAAGATGAAAGCAAGAACAGAAGCTCCAAAAGGGTTGGCCCAGCCCTGTAATGATAATGTCTGGAGGGCATGTGCCAGGATGAGCTGAAAGAGGAATTGGGAGAGAGAGCTAGCAGTGTCAAGGAGTTAGAGCTTTTTGCTAGCTATGTTGGAAGAAAGATGAGACTGAATGATGGGCCTGAAGTAGATGGGAGGTGCGTGACCACAGAGTAAAGATACAGCTGCCTAATTGTTATTTTGCTTCTATTTTCTCTACCAAGGAGAATAACCTTGGCACTGGAAAGGACGGAATGACGACAATAAAACAAGGTGGGGGATTTAGAGCACTTCAAGCTTAACAGTGTATATGGCAGCATGCCCCTCCCCCCCTTCCCCCCCTGGAACTCCTAATGTAATCTTAGGCTGGAATAAGTGGGATTCAGGCCCTACCATCTCAGTCAATAGACCAGGGTAACTGGTATATTTGGTCTCTTCCTTTACTGAAACTCCAAGCTCAAAAAGAAGTTCCAATGTCCAGTAGTCCCAGAATTACAGAATTTTGTAGTTGAGTGGGATATGGAGTCATCCTTAAAAGAAGATATTTCTACCATCCAAGATGATAAAGAGACTATTCCATCTAAGGAATGCCTGAAGGAAATAAGGATGTCTTGCTTGGAGAAGATGCTAAGACTGGGGGTGAGAGGGGAAAGGAATGGGGGAGGGGAAAGGGAAAGGGGATATCTTTAAATATTTGGAGGGCTAACATGTGGACCAGGGACTAGACTTGGTTTGGGGGCTTGGGGAGGGACAGAAGGGAAAGGGCAAAGGTAATCACCATTTATCATGTGCCTACCATGTGCCAGGGCCTGAATGAAATGCTTTACAATTATTATCTCATTTGAAGAAGCAGGAATAATGGTTAGAAGCTGAAATATAGGCAAATATAGGCTTTGCATCATGAGAAACTTCCTAATTATTAAATGGAATGGAGTGCTCTGGGAGATAATGAGTTCCCCCTCATCAGAGGGCTTCAAACCGAGGCTAATGACCACTTGTCAGGCATATTGTACAAGGGACAACTTTTTAGTTATGGATTAGACTAGATGGTCATTAAGGTCCCTTCCAACCCTAAAAAAAAATCTGCAATTCTCTGATCCTAAGAACTGAGAGTGTTTACTCTAAAAAAGAAAAGACTCAGTGGGAATGTCTTCTAATATTTGAAAGACAATCATGTGGGAAAAGGGATTAGATTCTGTTTGGCTCTAAAGAGTAGAATTAGCAGCAATAGAAAGAGGAAAACTAAGGCTGAAGTCACAAAAACCTTCTTAATAACCAGAGCTATCAGATTGTCCTAGGACATAGTAGGTTACATTTCATTGGTCTTCAAGGCTGGATGACTATGTGTAAATGTAGCAACATTTCTTATTTGGAGGGGTATGGTTTAAACTAGATGGTTGCTGAGGTCCCTTCCAACTGGAAGAAGTGTGATTCTGGGATTAAAAGTAAGGAAAAACATTCTTCTATTACATCAGTCAGTAGAGGCAGTGTGCCTTCACATATGGAAAGCCAGGCTCTTAACCAAGTCCCACTTCTGACACCTACTGACTGTGTGATCCTGGGCAAGTCACTTAACCACTCAGTGCCCCAGGCAACACTCTAAGGGTACACATTGCTGAGAAGGTGCCTATATTAGGAGAAAGAGTTTCATCACTGAAGAATTTCCTAAGTGAACAAATCATAGGATCAGTCCCTATCTTATCTCAGGCAATAACTACTAAAGTTTTATCTCCTCCCTTAACTGGAATCCCAAGCTCAAAAGGAAATTCCAGAATTTCATAGTTGAGAAAGGAACTGGAATCATCCTTAAAAGAATTACTATTAAGAAGCTGATCCTTCTCTCTTTTGTCATGGTGGGGACAGTTCTTGAAGGCTGTCAGCAGAGCACAACTCAGATCCTACTAAATTGGAAATGTTTTGTATCTCCTCTTAAGTATAAACTGTATGACTATTTTCCAAGTCCGGCATTGACCAGCTCTGAGAGATTCCCTTCCAGGGCTACAGGGTGATAAATTTTTGGCCCCAGAAATTCTGAGAGGCAATCCACTAAATTAGAAAAGGAACATAACATACATCCACACCAGAGATAGAGTATTTCCTTGAAGATAAATTATTGTGGAGCACCTTGATTGGGAGACCCTGCAGTTTGGATTGCATCCTGTAGGGAAGAGGCAATGACTGAAAGTTTTCCATCATTATCAATGAACATTTATTGAGATCACCATGTGTAAAAATAGTGTTCCAAATCTTACAGTGTTCCAATTCTAGTCTGGTTAGGTAGACTGTATACATAAAATATCAGTATGTAATAGGGTAAGAGCTTATCATTAAAAAAAAATGAGGGTCTAGGTAGAAACTTGGGCTTCAGAAGGGCAGATATTTAGGGGTTAGGTTTTTCCTATAAAGATTAGCTATTAGCATTTTTTTAAAATAAGAGGATTTCTATAATGTTTTATCTTTATTATTAAATGGAAGGCAACATCACCTAGCAGATAAACACCAAGCCTCTGAGTCAGAAACACTGGGGATCCAGTTCCATTTCTGAATGGAACTCTGTGTGACCCTGGGCAAGTTGTATAATCTCACAGTGTCCACCAGGCAACTCTCTAAGACTGCATGGGCTACAAAAAATGGCAGGGTGGTCACTTCAGTAGCGCATCAACTAAAATTGGAAAAATGCAGAGCATGGCCACTGAACAAGTGTAGCAAGAAAACTCATATATTTTATATATATACATATATGTGTGTATGTATATATGTAATATATGTGTGTATGTATATACACATCCATATAGAGATAGAAATATTTTATATAATGTATATATAGGGTATATATCTACATCCATATAGAGATAGAAATACTACATAATATAAAGATTTTGTATATAATGTATATATGATATATAGGTATATATACATCCATATAGAGACAGATATAAATAATATGTGAATTAAAAAATCTATAATGTATAGATTTCTTAAAGGCCAGCTAGGTAGCAGCAGATAGAGTGCCAAGCTTGAAGTAAGGGAGATTCATCTTCCTGAGTTCAAATCTGACCTCAGACACTTATTAGCTGTGTGACTCTGGGCAAGTCATTTAACCCTATTTGCCTCAGTTTCCTCCTCTGCAAAAATGAGCTGAAGAAGAAAACGCCAAACCACTCCAGTTTCTCTGCCAAGAAAACCCCAAATGGGATCATAGAGTTGGACACAACTGAGACGATTCAACAACAGCAGCAAATTTTCAAATAGCAAAGCAGCTGATAGAGGAAGTTCACCACAGGGGGGGGGGGTGTCCCCTATACCAATGGCACCACAGGTCCAGTCCCTGGAGTTAGGTTGGTTGTTGTACCTTGTTCTCGAAGAGGACGAACATGACATCACTATGTTGGAGTGAGGGTACAGCGTTAGCCTGTGGCTCATCAGACCAATAGGAGCTCAGAAGGCTCTCCCACAGGTCAGGCACAAAGAGTCCATATGAACATTGGCAGAGGAGATGTCTCTAAATTTAGGCGTCTCATGTTTCTTTTGAGCCTCTACAAATCTGCATTCAATGCTCCTTGGTCAGTGTCTCCCATGTCTCACAGTCATTCCAAAGTTCTTCAGAGACTTAAGAACATTATTCTCCTGACCACCATGTGAGCACCTGCCTTGTATGAACTCCTTATAAAACAGTCTTTAGGCAAATATACATTTGGCATTCAAATGATGTGGCCAGCGCTGAACTGTAGAATATCTGTGGACTATAGATCTTGTACCAAGTCGCATTTTACCTTCTGTCTAACTTGAGAACCTTGGGTTTTTTGCTTTTGTTTTCTATTATTATTAGTAATGTGGGTAAATCCTGCTACAACAAAATCAGGGGAATGTCTATTTTTTTTGTTGGATTGGAATTTTGCGGAATCAATTATTGCTATAAAAAGTGAGGTACAAGTAACTGGCTTGGACCTTTGTCATGCTGAGATTTTTGTCTTAAAAGTGTCTACAGATAAAAAAGAAATACATAAAAGTGTTGTTGAGGATTCAAATAGAATTTTCACCTTAGAAAAGCCTGAAGGAGCTGACAGATCCATTGCCCACTTCTCCCATGAGCCTTTGAGTGCTTTTAGGGCATATGCCCATGAACTCATCTCAGGATCTGGTCCGAGATTAGGATTGAGCTGAGTTAATGAAAGACTGAGGCTGATAAACAGGTATGTTTTCTTTCAAAGATACTTCCTTTTTTTTTTAAGTTACAGCTTTAAACCAACATGAAAAATACAGAGTGATGACATCTTTGCCTGAAAGAGGAAATGTACTCAAGAAATAGACACCAGGAAACACGGTTTTAGAAAACAGATAACTTTGAAACCTATGAAGGAACTTCCTTCCACTAAGGTTCAAATATTTTCTTTTTAAAAGCCATCTAGGTTAAACATGACTCCTGTGAGGAAGGCTACTATTTCTGTACAATGGCCTACAGAGTGGATCATGAATAAAACCTCATAGGGAAGAGAAAATCCATTTTCTTTGTGGATTAGAAATTATGACAAAATTTCATTCACATGAATGGATGGGTTTGACCCCAGGTCTCCTCCATTCTTGAGATATAATTTAGACACTAGGGATGTTACTAATAATATAAGCAGTCTAAACCCAGAATTTCTCCTCTTATCATGCCCAAGTTTCTACTTCTACCTGTTTAATTGATAATTAAGCTTAAGGGCAATAGTGATTCTTCCACAAAATGATTTTCCTCTTGCTGAAGCTAGAGGCTAGGGGAGAAACAGAGATTAGGAAGACAGGAGGAACAAAGAGGAAAAGGGAGACCATGCTTGATGTTAGTGGGGTTGGTTTAATCTTGTTTTGGTTCTCATAACTGCAATATAACTCTGGTGATCAATTCTCTTCCCTCTCTCACCCTTACCCAGTATTTTCTTTGAATTATATAAAATCTCAGAAAAGACCTTCCAGGTCAACTAGCCCATTCCCTACCTGAATGAATCTCTGATACATCTTATGTTTGACTAATGTGGGTAAGATTAATTAGGGAGTTGGGATAGGTTAAAAGCCTCAATGACTGGAAGGATGGTGTCACACTCAACAGAACAGAGCATCTAGAAAGAAGGGTGGGTTTGGAGAAAAGATAGTGAGTTCCATCATGGAGGACTTGAGTTTGAGATATGTGTGGGACATCTGTGTGGTGATATACAAAAGGAAGTTGGTGATAAAGACCCAGAACTCTTCAGACCCAATGAGGCTGTTTATGTAGATTTAGGAGTCGTCTGCAGAGAGATGATAATTGGAACCCAAGGAAGCTAATGAGGTAACTGGGAGAGAAGGGATCTTTAAAGGAAAAAAGGCAGTCCACAACCAAGCCCTGGGACACACCCAGTAGGGAGGAGGACACAGATGTTGATCCAGAAAAGGTGACTTACGGAAGACCAGTCAGACCAGCAGGATAGACATGGAATGTGGGTGAAATCCTGTTGGTTCAGAATCCAGAGTATCTGAGGATCTGTGCTGTTCTTTCCCCCATGGTTAGACCAACTAGGAAAAGCAGGTAGTTGAATACTAGTACAAAGAGTATCCCTTTCCCTTATGCTCAGGAATAAATATGGACTCCAGCTTCCCTAAATGATAATGAATTTGAAGGATTTATAAAAATCATATCCTGTCCATTTCTTAAGTATTTTCTAAAGATATCAGAGTAATGGGTCTTCACTGGGAGTTACTGGCTACTATGCCTTATAACAAGATCGCTGCTACTCCATTAGGGATCACATATGTATGCAGAAAATTCTAATAGCCCAGGCCTCCACTTGCTAAGTATATAAGGGGGAAGTGGGGGTAGAGGGGTAAAGAATTTGAGCAAAAAAATCCAAGGGGAGGAGAAAACCTCTTTCCCTTTAGTGAATTCAGGTGGCCTGACCCAGATGAACCTGACCTCAGGTTCTAAAAGAGCTGGCAGAAGTAATTACTGAGCCACTGTCAGAAATATTTGAAAGATCATACTGTGGGAGATGTTGGGTGTAGTTTGGTTATTTGTTTTTTTAATGTTGATCAAGCAGAGAAGTTTTATTTGGAAGAAGTTCTTAAAGTTTAGCCTTTTATGAAGGCTATGAAATCATTTGCGTAATTGATGTAAGGTAAAAATAATGCAGATCTTTCTCTTGCCCCTCTCACCATTAAAATGTAAGCTTCTTACAACTGGCCCATTGTAAATATTTAATAAAGTGTTTATTGAATGGAATTGAAAAGGGAATATTGAAATATCGTGGACAGGGTGTAAGATACCACAGATTGGAGAAAGGCAAATATCTCGATTTTTTTTCTCCTTTTCAAAATGAAGATTTTCATTTTATTTTCAAAGAAGGTCTTCACTTCTCCTCTTTTTCTTCCCATGACCCAATTTTAAAAAGAAAAGAAAGGGGAGGGGAGGGAAGTATTCAAACTCAAAGGCCAGTGAGCTAGACTCCAATTTTTTGGGAACTTCTAGAACAAATGTTCTAGACGTGTCGTCCAAGGTCCAAGTAGGGAAGTGAGATTTCGAAGAGCTACTATGATTTCATCAAGTACAGGTCTTTTCCATACTAACATCCTTTCCTTTTTCTGACAGAATTACCAAACTAGTACTGGAGGGGGAATGCTGTGGGTATTGTTTATCTGTTTATCCAGATTTTAGCAAAGCTGTTGAAAAAAAATCTCCTAGTGGAAAAGGTGGAGAAACATTCAGAACTGATTGGATTAGCAGGCTCAGAGTCTGGTGCAATGTCTACATGCCAAGTCATCAGTGGAGTACCTCAGGGATCTGTTCGTGTTTGTCCTTCTGCTGTTTAACATTTTTATTAATGATTTGGATGAAGGCAGAGGTGGTATGATCTTCAAGTTCTCAGATGACAACAACCTGGAAAGGATAGCACGAATTCTGGAAGATGGCATCAGGATCCAAATGGTTCTTAACAGACCATTTGAGTATTTGCGTTAGATCTAAGAAAATGAAATTCATGGGGTGGCTAGGTGGTGCAGTGAATAGAGCACTGGCCCTGGAGTCAGGAGGACCTGAGTTCAAATGCAGTCTCAGACACTTAACACAAAAAACTGGCCATGTGACCTTGGGCAAGTCATGTAGCCCCAATTTCCCTCCAAATAGCAAAAGAAGAAGAAGAAGAAAAATTCAGTAGGGATGAATCACTCAACCAATAAACATTGTCTCTGTTTCCTTCCCTTTACATTTTGTGATTTCATCAAGTGGTTTGGGGTAACTCAGTTGGGGTCACGTTCCAAGATTGTCCTAGACCCAGGTCTCCCCTAATACTCACATAGGGAAAGCCCAAAGCTAAGAAGTCTAAGAAACGAAGAGTTCATGTTGTTTAGCCCTCTCCTCCCCCACCCAAATAAAGCCAAGACTCTTTCAAGGGGTCTTTGTGTAAGGTATATAGCACAACCTCCAACCGATGCCTTGTCCATGGAATCTACCATGGCCGATCATTAGATAAGAGACCCAGGAACTCTGGACCTGGGTCTCAGCTCCTCACAGCATAGTACATGGACTTAAGACACCCTAAAGCTGGCTTATTCCATTCAATGTCCTGTCCCTGTCAGGGATGTCCACCTGCTTCTGAAGTATCTGGCTCATGGTTCACTCATGGAGCATGGAACCCTGGGAAGTCTGTTGCCATCCCACACTGGCATCTCTGACCTTAAATACTTTGGTTCCTATTTCCTGTGGCTGGAAGACAAGACGTATGTCACAGTCTTCCTGCAGTGTTGGTTCTTCTTTAGTTCTTGACTCAGTGAGTGGTTTCTACCCTCCCCTTATAGCAATTTAACACATTTGTTCTCCAAACACCCCATACTGGAGGGGAAATTATTGAACTCACGTGTGGTCACAAACTCGGCAAACAAGAGATTGCTACATCTTCCTTGAATGTAATCTTGATGGGGGTTTTTTTTTTTCCCATTTAGATGGTATCATGGCAATCTCACCCGCCATGCAGCAGAAGCACTTCTTCTCTCAAATGGGAGTGATGGAAGTTACCTCTTAAGGAACAGTAATGAAAAGACCGGTCTGTACTCTCTTTCAGTGAGGTATGTTATCCAGTCAAGAAATGAGAACAATACAACAGCACTTGGCAAATATCTTGATGTAACTCAAGCTCTGGGCTTATTCTCCCAGCCCTCTATCACAGACCCAACCAGAGCTCAGCTATTATTTTTTCCCTCAGGATTCTAGGGTGGAGGATAATTTTCTAATAGTAAAGACTCATGAGCCCCCATCAATGTGTGTCCCTTATTGATTATCCTTTTATATAAATTAATTACCCAGATTTAAATAGCTTTTAGGGAAAAAAAAGATATTTACTAAGGTAATATAATAAGAATGTTTGGTAAAAAATCCCCTCCAAACCTGAGACTCACTCATAACAACCATATGCAGAGTCCAGGAAAAAGTGGGCTCAAGTTTAGGAAACATGAAGTAAAAAGAGTAAGTCTTTGCTTATAGAAGTCCTTCCATTAGAAGTCCTTTTCTGCCCTTCATAACCTGACCCCTCCATGAAGTTCTCTTAGGTATGGTGTATCTTTCTATTGAACACTTTGAAGAGTCCTGAAGCTGCCTTTCCTTAGTGTATCTAGCTGATTCTCAGTTCCGATGTATACAGTCCCATCAGCTCTTCCCCAGGTGCTGGGGAACACTGATGAGGGGGCAGCTAGTGAATAGAGCACAGGCCCTGGAGTCAGGAGGACCTGAGTTCAAATGCAGTCTCAGACACTTAACACAAAAAACTAGCCATGTAACCTTGGGCAAGTCACTTAACCCCAACTGCCCTCCAAAAAGCAAAAAAAAAAAAAAAAAAAAGAACACTGATGAGAATTCCAAGTCCTCTGACTTTTTGAAGTGCAGGAATCTTCTGGGATAGTCTTTCTCTCCTGAGAATTTGGCTAGAACTATTCTCTCTTTCACTGGAAAACTAGGCTTCTTTATATAAGAACCATAGGGTATGACTGAGACTTTTCAGCCCATCCCAACACACCTTTTTTGTAGTGTTATTTCCTTAAGACCTCAGCTTGGAAAGGCCCCATCCTGTTGTCCTGATCCATATTTGGCCACTGGACCCAGATGAAGCCTGAGGAGAAAGTGAGGCTGATGACTTTGCACAGCCCTCCCTCACTTAAATCCAATTCACTTGCATGTCAGGGCATCACCTCCCTGATGTCATGGTCCTCTTTGAGAATGAAGGACAAAAAGCAAGCAGCAGCAGCAATCCTTTCCTCTAATGGCTTTCACTCCTTCCAAATTGACCAAAGACTTCTCAAACATAATCTAATTCCCTTGATTGATTTATTCACTAAGAATTTTCTTATCTGGTTAATGTAGTTACTTTAAATGGGATGGAATAATTGATTCTTTTGACTCCCTCCCCCACCTTACACTTAGATATCCTTTATCCCCACATTTATACCACTGGATAACAAATCTGCATTGCTATTTTTGGACAGTCTGGTCAAAGAGCTCCCAAACCTGTTTGGTAAAATAGTCAAACGATCCTTGCTCACTCACAATTAGAATTATTGTAATGTAATACCAAGTAAAGGCAACTTCCCAGGTTCAAAATACCAGCATAGGTGCTCTCTATTTTATTCAGTAACAAACCCAGAACAGAGAAGATCAAAACATGACATCATTCAAAATACAGCATTTACTAAGTGTGATTAAATAATCTCCAAGTACTACCCCACCCCAGGACCTTCCAATCATTCAATCAATTACAAAGTCTCCGTTCTAAATACTTCTCCACCCCTAGGCTATACCTTAATTAAGTCCACCACAAAGCCCCTCTTCTCAAATGGAGATTAGTTTCCAAACATAAGGTCAAAAGTTCCCCACCCCTGGATCACAATTGAATCTACCCCAGAGTTACATCAAGTTTAAACACAGCACTTAATACCCAAATGGAGGTCTTTTCTTCATCTTGACACGAGGCAAGTTCTCAGCAATCTTAGTTCCTGGGGAGACAAGGCTTAGCAAAGCCACAAGGTACATTGCCAGTCCCTTCATGAATTTATCCTCTGTCTGTAGAACAGTCCTAGAACCCCTGAACACATTAGCAAAGCCCTCTCCCAGGATTTCTGTAAACATACAACAAGAAAATCCTTCTTCAGGGCTTCTGAACCAACAGAAAGGCTCCCAGACCCCTGCAACAACAGCACTGTCCCTCACCAGTGGACAGTATTCACTCTGTCTGCAGGACAGTCTCCAGACCCCTGCAACAACAGTACTGTCCCTCACCAGTGGACAGTATTCACTCTCTGTCTGCAGGACAGTCACAGGCCTTCTTAGCGAACAGCCAGGTTCCAGGACTTCTTCAACAAAAGGACAGTCTTTCACCAGTGGACAAATCTGGCAAAATAACATCAAAACAGACAGACAAAGTACCAACAAAACAGCCATGTCTCCTCAGTCCTTGGCAGCTCAGGGGGCAGGTCTCAAAAGTCCAGGGCAATTCAAAGCGGCCACCAGCAATTCTCTTAGTCTCTCTCTCTCCATGAGGTGCTGCTTCCAAAAAGATCTTCCGCCTCTCTCTTGTGTCTCTCCAAATCTACCTCACCAGCTCCTCCCACTTCAGGACTTTCTTTTCACATCAACAAGCCCATCCCACAGGTGGGATTAACAAACTCTGGGTTTTAATACAATCAATTTGAAAACCAAGCCAATACAGGGGAATCTTTAATTGCCATTACTATCACAATTATATAACTGACAAAGGCTAAATTTTTTAAGGATTATGTCTGTCTAATACTTTTCAGGCATTTAAGCGCTGTAGAATTATTTCCACTCAAAGATTTATTTATTAGAATCGCAATGAGATATGAAGATGCATATTTAATCTGAATGATAGTACATGATGATAGTCCCCAAATGTTGTCAGCATTTTCTTTATTCTAGATAAAGCATGAACATCCTAACCAAATATGGTGGGAGCTGTATTAGGGTGGAAGTGTTTTTGTCTTTGATAATGAGACCTAAAAGAATTATCTTCCTCTTGAAGGCAGTGTGAAAGCAGTCTCTAGAGGCAGGGGATCAGGATTCAAATATGCCTGTCACCTCCTTGATGACTTTGGGGGAATCAATTACCCAGTTATCCTTGGCTTCAGTTTCTTCACCTGTAAAAGCAGGACTTTATGCCTTTAATGCATAATCCTATTCAGTTCCCTGAGGGTCAAGGAGTGAGAAGTTGCTACATCATTTATCTTACCTCTGTAGAGTTCAAAGAGGAGACTGTTGGGAATCCAGTTTTAAAATCTTTAGAGCCACAACTAGAAAGAAGTTGATGTAGGAACAAACTTAAACATTGTCAACATTTTTTTTAAAATGATAATTTTACTGACTTTAAGGTTTCCAAAGAACTTTCCTCATAATAACTCTTTAAGAAAGACATTTCATTCTTATTTCATAGGTAAAGAAACTGAGAGGTGTGCCCAAGCACACATAACCTGAAAATGTTGGAGCTAGGACCTTGATTCCATCTAAGTCCAATGCCCTTTGTATCAAATCACTCTCCCTCTTGCAATCAATCAATCAATAACATTTATGAAGCAACTATTATATGCCAGACACTATGCTAAGTGCTCAGGATACAAAAAAAGGCAAAAGGCAATTCTTGACCTCAAGGAGCTTACAATCTGATTGAATACACAGGTCACCATTAATGTTCTCAATGCATAAACACTGTAAGATGTCAATGGAGACAGCCACTCATATAGGAAACTTATCATATAGGGTGTGTGTTTTCTAGGTGTGCCCTATTCCTTTTCTGCCTTACCCTATACCTTTTTTAGAACTAAATACGTAAGGGCACTTCAGAGAAGTTAGACAATGAACACACAAGGGAGACTGCTTCTCTTGATTCCATTCAAGAGGGGAATCAGGTTTTGCATGTACACTGCAAAGTAGAATTTGTTTGATCCTCTGGAGAATGGGTCTTGCCCCGAGAAAATTCAACCACTGCATCGAATGTCTTAGTTTTGGACAGTAATGAATGGCTGGAATGTTATCAGGATTGTGTAGTTCTTTACAAAAATGATGAATTTCACACAAATAACAAGTAGACATGTATAGATAATAAATGTTTTTCCCTTTCAGAGCCAAAGATTCTGTCAAACATTTTCACGTAGAATACACAGGTTATTCGTTCAAGTTTGGCTTCAATGAGTTCTCAAGTTTGAAGGAGTTTGTCAATCACTTCGCAAACCAGCCTTTGATTGGGAGCGAAACAGGTAAGTTGTGTGTAAATGGGAGCCTTGTAAGAGGTTGTTTGAGAGATGGAGAAAGAAGAAGGAACATAGGATCCAAAAAGTCCACAACTATAATGATTTGTCACCTACACTGGTCTTTGGATATGTGAAATTTGAATTCATCCTCTTTAAAGTCAATCTGCTTTCTTGTTACTTTATTGTTACTAGCTTTGAATCAGAAAAACTTGGTTTCAAATCTGACACCTACTGTATGACCCTGGCCAAGTCACTTAGCCTCTGTTTGCCTTAGTTTCCAGAGCCATAAAATGGGAATAATAATAATAAAACCTAGAATCTACTTCCTGGGGTTATTGTGAAGATCAAATGAGATAATATTTGTAGGCAAAAAAAGTGCTTGACACAATGCCTGGACCATAGTAGGATCTATTTAAATACTTATTTCCTTTCCATCCTCCCTTCAGTTAACTCCAAGACTAAGCTGAAGACTAAGTTCAGGTCTGCACTAGTGAAATGATTTCTCATGGGGAGTTCCTTGTACCAACCCCCCCCCCCAATAGAGTTAAAAGAAAAGAAGTCAAGCTTAGAATTTTAGAACAGAAAGAGATATTGTTTTCAAAAGCTTTTTTCTTTAGATAGGATTAAGTGAGAAAAGGATACCAGGCATTGGGGAATACTCCCTCCAGAAATATAGATAGGCAGCTTTCTAGTACAGAAACTTAAAGTCTCTGGTAGTTGTCTGGAAGGTTAAGTGACTGACCAATCTGATCACACAGCTTACAAGTGTCAGAAATGGGACTGGAACTTAAATACTTATTAGCTGTGTGACCCTGGGCAAGTCGCTGAACCCTGCTTGCCTCAGTTTCCTCATCTGTAAATTGAGCTGGAGAAGGAAATGGCAAATCACTTCAGTATCTTTTTCAAGAAAACCTCAGATGGGGTCACAAAGAGTTGGGCGTGACTGAAAAACAACTGAACAATGAAACAACAAAAATCTTAAGATAAAGCCAACCTGAGATACCTAAGGTATCTCTTACACACACTCAACAAATATTTGTGGATGTGATGAATTAAAAGCTCAAAAATACCTCTTGTTAGTGAAGGTGCATTCATTTTTTTTTTTAATCAATAAGGGAATATCAACATGAAACAGAAAAAAGTGACAAGACAGATTTGGGGTCTCTGCACAATTCTCTATCTTCACTGACAATTGAAACAAGTAAGAGCTGTTAAATTGTTGAGGAGCTGCCCGCTAAAATCCATTTAATAATTTGCTGTAGTCCTGAGATACATTGTTATTCAGATCCTTCAGGGTTACTCTTCAGCCATGAGAATGAGAGAAGGAAATGTAATAAGTTGTCCCTCAAAGCAAAAGAGCTACAATTGCAATCCAAAACACATTCTATAAATCTGAGCCCAATCTTATTTGCAACTAATGGACCTTTAATAAAATATGGCCATTAATGCAAAGTATGGAAGAGAAGGAGAGAAACTGGAGATGCACCCCCACCAAATCCACAGGGGAACAGTGAAGAGATAATAAGTTCTTTAGTCTCTTAAAAAGACTAGGAGCTATGGGGAAATAAGATAAAAGCAATAGAAAGGAGGACTTAGAAGAGGGATAGTAGAAGATAAGCCTCTTTCTAAGAGGAGAGAAAAAAGATCACCACTAAATAACATTTCCATGAGTGGGAGAAGAAGGAAGGAAGGAAAGAAGGAAGGAAGGAAAGAAGGAAGGAAGGAAGGAAGGAAGGAAGGAAGGAAGGAAGGAAGGAAGGAA
>NW_027185655.1:20215809-20291779 GCF_028583685.1 Petaurus breviceps papuanus | reverse complement strand
GAAGGAAGGAAGGAAGGAAGGAAGGAAGGAAGGAAGGAAGGAAGGAAAGAAGGAAGGAATTTAAGTAAATTCAAAAAATTTAGGATAGGGCAGATAATGGGAAAGGTGGTAGGGAAGAGCCTGTGTGGTTAGCATCAAAATAGTATGAGGAAAATTAATTACAGAGGCTAAGTATTGATTTTAAAGATGAAGGGAATAAAAACCAATACCAAAAAAAGTGAAGGTAAACACAAGCCTAATAATAATTATGTTTAAAAGTGAATAGACCAAAGAAATCTAATTTTCTTCTCTTGGAGCTAGATTAATCTAACAGAAAGGTAGACAAAAAAGGAAAATAGGGAATTGAACAAACTGCTGAAGAAGTTTGATCTAAAAGACTCATAGCACCCTCTGAATGGAAACATTAAAGAATATACATATTTCTCAACATCATATTTGCAAAAATAGGTCATGTGCCAGGGCATAAAGAAGTTACAAATAAATGTTTTAAAAAAGCATGAATACCATGCACATTCTTTATAGAACATAACAATGAAAATAGTAATGAATATAGAGAGTACAAGCAAAAGATACAGATGTAAATAGAAACAATAATGGCATCCTGAATAATGAGGTTCAAAGAAGAAATCACAGAAACAATCAAAAGCTGTATGAAAGATTGATAATAGTGAGACTACATGCAAAATTTGGGGAATGTAGTTAAAGCAGTATTCAATGGAAAAAAAATCTCTAAAATTTACATGAACTACCTAATCTACCTGCCTGAATAATCTCTCTCTCTCTCTCTCTCTCTCTCTCTCTCTCTCTCTCTCTCTCTCTCTCTCTCTCTCTTTCTCTCTCTCTTTTCTCTCTGTCTGTCTCTGTCTCTGTCTGTCTCTGTCTGTCTCTGTCTGTCTCTCTCTCTGTCTCTCTCTCTGTCTCTCTGTCTCTGTCTCTCTCTCTGTCTCTCTCTCTCTCTGTCTCTCTCTCTCTCTCTGTCTCTCTGTCTGTCTCTCTCTCTCTCTCTCTGTCTCTCTGTCTGTCTCTCTCTCTGTCTCTCTCTCTCTCTCTCTCTCTCTCTCTCTCACACACACACACACACACACACACTGATTCTGGATCTTTAGAAAACATTCTAACTATAACATTTTTGATGAAGAGAAATTAATTCAGAACACAGTTCAATATACTTTTGTTCTCATTCTATACCTTTTAAAAAATTTATTAAAATGAAAGTTTTAAAAAGGTGAACTTAGCGGATAGAGACAGGGGAGCTGACGTCAGCACAATCTGCGTTTATATTGGCTCTGTGAATCTGAGTAAATCACTTCCATCTCAGGGCCACAGCTACTCCAGACTAGAAGTTGCGGAACAGGTACAGAGCTGCATCGACAAGTTTCTTCACTGGTAGTTCCTTAAACCAATGAGGTCACAGATGTGGGGTTGGGGGGAGGGGGGAATGAAACAAAAAAAGAAAAAATCTGCAAAATGAGGAAAGAGAGGATTAAACGTTCTGTAGGGTCTCTCCAAGTTGTGATGATCTGTTACTATGGACTATATTAAATCATTCTCAATTGCCATCAGAAGTTGTTGACTAATTTCCTACTTACTTTCACACAGAATTCTTCAAACTCTTAAAGATTCATTTTAAAGTATAAAACTCCTTTGTAAAGTAAGCAATAACTACAAAACCAACTCTCCTCAATAATTTAAACACATAAAGTTAGTAGGGGTTTTCTCATTACTAATACTTTATTATTTTGTACAGACTGGAATCAAGTTTTTAACTTGTTCGTTGCTATTTAAGCTCGTCCCTGTTTCTATGAAGCATCCAAATCACCAAAGAATCATATATGAGGGTGAACCAAAAGGCAATGATGAGAATTATGTGCAGTGTACTTGGAAATGATCGTACAGATCTATAGTCAGCCTCTTGCCCCTTTAACCACCCAGTCAGGATTACGAAATAAGAATTTGTCAGTTATTGCATAGTTCTGGACTTCCCTCTTTTCACAAATACTTCCAAGCCAAAAAAATTCTGTTTGGGTTGTTTTATGCTGAACTTCCACTAATCTTAAAATTCGGATCCTTGACTGAAGGAAAGTACTGCACTATCATAATTTTCTTAAAAAGTTAAGCCCTGCCTCCTCAAAGGTCTCTGTGACACAGATTTACTTTAAAAGCTAAAATGATTCCAAATTAATTTTATTTTAAGACTATTATAACACCTCTGGAGGTGATCAGAGACTTTGAGATTTTCCATGGCAAAGAATAGCTGGTTTTGTGTTCTTCCCCCTCCCCACCTAAAAATAGAAGAAAAGCCATTTTAAAAGCCACCTAAATAGCTAATTGGCTCAGATTCTTCCCGAGGGGACACATAATAAAACACATTGATTTAGCATCTTTTTCTGAGAACTCAGAAGATATTGTAATATGCTTTGTATAAAGAGTGAAGTGCTATTTGCAAAGTAGATCTGAAATCATAGATGTGGTGTGGGGAGAGTCCTTGGAGCTTTAAAACAAAGGCGTTTATACGGGGTGTCCCAAAAGTTTTAAAGCTACTAAAACTTGAAACATAGAGATAGAAGAGGAATGTGAATAGATGCAAGAAGAGAAATTTACCTTATTCTTCAAATTAGCAGAGTTTAAGACTGCACCAAGACTTTTGGGACACCCTATGTTTGATCCTGGTGGAAGCCAATGGAGTGTGCTAAATTGTAAGAAAGTGCTCTTACACCAACTGAACGATTATTATTGGGCTTAGATGATCTTCTCCAAAGTTCCTTCATTCTCACAATCCTGCTGTTGTTTGGTCCTTTCAATCATGTCTGACTTTGGTGTTTTCTTGGCAAAGAAACCCCTGGAGTGGTTTGCCATTTTCTCTTCCAGCTCACTTTATGGAGGAGGAAACTGAGTCAAACAGGGTTAAGTGACTTGCCCAGTGTCACAATAAGAGCAGATTTGAACTCAAGAAGATGAGACTCCCTGACCTGGTATTCTTTCCACTGTACCACCTAGCTGCCCATTTAATAATAAGAGCTAACATTATATAGCACTAAAGCACAGGGCTATTCAGTGACTCCCTATTCAGTAATGGTGGCTCCCTATTACTCCTATGATCAAATATAAAAGCCTGTGTTCGGCTTTTTAAGACCTTCATCCCTTGGACCCTTCCTCCTTTTCCAACCTTCTTACACCTTAATCCTTTTCCTCTACTCTATGATTCAGTGACACTTTTTCCCTGCCATTCCTCAGACACAGGACACTCCTAATTCTGGGCACTTTCACTAGCCATCCCCTATGTCTACAATGCTCTCTCTCCTCCTCCCCACCTTCTGGCTCCCCTGGCTTCCTTCAAGTCTCAATTAAAATCCTACCTTCTATAAGATGCCTTTTACAGTCCTCCTTAATCTTAGTGCTTCCCCTCTGAGATGATCAACAATTTACTTTGAATATATCTTGTTCATTCATAGTTGTTTTGAACAAGATATATAATTGAGACTACTTGCTCTCTCTTGTGTTTTGTTTTGTTTCATTCCTTCTTTCTTGTTGTTCACTCCATTGGTTATAATCCTTCTTAATTAATGTTTAATGTGAAGATATTTGTAGATCCTATATTCAAGTGCATGCCACCATGATGGGGGGAAGGAGAAGAAAGGGGAGAAAATTGCAACTCAAGGGATTGTGGAATTGAATGCTGTGAACTAAAAGTAAATAAATAATTTGAAAAATTAAAAAAAAAATATATATATATATATATATATATATAATTGAGGCTACTCTCCCCCCACTTTAGACTGTGAGCTTCTTTTTGGGGGGGGGGTAGTGGTTTTTTGGTTGGTTGGTTGGCTTTTCCTTTCTTCATATTCCCTATACTTAGTACAGTGCTTGGCACACAGTAGGTGTGCCAAATAAATGTTGACTTGAATTGACTTTAAAGTTTCTAAATTTTATTTAATCCTCATAACAATTCTGAGGCAGATCCTCATTTTACAGATAAGAAGACCTGAGGCTTGGATACTATTATCCCCATTTTATAGATAAGAAAACCAACTTAAAGAGATTAAGGGACTTTCCTAGGGCCACACAGCTCTTAGTGAATCCAGGTTGCCTCATCAGCCATATGCCATGGGTATAATGAAAGGAAGACTTGATTTGGAGCCAAGAGAATTGAGTCAGAGTCCACCACTTAGAGCTGTAAGGCTGAATGGACACATCATTTAATCTTCCTAAGTTTCAGTTTCCTCATCAGAAAATGAGAACATGCAATATTTATGCTATGTAACTTGCATATGAGAAGTACTCAGGGAACCTCAGGTTATTATGCAAATGGCATTTCTTATGACATGCCAGGTCACTTTTCTAGGATCTAGGGGAACAACCAAGTAGAAAAACAGCTGGCAGCCTGCTAGGGAAGATAAAAACACAATAAAGCAGGATACTACAAGGACAAAGGTGAGATCCAGAAAAGGAAGGAGGAGGAGGTTTGGGGTTCATACTGCATGGAGGAAATTGCTTAGAGCTAGCTTTGATGAACTGAAGGGTTTTAGCAGGCAGAGATGTGGAGGAAGGACCTTCCAGGCATGGCTACCTCACCTACCTGGAAACCTGAAACAAAGGGCAGGAGGAGATTGGACAACAGCTCATGAATAATCCAGTCTGGCTGGACTGCCCAAAGCTCCTGGCAAATATGGTTGAAAAGCTAGACTGGAGTAAAACTGAGGAAGGTCTTTTAAAGGGGTTTTGATTTTGTTTTAAAGGTGATAGGAAACAATGAAGGTTTTTAATCAGGGGTATGACTTGGTCCAACCTGTACATTAGGAAATTATTTTTTGATAACTTTATCAAGGATATATATTGGAAAACAGTGGAGAGGAGAGAAGAATGGACATTGCCTCACTCAAAGTGAGAACCTGAAAAGACCTTAGTTTAAAAGGGCCATGGTCTCCCATTGCATCCTGGGCCATCTCTGGTCATCCTGATAAATATCTGGCCACAGGACCCAGATGGCTCAGGAGGAAAAAGTAAGGCTGGTGACCTTGCATAGTCCTACCTCACTTAAAGCAAAGTCAATTTCAAGTCATATCATCTCTCTGAAGTCATGGTCCTCTTCCAGAACGAAGGACAAACCACAATTGTAAAAGAGATAGATTACAGGCTCAAAGACCAATGAGAAGGTCTTAAAGAACCCAAACAGGAGCTTGAACTCTTGAGTAGACAGGAGGGAATGGACTTGGTATCACTGGAGAATGGTCTGAATTTTACACAGCAGAGCATCAGTGTGGACAAGCGCACTAAGCTAGATTCTGTGAACCAACACTCACCAGCTCTCCATACTGGTGAACTGCCTAGACCATGAATTATATCACATAAGGTTCAGTGGAATACAGAGCTCATGTCTCTCAGATATATAAAAGCCCTTTTCAAAATAAGATGAGTGTGCGGCAGCTAGCCAACTCAGTAGATAAAGCACCAGCCATGCAGTTAAGAGGACCTAAATTCAAATTTGACCTCAGAAACTTACTTAGCTGTGTGACCCTGGGCAAGTCACTGAACCCTAATTGCCT
The DNA here is from genome assembly GCF_028583685.1 of Petaurus breviceps papuanus. Taxonomy (NCBI): domain Eukaryota; kingdom Metazoa; phylum Chordata; class Mammalia; order Diprotodontia; family Petauridae; genus Petaurus; species Petaurus breviceps. The sequence continues at coordinate 20,286,233 of NW_027185655.1, read as the reverse complement.
CAACAACAACAACAAAAAACGAATGGGTAAAGTGTAGTAATTACATGTTATTCAGTTGTGTTGACACTTTGTGACCCCATTTAGGGTTTCTTGGAAGAGATACTGAAGTGGTTTGCCATTTTTTCTCCAGCTCATTTTATAGATGAGGAAACTGAGGGAAACAGGATTAAGTGGCTTTCCCAGGGTCACACAGCTAGTAAGTATCTAAGACAAGATTTGAACTCAAAGATGAGCCTTCCTAACTCCAAGCTCAATACTCTATTGACTGAGTCACCTAGCTGCCCCCAAAGTAATGCCTATACATGCTAATAATGATCTGATTGGTAATGGGTATGGTAAATGGGTATTTGACAGGCTCTCTCTCCTAACCAAAGACTATCAGTTGCTTTTCCCTTTGTGATGTTTAATAACACCACCATTATTTAAACCATGAGAGCCGTGGGTTGGGTTTCACAGCGGAATTCCAAATATCCTACCTGACCAGACTTTCCAGGTAATCCAAACAATTTACTCCTCTGGATTCCTATTTTCCCAACTGGAAAATGAAGGTACTTTCCACCTACTTGTGTTGCAACACATCCTGACAGGTCAGTTCTTGATGGGGTCATGGACCATTTCCTTTTTGTCTCTTTTTCCTCAGTGCCTTGCTTATTGCTTGGCATACAGTAAACAATAAATGCTTCTGGGTTGATTGATTGATTGCTACATTGGGGCATATGGGAGCAAGATACAAAACAGATGAAATGATCATTCACATCAACATGCGTGGGACATTGAATCTTCCTTATGATGGTAAAGGAAGGTCTTTAACAAGTTCACTTAGACCTCAGTGAGGAGAGATTGGGGGGGATGACTGTAAATTGTCCTTTTTCTGCTATAGTCTTAATTGAAAAGTTATTGATTTACTAATTGTTAGATTAAGTGATTTGCCCAGGGGCTCACAGTCAGTATGCTGGGGGCAGAACTAATAACAATCAGATCGTTATTAGTATGTTCGGTCACCACTTATTGAGCAGCTAGGTGGCGCAATGGACAGCCTTTTAGGCTCAGCATTGATCAATTCACTATGGCTCTACACCTTACAGTACTGGGGATGATGAAGCTCAGCATTCATGTAGTCATTGAATGTTAGGCTTGGAAGCAAACTTGAAGGTCTTCTGGTCTGAGCCTTTCATTTCACAAATGAGGAAACTGAGTCTCAGATCAGTGAAATGACTTGCCCAAGGGCACAGAACAAATTAGTGGCAGAACCAGCCATTTAATCTAGATTTCTTGACTCCCAATTCACTGCCCTTCCCACCACACCATACTGCCTTTTCAGTCATATAGAACTATGGAAATAAATACTAACAGTAGGGTCTAATGAGTAACTGATAACATAGGCATCGTTGCTGTATTGTTGGGATTTACTCTTTGAATCCCAGGACAGCAATGAAATGAGGGTCAATTTTATTTTTAGAAGTAATGTTCTAGGGGCAGCTAGGTGACCCAGTGGGTAGAGATCTGGCCTTGGAGTCAATAGGACCTGAGTTCAAATCCGCCCTGAGACACTAGCTGTGTGACCCTGGGCAAGTCACTTAACTCCAATTGCCACCAAAAAAAAAAGAAGTGATTGTACATATTTGTACTTTACAACAGTGGTATCAAAGAGAAAGGGGAGGACCATTAAACTATACATGAGGATCCCTGTGAATTATATATTGACTTAGAAAACTCCATATTAATATTATCTATTTTTATTATATTTTTATTTTGTTGAATATTTCTCAATTTGGTTTTAATTTGGTTTTAGCAACACCAGGGAATGTTGCACCAATAATGCAGTCCATTGGCCATAACTCTGCAGTGTGTGAGGCTGGACTTGCACTCAGGTCCACCTGACTCCAGGGCCAGTGTTCTATCTACTGTACCACCTAGCTGCCCCAGGTCTGGACAATTAAAAAAAAACTTAACAAATCATTTTGTCATCTTTGCTTATTTCTAGGATGTAAATGTTCACACTGAAAATTTTATAATTGTCTCTTCTTAGCCAATACAAACTTGCTCTGGAACATATCTAGATGTAGGCAACAACATTATTCTGAGAAGGGATCCATGGGCATCACTAGACTGCCAAAAGGCACATACTCTCTCTCCCCCTCTGTCTTTTTCTCTGTCTCTGTCTCGGTCTCCCCCTGTGTCTTTCTATTTCTCTGTGTCTCTCTGTCTTCTCTGTCTCTCTCTTTCTCTGTCTGTATCCCTCTCTGTCTGTCTGTCTCTCTCTCTCTCACACACACACACACACATATATACAAAGTTAAGAAACTGTGCTCTAAAAAATGTACCTCTATTGAGCAATTCTGAAACCAAATTTAACATCAGAGGCAGGAACAAACCAGCTTCTAGAAACAGGGCAGAAAATGAAGTAAAACCCATAGCCATGTTTCCTAAGCTCCCAGTCCCTGATTCCCCTTGTAGCCTTTTCACCCCTTCTCCCATCCCAGTCAACTCTGGCCCCTTATCTGAGGGTTGCAGTCCAGTCCTAAAGTTGTCTTGGTCAGACTATCTTGTATGTTGGAGTTTCCTTGTCCATTGCTCTGGTGCACTTTCCAAAACATGAGAGACCTCACTGAATTAGTCCTGTTCCCTCCAGTGTATTTCAACAGTCAGATAAAGAAAACCTCTCCTCTGGGGTCACAGAAATGAGAAGTTTTAGAATGAGTTGGCTTCTTGCCTTGTCTATCATTGCAGCCTAAATCCAACCACAGCCACACAAACAAGAAGATCAGCATCAGGACTTTGCTCTCAGTGTATAATCTACTTCCCTGAAGCAGGGAGTTCATTCATACTTCCTTTATTGAGTTAAATTATGAATGTTTTAGGAGTAAAGTTTTAGAATCCACTCTAGGGGGTTAAGGATAGACCAAAGCTGAGGTCCTGGAGGAATTCTCATTTTTATTATGTTGGCACGATCCAATCATTATCAAAAAATAGCTCTCCTATGATTTAAATCTTTATTTAAGCAAGAGTGTTTTGTAGTCATCTTCCTTTTCTGTATATATCTTCGTCGGTGCACATTTATAACAACAACCACACTTCTATAACACCTGCTATGTGCCAGGCACTCTTCTAAGTGCTTTGCAAAAATAATTTCATTTGATCCTCACAATAATGCTGGGAGGTAAATGGTATTATCTCCATTTTACAGCTGAGGAAACTGAGGTAAACAGAAGTTGAATGATTTGCCCAAGGTTACACAACAAGTTTCTGAGGCCAGATTTAAACTCAAGTCTTCCTGACTCTAACTTCAGGACTCTGACCCACACTACTTACTTGTCTAATATCCGACTTACCAATATTTTATGGATTCTGTAGTTATTTGTAATGGAATTTCTTTTTATATCTTTTCTTGGATTTTGTTGGCAATATACAGAAAGGCTGATGATTTTTGTAAATTTATTATATATACTATCATTATTATTATATGTCCTGGAATTATTAATTTTTTTAAATTAGCTTTTAGTTGAATCTCTAAGTCAGAGAATTCTTCACCTTTTTCAACAGTTTAGTGAAATTTCTGGATACCTCAGAAGGAAACTCATTGACTGATTGGGGCCTGAGTCCATAGATGTTATCTTTATTTGTTATTATTATTAGTTTTCAGTATTTACTTTTATAAGATTTTCAGTTTCAATTTTTTTTCTCCCTCCCTTCCCTGCCCCTGCCCAAGAAGGCAAGCAATCTGATATAGGCTATATATGTACAGCCAAATTAAACATATTTCCACATTACATAGATGTTATTTTTAAAAGTTAAAAGAAGGGCCAGAATTAATTACTCCCCTTGAAGGGTTTCTTCTCAGTATTTTGTACTGTATACCATTCTTCTTTTTTTCCAAATGAAACACACTAATAGCAGTTTCTTCACTTTGACCTCCAATAGATTTTCCTTGATCCAATCCCAACTTTCCACAGCTGCTAAAGTAATCTTCCTATGGCACAGGTCTGAACATGTCACTTCCCTACTCAAAACCTTCAGGGGAATCTCCCTCATCAAGTCTAGTAAGGTAGCCAACAAGTTACTAGTGCCAAGCACTGTGCTATAAATATAGATACAAAAATGGACCAAAAAACCAGGTCCTGCCCTCTAGGAGCTCACAGTCTAATAGGGAGACGATGTGAAAACTGGGATGTATATAGAAGATATATTCAAGTAAACCAGAGGTGAACTCAGAGGGAAGGCACTAGCAATGGGAGATAGGGAATGGCTAAGAACTGGGAAAAGGCTCTTGAAGAAGGTAGCATTTCAACGGAGGCTTCAGGAAATGAAGGAATATGAACTCGTTAGCTAAGTATTAAAGACCCCTTCTTGGGGCGGCCAGGTAGCACAGTGAGTAAGAGCACTGGCCCCAGTGTCCGGGATGACCTGGGGGATCAAATCCGGGCTCAGATACTTAGCACCACACCCAGAAATAACTGGCCGTGTAACCTTGAGCAAGTTACTTAACCCCAATTGCTTTAAAAATAAACAAACAAACAAACAGATAAATAAATAAAAATAAAGAACCCTTCTCACCCCGCCCCCTACAATCTGACTCCCTCCTACATTTCTAACAGTGTTCTGCCTCTATTTTACATTCCAAACGAACAAGACTTTGCAGAACTCAACACCCCATCCCACTATTCCCCCAAACTTAGAGTGCAATCTCCCCATTTCTGGATCTCAGAATCCTTGTCTTCCTTCAAAGCTTAGCTCAAGCCTCACATCATCTGTGAAGGACCCTAAGCAGTCACATCTCTTGAATGCAATTGGTGACATTTAGGGGGATGCTATTAATAATAACATTTATACAGCACTTGAAGACTTACAAAGGGCTTTACAAGCATCATTCTTTTAAGTATCCTGGGAGGCAGGAGCTATTATTATCCCCATTTTACAGATGAGGAAAATGAGGCAAAGATTAAGTGACTTGTCTGGGTCACACAGCTGGCAAGTGTCTGAGAAAGGGTTTGACCTCCAGCACTCTAAGCTACTGCATCATCTAGCTGCCTACAAAGATGGAATTTTTCTGCAAGTAGAAGTAGAGAAAAATTGGATATATGTAAAATCCACACTCATTTCATGTTCACTTGATCAAAGCAAATGTTTTTAGTTAAGAGATAAAGGAAGTCAAGAGAAGGGGGCATTGATGTATGATTTAAATGATCAGAGATGAATACATAATGTATTAAAGTTCTCACTATAAAACTGAATGAAATCAGAGAAGTGCAGTAAATACATGTTGGTATTCTCTTTATCTAGTTTTTAGCAGTCCTGAAGAAAGCCCAAGCACAGCCCTCTAGTTAGCCCTTGACTTTGTCCTTCTGGCAAAGTTGCATTAACCTGTGTTTTTCCTCCAATTCAGGCACCTTGATTATTCTGAAACATCCCTATCCACGCCAAGTGGAAGAGCCATCTATCTATGAATCGGTCAGGGTTCACACAGCAATGCAGACGGGAAGGACAGAGAGTGACCTGGTACCCACAGCTCCTTCAGTAAGTAAGATCATGCTGATCAGAAGCCAGTTTAGAGAGAGGGGGGGAGAGGAAGGGAGGAGGAGAGGGAGGAAGGAAGAGAGGGGGAGAGGGACAGAGGCAGAGAGGAGAGAGAGAGGGAGGGAGGGAAGGAGAGGAGAGAGAGAGAGAGAGAGAGAGAGAGAGAGAGAGAGAGAGAGAGAGGGAACACTCAACCTAAAAGCACACTCTGGGATAAACTTCTGGGTTTCTTGAACTGAGAGGACGTGTGATACAGTGGATGGAAGACTAGTCAGGAAGACCTGCCTCTGATACAAATTGATTGTGTGACCCTGGACAAGTCACTTGAGTTCTCATTGCCTTAGGGATGCCGCTAAGATTTTAAGTTGCAAAGAAGATGCCACCTTGCATTGGTAGAGAAAGCTTCCCTGAGTAATGGGATCACAGGTCCTGACAGACAAAAAAAAAACATGATATTACATACTCTAATTCTCCTGTTTTATTGAGATATGAAATGCTAGTCAGACAATTAGCATTTATTAACTACCTACTATATGCTGGATTCTGTCCTAAATGCTGGGGATACAATAAAGCCAAAAAACAATCCTTGAAGCTTTCGAGGAGCTCATGGTCTAAACAAAGCAAACTTGGTTGGTGAGCATTCTTTTACAGCTGGACAATATTCCAACTCACGATTGTGGTATGTGTAATAAGTGAGAGACATAACCCCCCAAGGATCCATTCTGACCCCTATTCCACTTCGTCTGAGCCATGGAATGTACTGAGAAAATATAGACTGCTTCCAGGCATCCTTTACACTTTTTATGAAGGACTTTTAAATTTGAGCAGGATGCCATCTTTATGGTGGAGTCGGTAGAATGATGGATACTTGGTGAAATGTATGGCCTGTGGGTCTGCTGTATGTGATAGACAGAATACCACATGATATTACGTACTCTTATTCTCCTGTTTTATTGAGATATGAAATAACTTAACCAAACAATATATGGGAAGAGAAAAAACAAAACCCTGAATCATTCTTCTGCCTAACTGGGTTCATTACACTTCTAGCCAATTCAACAAATGTCCATTAAATTCCTATTCATTATGAAGGAGGAGCTGGTGCTCACCAGGCTACCTGGCCTTCTGTCCAACCCGCACTGGCAATCCCCATTCTCTCTCCCTCACTCCAAAATCCTGGCCTTACTGTGAGGAGCATTGAAATAACTGGTGGATATAATTGCTAAAGCATTTTTGATCTCTGAAAAAAATGTGGAGTACCCAGAGGTGATTCAGAACTCAACCTGAGAATCCCCTGAAGGAAAAGGCAAGATTCAAAATGTGCATGAGGCACATTTCAAGATCGAGAGATTGTGATCCAGAGTGATCAGGACATCTCATGGCATACAGATAACTTCTGAGGCCTGGGGAGGAGAGGAGTTTAAAGACCTAAAGAAATACCCAAAGATCCTCTAGAATAGAAAATGGACATAAGGGTAGATGATATGCAGTACGGAGCTCCTGATTTCACTAATGTCTTGCTTCTTTCCTAGCTGGGCACCAAAGAAGGATATCTAACAAAGCAAGGGGGACTAGTGAAGGTAAGAGCTGATTTTATAAGGGATGCCCAAAGAGATGGGAAGTAAGCAGATAGCTTAGAGTCTAACAGGATTCCTAATTTTGATGTTAGTGACTCTGTTCTTGGATATATTCAATGGACCATTTTGCTTTCATTTTCAATGGAAAAAATTATTATTCTTTTCTGGATGATAAGTTATACTTAGCTATATATGCATAAATATTATATTTATATATTCTATATCCATTATAGCCATATATATCCATTACATATATCTCCATTATATGGATAATATGATATATAGTATAATATATAACTATATAATATATATTTAAACACAGATGTGTATATGCCTGTATAAGTCACCTAATGTCTCAGAGTAGGTGGTAAACAGCATTGCTATAGGGAGTTTCTCAACTGGGAGTTCCTTATACCAGTGGAATCATAAGTCTGGCCTAAAATTAGTTCTTTAATTGATTTATTAATGGAGCCACCTCACCAGTGAATTGTGATAGCTAATTATTCAAAACTAGGAAAGTAACTTCAGAGTTTCAAGGCAAATATCTACAAAGAGGTTTATGATTTATAACCAAGGTGATTCATAATAGTCTCATTGAGAGGGAGAGTAGCAAATTTATTCTTGAAAAATTTCTAGAAAGCTTCCTCGGTCTAATTTTTGACATCTTATTATAAAAGTTCAGTTGGTACAAATTTGGTTCCTTTCAAATTCCAGTTCCTAAAAATTCCAGTAGACGTATTTGGCCATGACAGCTTGTCTAAGAAATACCAGGAAACAGAATTAATATAATACTGAACTAGGATATTTGATTGTCCCCATTTTATGGGCTTTTCAGTGTTAACACCTTGATGTCACAAGAAAATGTCTGTGGACAAGTAATTCATTTTGCCCAATTTTAAGGTGAGGGACATGAATTACTTCCTAGGAAGTGTCCTGTGTGAATTGAAAGGATTTTTCTTCTGGGGGGGCTATCTAACCATGAACATCTTACAGAATAAAAAAATAGTACAAAGTAAAAGACAGAACCAGGACTAGATTCTGCCCCACCTCCCACAATCTGATCTTCTTAGAAAAGCGGTGGGTGGGAATAATGCTTCTAATTTTTATGCAATATTTCAATACCACTTCCTAGTTACTACAACATAAAATGCATCCCTTAATTGAGCTACTTAGGGCATCACGGAAACTTGATATATTTTAAACAATTGACAACAGCATTTTATATGCTTATTTCTTAAGTTCATGTTTTTAAATTCTACAATTTCTTTTTTAAAAGTAATTTCAATGTCTATTCAACATTGAATCACTTTTCTGCATTTGATCTGAGCAAGCTATGTATAAATTTGCATACAGACTTTTTTTTGGGGGGGGGGGGATGTTGACCATTACAGATTTACTGTATGGTTGGTTGTTAATTACATGCTGGGAGAATCAGTGATTCAGCTGTGTGGGTTTTCTATCCGTGAGTAACAGATCATAATCTTTGTAGTTTCTACCATGGGTTACTAAGGCAGAAAAATATTCATTACGTAGTGTCTACTCTCACTGATGGCGTTTCTATTGTGGGAAATATATCCAGGGTTTATGAGAGGAAATGTTTTGTTCCTTCTTTTTTTTAACTATGCTGTTTCATTATATGCCTTTGATTTGCATTTATTGTGTTCTTCTAAAAGCAGGTACATTAGTTTTGAGTTCCTTGAACCTAGGGTGACCTTGTCTCTGGAAATTCAGGCTGCATATGGGACAGGACACTCTGTACTGTGCAATATTTCCCATTTGAAGACACTCGATTACTTTTTTCTGAAGAGTATTCTTTAGTCTTGTGCTTGATTTTTCTTCTTTTAAACAAGGAAAATGCTTTAGTTCAAATATTATTTTTCATTTTATTCAAAACCTATATATTTCCTTTCTTTGTCTTCCTTCCTCCCCACTGCCCTAGACTTGGAAAACCAGGTGGTTTACTTTGCATAGGAATGAACTGAAATACTTCAAAGACCAAATGGTGAGTAGACCAAATGCAATATAGTATCATTAAGAAAAAAAAAAAAAAGACTAGCTGAAAACAGGATCTCTAAAATCCCTTAAATCTCTTAAATTTTTATTATTCTTCCTGAAATGCCCAGGGTGTAATTGGTGATCTGATTCTACTGAGCAGAGCTCGTCAACAAAAATGTTATATTTTTAGACCATTATCTAGGGAATACGCAGAATGAAGCATCATGGAAATTAAAAACAAAGGGCAGATTAGTCTAATCTGACATCAAATCCAACTCCCTCACTTTACAGCTAACAGTGTGAGATAATATGTGTAAAGCACTTAGCACAGTGCCTGAAACATAGCAGGTATTTAATAAATGTTTGCTCTCTTCTCTCTCCGCCCCCCCCTTGTTATTGTTCCATCATATTCAGTCTTGACTGACTCTTCATGACCCCATTTGGTGTTTTCTTGGGAGAGATACTAGAGTGGTTTGCCATTTCCTTCTCCACCTCATTTTACAGATGAGGAAACTGAGGCAAATAGGGTTAAGTAACTTCACACAGGAAACAGAAGACCCAGGGTAGAAAATCTGACCTTGAAAATCCAAGTCAACAACAAACATTTATGAGGCTTTTACCTAAGAGTGTCCAAAGAGTGTACTCTCCAGCCCTGCTTGTATCTACTTGTATGTTTTCTTGGGTAAGAAGGTTCACATCTCTGAGACTGCTTCTTCATCTGTAAAATGGAGGAGTTGGGCTCGATGGCCTCTGAGATCCCTTCCTGCCTCGATCTTATTCTGTCTAAGCTCCCATTTCTTTATCTATAACTTGAGGATAACAACAGTTCCTAAACCTACTTCATAGGATTGTTGGGAAGAACAAATGAAAACCAGAGTAGATGAAAACTATAAGGTACTAGGTTGTGAAGCGTTCAACAATGTAAAGCATTGACTTATCATTTGTCCAGCTCATACACTTATTGCTACTTCATTTCTCCCTTCTTCCACCAGGAGGTAGAATCCTAGAATGTTCCAGCTAGAAAAGATTCTAGATCCATCCTGCTCACTTTACTGAGGAGCCATTTCCTACAGTAAACCTTTTCTGATACCCCTAACTTCCTTGTTGTCTCCCTCTTCAAATGATCATGTATATGATAATCTGATCATGTTTTATTACTACTGCTCCCATTTTTTCTGAAGTTCTTTGAAGGCAGGGACTGTTTTTCTTCATTTTGCTTTTGTATGCCCAGTGCCTGGGTTCACAGACTTTGGTTGGGTTGGTTTGGGTTCAGTTAGATGAGGAAATGGAAGGAAACCCAAATGGATTCAGATTTGCATTGGGTAGGGTTGTATGAGGAAATTGAGACCCAAATGGATTCACAAACTTGGGTTGGATCAGGAAATTGAGATCCTAAGACGTGCAGACACTCCAGGTTATAGTTAGTTGACCTAGAATTGAGGTGTCCTGATTTCCACTCTCCTTTCATTAGACACATCTTGCCTGAGTCAAATGCTGGGAGGAATATGTGTCTGTCTCTCATATGTAAAAATTCTTCCATATGAAACTGAAGTGGGAAAATCCAAATCCAAATCTTTGATGCTCAAAGTCTTGAGCCTTTAAAAACCTTTTATATGTGATTCCTCCAAATAAAATGTACTTTCTTATTTCAGTGCTTCTGAGTGGATGTAAAAGCTACCATAGCCATCTTGGGAAAGGCTTACTTACATATGAGCAATGGACAGGCTCCAGGAGTCTTCACATTCAAACATGATACTCTATCTTATTTTCCAGACACCAGAGCCAATTCGGACACTAGATCTAACAGAATGTTCAGCTGTGCAGTTTGATTACACACAGGAAAAAGTCAACTGTTTCTGGTAAGTTGATATAAAGAGAAAATTCTTGCCCTTCCCTTTTTCCTGCAAAACAATAAAAGCCCATAGACTATGCATATACATCTCAATATGTTGAAAGGTTTGTGACCTTGAACTCAGTAGCCATATGAAGAGTCCCCACTTTTGAAGTTTAAAAGAACAGGAGATATTATGAAACTATCCAGGAAGGGCATTCTAGTTTTCTCATTTTAACTACACACCCAACATTTCCCCTCCTAATACACTGAGCAATCCCTATTGGCAGCCCATTGCCTCTAAGACACACAACCTCCTCTGGGGGACATTCAAAGCCCTTCCTATCCAGGCTCCAACATGCTTTTCCAGGCTCATTACCCTCCAGTCATCCTGGCTGATGTCTGGTCACTGGACCCAGATGGCTCTGGAGGAGAAAGGGAGGCTGGTGACCTTGCACAGTCCTCCCTCCCTCAAATCCAAGTCAACTGCAAGTCATGGCATCATCTCCTTGATGCCAAGGTCCTCTTCGAGGACAGAAGACAAACACAACACATTCCTTCAACCATAAAGTGAAATTTATCTTGCTCTTTTTGGTACACACAAATCCCATCTTCGTGTCTTCCAATACCACCTCTCCGTGCCTGTGATAACTGACTTTCTTCCACCCTTTAAATCCTGAGCTGTCTTCAAAGTTTAGTTTCTGCCATGAAGTCCTTTCTGACCCTCCACAGATAACTTTATCTCCACCCCTCAATTACTTTGTATTAACTTTCTATATGTTTTACATTTATTTAAATGTAGATGTTATTCCTGCTCCCAGAGGAATAGAAACTTTCGTTCTCAAATTTGCATTCCCATGTGCCTTGCAAATAGTAGGCATTTAATAAATGTTTGTTGATTGCTTCCTTGCTTGTTCGCAACAGTTAGTGAGACAGTAGCAAGGGAAGAAATAAAAGCCAGAGCCAGGTTTGTAAATCAAATTACTTTGACTTTGTAACCAAGGAGACAGACAAGTGAACTGCCTGTTCTTTAAATAGATTGAGTGAGATGGTTGATTTTCTTGACAAGCTGAATGTTGAGAGGGGATTTGCTGCCTCTCAACCTTTATCATACCCGATGAACACAAATAAGACTTCTATGGGGAAACACTGACCTGGGTAGTCTTGGCAAGCAACAGGCAACGTCTTTCTCTGTTTTGGTTTACTCTTCAAATCAAATAACAGTTCAGGCTAGAAATTCTCTGACAGCCGAGATGGATGAAGAGAACATTATGACCTTGTGCCAATTGCATGGAAGGACTCATAACAGCATTAATGGAAAAGTTTTGGGAAGCAGCCTAGACCTTGTCTTTCTCATCTTTGAATTCTTATTCAACAAGAACATGGTCTGTCGTAATTACAGGAATTTGGATAGCCCTGCCTCCTGTCTAGTATGCTCAAGGAATTGCTTCCTACATCCCAGTCCTTCCAAAACCTTAACTGAACCTTTTACCAAGTTCTTTTCCTTCAAGAAAATGGGGGTAGGGGCGGCCAGGTGGCTCAGTGAGTAAGAGCACCGGCTCCAGTGTTGGGATGACCTGGATCAAATCTGGGCTCAGATACTCAGCACCACACCCAGAAATAACTGGCCGTGTAACCTTGAGCAAGTTACTTAACCCCGATTGCTTTTAAAAAAAAATATTCATATGCATAAAAAATACAATTTTGGGGCAGCTAGGTGGCACAGTGAGTAAAGTGCTGGCCCTGGAGTCAGGAGGACCCGAGTTCGGTTCCAGCCTGAGACACTGAACACCCACACAAAAATACTAGCTGTGTAACCTTGGGCAAGTTACTTAACCCCAAATTGCCCTCCAAAAGGCAAAAAAAAAAAAATGGGGGTAGGAGATGGGAAGACAGGGGAGGAAAGAGTTCTGATCTAAATTATTCCTTTTTTTCCTTCCCCCACAGCTTAGTATTTCCATACAGGACTTTCTATTTATGCGCAAAAACAGGAGTAGAAGCAGATGAGTGGATTAAGATACTACGCTGGAAAATGGTAATTTGTCAAGACTGACTATTGTGCTAAGCTTTTTGAAAATGTTTTATTTCTTTCAAACTCCATCTGCATTTTTTCCCAAGTAACTTAGAAGGAAATTGATTGCAGCCTGGCCTGTGGGGTAGGGGGATAAGAGAATTGGGCATCTGATTTAATTCACTTAAGGGAATTCTGAGGTAAGGATGCTCCCTCTTCTAATGTAGGTATGTTTGTGGAACAACTTTGTAATTTATTCCCTCTTCTGAGGGAAGGCTGGATGAATGCCGATCTGCTGTCTCTTGAAACTGGATCAGCCTGATTTATGGGGGTAGTCAATCCCAGTCTGCAGGAGGAGAACGGGAAGGACTGAGGAATTCAATGATGGGAGTTTGGCGCATAAGGACACAAATGTCTAATGACAGGTAGTTGTAGGGGAAGCCTGAGAAATGATGAGTTACTCATAGCTAAGCAACCAATTGTGCTGGTTGATGAACAAAAGCTTATTTCATATCCTGTACCTTGTAGATACTTCCCAGAAGGAAATAAGATAGTGATTTATGATAGAAAATTTTGCAAGTCTTTTGTGTTTTTACATTTTGTTTTGTTTTGTTTGCGTTTGTTTTTGCAAATTGTTGGCCAAGTCCTAGTTCCTGGAGACATACAACAGGTATATGTATGCATATATACATATATACACGTGTCATGTGTGTGGATGTGCATGTATATATTTTAATAATTATCCACTAATACTTAGTTCAAATATTTATCATCCTCATCAAGAATTCCTTGATGTCTGCAAAAGTAAGGACATTATTGGCAGCTAGGAGGTGCAGTGTATAGAGCACTGGTCTTGAAGTCAGGAAGATCTGAGTTCACATCCAGCCTCAGACCAGACACTTGACACTAGTTGTGTGACCCTGAGCAAGTCACTTAACCCCAATTGACTCACCCCCCCCCCCAAAAGTAGGGACATTCCCTTCCCTCAGGAACCTAAAAGCCTTACTGAATACTGTTTACTATATACAGGTTTTTTCTTGGTTTTTTTTTTCCCAATAAATGACCTAAATGCCTATAGCATTCATGCTTATGTTTCCCCAATACATTTAAGATTTAGTGATCAAAAAGGTACCTTATCATTGGGAATGCTTTTCTTGAAGATGAATCCTAGGATATGTTTGGGAGAGAGGGAGAAAATGTGACTTACTGGAACTTCATAACATTTTCCTAGATATGTAAGTAACTAGTTAAGTGGGCTTGGTGTGTATGCATAGATATAAATGTATAATTGCCCAACTATGGTATGTGCATTAATATAACTGGAGTTATTGAGGAAAAACCAATCTTAACAAATGTGAATGTGCTTTCTTGTTTCTGGTTTTGTTTTTCAGTCCCAAATCAGGAAGCAGTTGGAGCAGGATGGTGGCACCATGAGGTCTCAGTCCTTCTTTTTTAAGCAGCCCCTTCCTGGCAAGTGATGCCTGTTCTTCCCCAGAGTTAGGCTGTTCCACAATGCTGTAAAGGGTGGTGGACTTACAGGGAAATCTAACTCCAAGGACAAAGGACTGATGCCTGCTTGGGTCCTTTGAGAATATGACACATTGGCTGAAGCACGGAAATGGCTGTACTGTTCAGATACCGCTATCTCTTGGAGTTGGCACACCCAATCATCATTTTGGTGGAAACAAGCATTTGATAAAAATAGAAATAGCTCACTTTTATACAGCGCTTGGAGTTTTGCAAAGCGCTCAACACATTCTCTCATTTCATCCTTTCAACACTCCTGTGAAGTAGGTGCTATTAATCTCCCCACTTTTCAGATGAGAAAACAGACTCTGAGAAGTTATGTGACTTACCCAGATTCATGCACTCAGTCCTTTGTCCTAGGCAGAATTTGAATTTAGGGCTTCTGGATTATACCCTATCTGCTACATGCCATTGCCTCAAAACTTCAGGTGCCTATAGTGATATCATTGTCACGACAAAAACTTCTCCAGAGTCGAATGTTCTTTTCTTTCTAGTTGTGATTGCCAAGCTTGGAAGAATTACCATCAACATTATCTGGGAATGTGCTACTTTGGGGAACATTGTTTTTTTTTTTTCTTTCAGTAATGTTGGTTCAGTTGTGTCTGGACTCTGTGACCCCATTTTGGGTTTTCTTGGCAAAGACAGTGGATCGGTTTGCCATTTCCTTTCAGTACAATAAACATTTGAGTACCTACTGTATTCTGAGAACTGTAATGGGAATTAGAACTAATAGATGTCAAAAATATAATTTTGATGAAAAAAGCAAAAACATTTTCAGAAATTAAAACCTGAAAGATAACACAAGTAAGTTTAGAGCTTTGAGGTCTACTGCATTGTTCTTTTCTAAGTATGGTAAAGCAAAACTTTTTAATGCTTTTCCAAAAAGTATAAAGGGTCAGAAGTCAACAAATCAAGTAGCATGCTGCTGGAACTTGACTATATCAAACACACAAAGTCCCATTGCAAGGATTAAATAAATTCATCATGGCAGACACTCCTTGACTCAGGCCAACAGAAATCGAAAGGATTTCTTATTATTTAGAATTCCCTCCCTCAAGTGTGGCATGGTGCAAAGTGCATTGGTTCAGGAGTTAGAGGATTTGGGTTCAAATGCTGCTTATTGTCTACAGTCTTGAGCAAGTGACTTACTTCTCTGTGTCTGAGTTTCCTCCTCTGTAAAGCAAGATTGGCCAGATGAGGTCCTTTTGAGCTCTCATGACCCTATAATCTTAGTTTTAGTATTAACCCAAAGATATTAGAATAGGATTCCTAAGCACTTACAACCTTGTAGTATAGGAATGTCTCCAATGCAGCTGCCTACAAAGAGCTCAAACCAGATTTGCTGTACCATCAAAGGTACATGCAATTTCAAGAGACTTATAATAAAATTATAAACAGCCATGCAGAATGCTTTAGAGCGAAGAAAAAGCAGAATGAACTGGGTGGGAGAGGGAATAGAGAGGAAATGTTGAATTTGTAGTCCTGGGCATTCACCTCACCCTTTGTAAAGTGGGGGCCTCCTTGTCTTCCTCTGTAAAGCAAGGGTGCTAGCCTAAATTTCAAAAGATCCCTTCTAAACTTCAAATTCTCATATTCTATGATTCTAAAAAGAAACAAAGCTCATAGGTTAAGACTCTAGCCCTTTATATTCACTTTGAAACTTTCCTTTATCTAGGTAGCCATCTCAAGGTGATTTCTGGAATGAAAAGATTTTAGTCCAGGGGATTCCTGCTCAGCCTGTACACTGAAACCATGCTGTGGGTTGCATTTTGAGGTTGTTGTTACCTCCTATTATTAACTCCCTAAGAGGACACATGTGGACCCAGGCAGTAGGAATGTTGGATTCTGAACATTAAAGCAAAGCTCCAATGGGTTTTTTTGTTTTTGTCTTTGTTTTGGATTATAGAGGATACTATGAGATAAAGCAAATGTTCAAGTTGTACTCAATTGGGGTAAGACTTAAAAGTACAAGAAATCGAACAAGCATGGATGTCCATTCACAGAAAAGTTAGCCTTTTTTTACCAAAAAAATCTAGTTGATCGGGCCAAAAGGGAACAGTTTTTATGTGGGCTATAACGTTTTAGAATGAACTGTTTGCTATTTTTATAGGATGTTCATGTATTTATTTATATACTTTTACTCGGCTTATTAAAAATAGCATTATTTTCCACCACGTGTTTGACTGTTTTTAATATTTAGTAATACAAATACAACTGATAACAATTTACATCCCATATCTTTAAGGTTACAAATCATTTTTCTAACAATATCTTCATGAGGTAGGGAGTCCAAATGCTATTCTGGCCATTTTACAGATGAGGGAACTCAGCGGGATGAGAGCATCAATGGATTTTTTTTTTTTTTTGCTTTTCATAGCATTTTTATACCACATGTAAATGAAGATACTTTACATTTTTTTAATCTACATATTTACATGGATAGCAATTCCCAGATACTGATATGCATAAACACCTACTACGCCATATAATAACAATAATAACTGGCATTTATTTAGCACTTCAAAGTTTGCAAAGCAGTTTACACACATTATCTGATTTGATTGTCACAACAACCTGGGAAATATTATTAGTATTATTATTCCCAATTTACTGGAAACTGAATCTTAGAGAAGTAATTTGCCTAGAATCATAACCTTAAGTATCAGAGGCAGAATTTGAACCCAGACTTTCCTGATTCTGATAGTTCCACTACACCACACAATGCCCCCCCCCCAATAATTGGCATTCATTAAATACCTGCTTGTTAGTTGTTTGTAAATGTGTATGTATGTCCATACAGGATATCTCAAAAATTTTAAGAGTGATTTAAGTTTACTAAAGCTTAAACTACACTGACTATAAATTAAGTATACATACACATATATAATTACATGCATCCTATTTAAAAATATGAAAGGGAGTATTTTCCCATGTAGAATCCGATAACAAAGGTTAAACATTGTATTTACTTTTCTACAAGTATCCAAAAGACAGAACTCCATCATGGCACAAAAAGTAATTAGAGCAATTCAGGTGGTACAAACCATCTCCCCTAAATCAACACTGCTAACTCTTACGCAGTTTACAAACACCAGATCCAACGTCTCACTGCATCATTAAGTAATCCCAGCTCCTTCAAGTGAAGACAGAGGAAGTACTCCTCTCTGTTCTTTCCCTTCCTGTCTCTATGGTTCTCATACTCTCTCCCCATGACTGGAATAACTTCCCTTCTTCCCACCCCTAGTCCCTTATTGATATCTTCCCCTTCTCCACCTTGGGTTACCTGAAGCCTTCCCTGACCCAGGAGCGCACTGTCTGATCCTTGACGTTGCACTCACTCCTTACCATCGCTCATGGGGAGTCCTGTGGGGCAGCGTGACAGCCGCTAATCAGCAGTAAGGGTCAGGTGCCATCTATCAACCCCTCATCTCCACTTCTGAAGGTAGAATGAGTTAGGAACCAGCTCTCTGCCACAGACACCCCTCAGTCTAGTCTTTTGGATCCTTGGACTACCTCAGTTGTCTGACACTGCTCTCTGTCGGCTCTTTCCTACATATGAACAATCCCTCAGTCTCCT
Organism: Petaurus breviceps papuanus; assembly: GCF_028583685.1. NCBI lineage: Eukaryota > Metazoa > Chordata > Mammalia > Diprotodontia > Petauridae > Petaurus > Petaurus breviceps. The sequence goes on along the minus strand of NW_027185655.1, from coordinate 20,268,201 downwards.
TATCCTGGTCTGACCTATGCCTGGATACACCCCGGTGCCATCCTGAATCTCCGAGGTCCCATGGATCCAGCTATCAGTACACCCTTTTCTTTCTAGTCCCCCCGCAGCCATGTTTGTTCGGGTCCTCATCACCTGTTGTCTAGACCAGTTGGATTCATGGCTCAGCCACTGTCCCACGAGGAGAAACTCCTTACGATCTTCTTATCCTTAGATGTGGGCCTCATTCACCTCCTGCCCCTTCCCCCCAATACTATATGACTAAGTAGTCAAACTATACTTTTACAAAATACTATTTTTATTTAGACCCTTATTTAGGAAAAGGAAAAAGAACTGTTGTATTATGGTATTCATATAAATGTCACAACCCGAAGTTTTGATATTGATTTTCACATTTAAATTGTACAAAGAGAAAAACATCAAAATACTGATTGGTTATTGATAGCTGAATGTAAAAGTAAATCCAAAGCAACAGATTTCTTTTTAGACATAACAACACTTTCAAGAGAAACACCAATTAGTAATGCTTTCTTAAATCTCTACCTCACAATGATATAAACAGGGGTAATTAGTGATTGTACTGGTTTATTACTGCTGTTAAGAGGCTGTCTTCCTCTCACTCAGTGCAGACACACAACATGGCACACACAAAAATAAGTTCTCTATTATTCACAATAAAGCACTAGCATATACAGAGCAGGGCCTGCCTACTGCAGGTCTAGATGTACTGTAGACAAAAGGGGAGCTTGAGGTGACTTATTTGGATTCTGATCCACTGGATAAGAATCTCGTTCCTCATTGGTGGCTGAGCTAAACTCCATGGGAGCTGTGACAGATACTGAACCATTTTGAGTGGTCTCCCCAGAAATCATACTACAGAAGGCTTGAGTCTAAACCCAACACAACAGTCCATCGATTTAGAAATAATAAATACAATCTTCTTCTTCAGTCTAAGTTGGCGAAAGTTGTCTTTTCTGAGTGTGTGGAGTCACGTTACTTGATTAAGTCAAGGTTGCTGGATTGGACTCAGTGGGATCACAATATGGTCAGGGTCAGGCCACAGTCAAGTTAAGAACCTTCCACGACCTGTCTCAATTCTTCAAACAATGGGGCAAGTTCCTTTTCTAGGCTGACAATCAGTCCTACATCAAAGAAAAAAAGGTAATTTTCAAAAAGTTGCAATGCAGCTTAGATGAAAAAAACAAAAAACACAAAACCTGAGTTGCTTAGAACATCTTCCAAAACATGAATTTAAATGTTTTATACTTTTCATTGCTGAGAGGAACATTTCTCTTAAAACCAGCATGAAATACTATAATCCTACCCATACTGAAATCCATTTCTATTTTATATTGTTACAGTTCAAAGATTTAAAAAAAAAATCCATAGCATTATTCAGATAAAAAGCACCACAATTTAAAGATATTTTTTATCTTATAGGCCTAATCTCCAATGCATCACTGTAGCCATTGTACCCAGATGACCCTGGGCTACCCAAGTTTATGCCAGTATGGCACACTTCTTATAAGTTGCTATGAAACTGTCAAGTATTCAAGGAGAGACCTGGGGATAGCTAAATTCAGTCGCTCACCCTGGAAAGGCTGGTTACCAGATCAATTTTTGAGGAAAGGAAGGAGGAAGAGAGATTACAGCAATTCATGATAGTTACCTATGATGTAAGAAGGATTAAAATTTAGTCTGTTCAAGAGAATATCTAACACCAATGAAAAATCGAAGATCTTTTGTAGTGAAATCTCTTAATCTTTTTCATTAAGTTACATTTCGTCAGTATCTGGCTTGTATTTTATTCATATATATTATGTTTGAAGATAAAAGTTTAATTTTTTTAAATATCTGAAAAAAATTGCTGGAATACTTATCATTACTCTGAATGAATAAGGTCACATTATGCTCCCTAAGTATACTGGGTAAGAGCATGCCTACATTTTGCTTCATACAGCACATATGGATATACGAGGATCCTAAATCTTCCTATGACAAACTAAGCCCTAGGACTACAAATACCACCACCCCCATTCTGGGTGGGTTCAGAGTCTGATGGCTGCCAGCTGCTTTTCTCACATTAATAAATCTCTCAAGCACCTACTGACTTCCCTATGCCAAGTGTATCGCCCTGATATCCCCAAAACTCTCCTCCAGATCCTCTTATCACTTATCACATCACGTGGAGCTCTTAGAGCAGAAAGTCAAGGAAGAACAATGTCCCAGACTGGCCTAGCCCTCCTACAACCAGTTTCAAGTTGGATCAGTAATAGAAGTATTTCAAAGACCTGTAACTTACATCAAGGTGTCCAGGGGACACCATGGCCAGGCTACACACTTGGGAGTCAGTCAGAGTCAAGATTAAGACCTGTCTCACACCCTTATAGCTGGGTGACCCTGGTCAAGTCACTTAACCTGTCAGTCATAGTGCCTACCTCTTACAGGAGTGTTGTAAGGGCAGAACAAGATACTATCTCTGACACACAGGTGTTGATGATAATGATGTTTCCAGGCACCTGGGTGGTACCTGAGTCCAAGTTCAATCCTGCCCTAAATATCAGCTAGCTGTGTGGACCCCAGGCAAGTCATGTAACCTGTCTCAGAGCTGTTGTGGAAATCAAATGAGTTAAGAAAAGTGCTTTGCAAACTTTAAAGTCCTATACAAATGTTGACTATTATGATTTCTGTAATTATTATAATCACAACTCCTCTATAACTTAGTAGGTGGATGGTTTCAAGAATTATAGTGGCTGAAAAATTTCTCACCCTGTGGCCATCCTGGTAATAAATAAGCTCCACCAAACTTAGCTAGGCTGGACCTTGGATAACAGTAGGCCCATAACAAACTGTAATTGTAAATAAATTGTAAAAATAAATTTTAGGATATACTTAATAATTAACCCAAAAAAGTGGATAAAGCACCAGACTGAAAGTTGGAAGATCTAACATGTTTTGAGGCTATTAAGTGTTTTGGAATGTACCTCTGCTTCCAAAGGTATTACATGTAAAACTGGGGAAAAAAAAACCAAACAAATAAAAAAACTCCTTTCTCTTCCTAGGAGAACATGAAAGTACGGGTATAACATTTATTTTGTTTAGCAAGAGGCAAACAAAACATAAAGAGAAGGATGTAGCACATCCAATACATAAGACTACTCGAAATGCTGGGTAGAAATGTAACACCAAGTACGTATCTCGATAATTTAAAACTACATTTGAAATAATGAAAACATACCAGTATTTGCACTGCTGCTTGCTATGAAACTCACCACCAATGGTAACCGATTGAATTGGACTACCTTTAAAATAAAAAGGAGGAGGGAAGTGGGTTTAAATTATTCATTGCTTTAGAGAAATAGAGTATAACATCTTATGTTCTAAAATGAAGTCTTGATGTATCTATGTTCTAATTACTCTCTTTTTAAAATAAGCAACAAGTCTAACATGATTCTATGAATAACTGCAATTGATGTTAATTTGTTTCCCTACAGACAAAAGTAAAAGTCTGGAATAGGTTACTGTTTGTAAACACATAACCCGTGTGTATTTTTAGTATTTACCCACTTTTGTGGAAATAATTCCCATTTCAATGTACTATGAGATGGGGTTAGAAAAACTGATGATGCTGAGCTTTATTTCTTATAAATATACATTCATGCCAGGCTTAAAAAACAAAAAGTTAATGGCTGATATTAAATTGCTTCCATAACTGAAAAGAAATAGTGTGTTATTGACTGTTCAGAGAGAAGAGTTAGTATCCAGTCCCTAGATGTTTATTTAACAAAACTAAAATAATGCAATAACTGCCAATTCACATTTATATAACAGCTACCATTAGATTTAAGACAAAATTTTTAGTTGTAAACAATAAAGACATAAATGAAAAGATAATTTCAGCACCTCACGGGTGGTTAGAAAAGGGAACCATCTGCTGGAAGTAAGTGACCTGAATTGACCTATTTCTTACTAGGTAGACCATCAAATCTTTTAAGTGGTTTTCCTTACCACTCGATTTTCACTGTAAAATTAGTTAAATGTAACTAAGTTAAAGGCTATGTAGATAACAAATTACTGTAACAAGCAGAGTCCACTTAATGTAGAAAAAAAGTGTACATAACGACAGTTGCAATCAAATCAGCTTCAATACTTAGACACTTACTTGGTAAGTATTATAGTAGCAAATGATACTTTTGTTTTTTGAAAGTCCAAGCTTGCTGCCCTGGTCTGTTGCAAGTGCAAAGGTAGACAGGAAACCAGGTCTCAAGGCGTGCTCTGGAGCATTATCATTTGCCACTGGAAAAAGACAGCAAGCTTTTAACAAAGACTGTGAAGAGCCTATGGGAAAAATCAGGTTAAAAGCAAAAGCAGCAACACAAACCGCACCTTGTACCTCACACACTCATAAACACTCTCTCATGTTCTGTATCAAGTGCAAAGAGAGAGAACACTGCATGTATTCAAAGGGATCTCAGTGGTTTTATCAGCTAAGAGACAGGCCTACTGAACCACACGCTCAAAGCCCATAAATCACTGAGGAAGGGAACTGCTCGATTCTCCCTCGACTGTCTTCATCACAGTAAAACATTCACAATGCTTACCTAAGTATACATAATAAGATTTGAATAAATTAAAATGCTGAGGGAATATATGTTGTGGTTAAGAATAAAGTAAAAAAGGGGATTATTTCCACTTGTGTAAAAGAACATTTTCATATGTAGTAACATAATGAAAACAAATTCAGTTGTCTGGGTCATCGTTCTTAACATCCGATTTACAACACACAATATTATAAGATGTAAGTAACTGGTAATTGGGCTGAATCAATACTGACCCTAGAAGTTTCGTTTTATATAAATCTCTGCTATAAGCTTGTTTTCTTGTGATTTGCCTTTTCTCCTGAAAGTGGAATGCAAAAATAAAATTTTGGTTAAGAATTCTTGTGGCTTGGGTTCTGGTTAACTCAAGTTTCACTGTATTAAAAAATTCTAAGTATATATAATTTGCAGAAAGGAGGCAGAAAAGGGAAGAAATTAATTTTAAAAGTTAACTTTTTCTTCAGGATGTGAAATGGGAGTATAAACCCACTAGGTTTCAATTCAACAAACATTTATTAAATGCCCACTACATGGAAGAACTGTTAAAGGCACTTTGTCTTTGAAGGCTGTCTTTGTTTCCAAGTTATTAATAATTTTAAGTATTGAATTCTGTATGTGGCTCTTACAATTTAGATTTACTGATAGTAAATCATGTATCAGTAACTGCCTTTAGTGGGGAACCTGATTTTTGAAAAACCTGTGTGCAAATACTGGTACATGAAATACCTGACATGATAAAACTACAGGCTCCAACAGCCAGCTTCAATAAATTCTAAAAACAGATTGCCTTGACAATATGAAAACAAATGTCTTCTCAAGGCCCAAGAACAAGCTTCTTCCACTTACTGAAATCACTTCTGGATTTTCCCTTCATCACTCACACTGGGTAAGACTTGTTAATTTTTCAGTCAAAGTAGAAAACAAAATTTCCACTTAAATGTTACCTTTGATAACAGGCACTCCATCCCTGTCTGAAACTACAATGGCATGAAGACCTTCAACACTAGAGAGATAAAATAAGTTTAGTTATAACACATTACACTAAATTTCTCAAAATGAGAGCTTGAAGTCAGGAACACATACATGCGTGCATACACTCACTCTCTCAAGTCCTTATAGATCTCATGGATTCAGACACTGCTTCCCACCATGTCTACGCTGGCCCAGACTTGCCTTCTGACTGTCCCAGGCCTCCCACAAGTTCACATTAAGCTGGTGGTGGCTGTCTTCACTTATTATGATCAAGTCACCAGTGGAGCTCATGAACTGTCTGTCCCCTTGACAGCTCCTGTACTCACAACTCTGACGACATCCTTCACTCTCCATTCTTTCTCCACTTTCCGTATTATGCGTTGATGCCTTCTCACACCCACCTTACAGCTATCACCAGTGCCTCATTGCTTGATACTCATTTTTAACACTTCAGATACTGCAGCATTCCACGACTTAAAGCCAGACAACACCAGTCTGTTCTATTCCCACATAATACCTAACAAAACTCTGAGCACCTTAAACTAATAATTAGGGCAAATACAACTAAACTTTTAAAATCAATCAAATCCAAGAGTTGGCTAAGAGCAAATATTTAATTTTAAATGAGGAAATGGGTGAAGTCATAAAACTGTTACATATTCAATTTCACTGAACGCCATAAAGTGTTATGATTGTCTGTTACAAAGTTACAGGAAGCAGAACACGTGTAGAGAATAAATAGCTGAATACTATGTTGCCAGGAAATGCTCAAGGAGATAATTGTAAACTATATTTACAAAATAAATAACATAAAGGCACAATGATGGGCAACAGGGTACTAAGCCATGGAGCTTGGCATTACACTCAGACCCTCACCCCAAATCTCTCTTTTCAGCACCGTGCTTAAGAGGACACAGCTGGCGGATGATGGTTTTCCTAATCCCCTCATTGTTATACAACTCTTCCTCTTGGGTCACAGAGTTAACTATAAACCAGAACAAAACAAAAGTCCATAATGCAGACATCACATTATGTCTTCCAGCCTCTTCCTCCTTGCCCTGTTACAGTGTCACCTCCTTCTCTAGGAACCAGGACCTCCGTGCCTCCAATCCCCCAAAGAAAGACAGAACCAAAGATGTCATCCAGATCTAGAAGAAGCCTTGGACATAATCCACTCTCACTCCCCAATGTTTCCTAATTGCTGATCTATGGCCACTCTTTAAAATAAGCTAAAACTATGATGTGATGTGAGAGGCACGTGGGCTTGACTGAAAGCTCTGGAATCAGGGTCTGTCTCTGACACAAACCATGTGACTGGGGCAAATCAAATCACCCCTTGGCACCCCAGGCAACTCACTATAATTACAAATCAGAGATAAGTGTCAATTTAATTTACTGAATAAATAAAAGAAATTTATGAAGTGTTCACTGTGTGCCAAGCACTTTGCTATGCACTGGAGATACGAACAGAAAGAGACAATCTGCTCTCAAGGCGCTCATGTTGTTAACCAAGGTAATACTGCAGGAGGGATGGAAAGGTCTGGAAATAATAAAGATGCATCAGAAAGCAGGACCCAGGGTCCTGCAGGGGCACTGAGAGGTCAGACTGGGGAACAGGAAAGAGGGAAGAAGGCGTACCTCTGGCATTTCCTTCCTGGATGGCCAAGCCAGGAGCTTTCAGTGTAAGTTCCCTAAATCAACAAACTCACAAGTATGATCCAAAGAAAGCCCTTCCCCCCGCAAAAAAAAAAACCCCAAAATAATTTTAAAACTAGCCACAAGCTAAAGGCCAATTTTCCTATTTGTGGAGGAAAGATGCTGGTCAAACAGGTAACTTTGCACCTATGTGCTTGGGGTTATCAAAACCATTTATCATGCCATATAGGAACGTAAGGAATAAACAATTCAGACCTACAATTTAAGGATATGTTATACTTCAGGCAGAGAGAATCCATGAAAACTATCAGGGAAGAAACAACCTTTGAAAATTTATGTGGCATTAAATGTTATGAAGAAAAAGCTTGCTAACATTCGATATTTACACGTAACCTCTACAAATTTTAATCATATAAAATCCATATAAAACCAGAACCTTTTGAATTCATTACATTAGAAATCAGAATTTCTACTCCCAATCATATTAATTTACTTATTAATTTAGGTATTAGTGGCCTGAGTTTTAACTATTTTTTCTGTTGCAAGGGAAAAAAATTATATCTTTGGAATTGCCTTTGCTAAAGTCATTTAAAAGAGATCATCATCTTTCAGGAAAAATTAGGATCTATCATGTTAGAAATCTCTTCCATTTTTCTTATAAAACACATGAAACCACTTGGTATATAAAATGTGATGCTACTTCCCACTGAATATCGTTTAAGAAAGTCCTAGAGAATGGGGACAAAAGCTTCTTAGAATATTTTAAGTAGAGTCTGAAGGAAATCAGTTGACAAATATAATAGGCCTTGTGTTGACATTCAAGATAAATGAACTGTACTGGGGACTGTCACAGGGAAATGAAAAAAGATTCTGCAAATACCTGAAATTATTTGTACTACAGATAGGAATACAAGATTTTTTAAAAAGGAGTGAGAAGTTAAAACTTCATGAAATGATACTTTCCAGTTGGAAGGGTTTCATGTGGATAAATCGCTCTGAGGCCTTGTTCTCCATTTTATAAGTGTTTTTTAAAAGGTCAAACTGAACTCTTAAGGTCAAATTGTCTTGTTTTTAAATTTTACTTATTTTGTTTGTTACATTTTGAGTACTGAGCTGGCTCCCTCCCTCCCCACCCCAAACTAGAGAAGGCCACCATTTGACAGATTTATAATTAAACCTAAGTTGGTGATCAAATGTGATCAAAAAAGAGAATTTAAAAATATAGAAACCACCAGTTATTTATACTCTGAAATTGTATAAACAATTCAAATTGCATCATCCTAGTGATGTTTGTGAATAGTTAACTCAATGTTAATATTACCACATCCTAGATTTAGCTTTCAAGTGACCCTGTAGTCACAACTGTATTCTGTTACATTAAAATACAATCTTAAATTAGACCAGTCACAAGGAAGTCTAGGAGAGAACCACAAACTTTTATTTAACTGACATACTAAGTGCTGGGCACTGTGCTAAGTGTTTTGCAAATATCTGGAGGGGAGGGGGCCGTCCAGCAGGAGGGAGAGAGTCCAGTTGCGGAAACAGAAGTTGAGACAGGTTTAGTGACTTGCTCAGGGTCAAAAGTGTGTGAAGCCACATTTGAATTCAGGTCTTCCCAACCTCAGGCCCAGTACTCTTATCCATAGTGAAACCTAACTGCCTTTCAGAATCTATCTATCCATATATATGCACATGTGATTTTATATATATATACATACACATGGGAGTGTTTGGAGGGGTGGGAGGGAGCAGGGCAGGAAAATCAGGAAAAACCTTTAAAAAGGTTTTAATTATGAATTTTAATTAACTTAAAGATGTTTCAAGAGAAAACCCTTAACTGTCCAGTAAGAAGGAGCAACTTGGAAGCTTATACCTTTATATTCACTCCCCAAACACTATCGTTTTCTACACAAGAAAGAGGCTTAGACAAAGCTGCATACAGCTGACTGAAGAAAAACTCAAGTCTCCTTACTGATGACTCAATGTTCTTTCCTAGGAACAAGAAAAAATACTTGTTTTAAATGCTGATATTCCCGTTGTTGCTGTTCAGTCGCGTCCATTTGGGGTTTTCTTGACTAGGATGCCTGAGTGGTTTGCCATTTCCTTCTTTAGTTCATCTTACAGGTGAGAAGAACTGAGGCAAACCAGGTGAAGTGACTTGCCCAGGATCACACAGCTAGTAAGTATCTGAGGCCAGATATGATCTCAGGGAGACTGGTCTTTCTGACTCTAGGTCATTGTAACCAACTAGCTCTCCTCCGATATTCCCTTATGACCCTTTTGGTCATTTAAATCTTTTCAACTTAGAGAAGTATTTTACTTAGTACAATACTTAAAGAGAAGTATTCCATAATGTGTGGTATGAGAATGAAGTCGAAATTTAATTATACATAAAATTTTCACATAATGGATTAAGTGATGCCTCCTGGCATTTTCCCCTTTCCCTATCTCTCAAGAACCAGTAGATCTGACAAATAGCTAGATGGATCTAGTCACTAGAGAGATCAGTCCTAACTCGCAGGAACTTTCTGAAGTTATTTTTAATAAAGGAATGGTATCGTTGTGTAGTGAGCTGGTTTCAGAGCTCAGAAGACCTGGTTTGAAGTCCCACCTGTTACATGTACTAACTGCATGGCCCTGGGCAGGTCACTGAACCCCACGGGAACTCTATAAGGCTGTAAGGTACAGAGAAGCTGCCAACCTGCATTGGTAAAGGGAATTTCTTGCCTGGAAATTCCCTATGTCACAAAACAGGTCCAGTCTCTACTTCCTATTTTTTAAAATGTGTGCATAGGGAAACTATTTGAATAGAAAGTCTAGTAGAAATCCAAATCCTTTTTATTGGTAGAACACCTCAGACACGGGCAGTCAGGTAGCACATCGAGTAAGAGCACCGGCCCCAGTGTCAGGATGACCTGGGAATCGAATCCGGGCTCAGACACTTAGCATCCACCCAGAAACACCTGGCTGTGTAACCTTGAGCAAGTTACTTAACCCCCGATTGCTTAAAAAAAACAAAACACCTCAGATGAACTTTGCTAACAAAAGCAGAAAGGCCCAGCTGATAAATCTAATGCCACATCTAATACCACAAGGGAAATAAGGGGGAATAAATAGCACAAGAAATGTTGCAAATGTGGCAATGGCAAAATTCCTCAGGCAAGTGAAAAAGATGCACTCGGTGAGTAGAAACATACTTTTCCTATATTTTCTGTGTCAGCTTAATTTCCTTTCTAAGCACAGTATAAAAGCTTTACCTCAGAGTGAGTCTAAAAGAGAGACAAATGTGGTATTTTTATTTTAAGGTGGCAACAAAATGAGACTTAATGATTCAGAATTCAGGGTGACACTACTGATCCTTTACCTTGGTAACTTTCTGTAGAGGAATCTCTTCAAATCCTAGAAAAGGAGATATAAAGCGATGTTGTAACAAGATGTCACAAGGGGGAGGGAATACGGCTTCGGAGGCTTCCCTCACCAGGGGCCCTAACAGCTCTCCCAGAGTTAGCTTCAGTTCAGACCCGATTCCGGCCCCCGTCCTGTCCTGAGTCAGGTCTGTGGGAGCTTCCTGCTACAGTCCCAGCCCTAGGTGAGGCTCTACGCTGTGGGAGACAAGGGGGCAGCCCCATCCAAGCAGCTCGGACCGTAGACTGGGGGCCAGGGGGCCTTCGGGTCCAGTCTCCTTACAACCGGCCCTGAAGTTGTTATAATCTACTCCCATTTCTGATCAAACTGAAATACAAGGAAGTTAAGAAAGGTGCTGAGTCACACAGCCGGTCAGAGACGGGCCCAAGGGGGGGTTTCCTGGCAGAGATACAGGAGCGGCCTGCCCTTCCCTTCTCCAGCGCCTTTTACAGATGGGGAAACTGAGGCCAGCAGTGACCGGCGCAGGGTCACACAGCTAGCACATGTCCTGGCTCGGGGGGCTGCCGGCCCTGGCGTCCTCCCTCCCGGACCACCGGACGAGCAGGGATGCGCTGCTACATACAGAGAAGCGTCCTGGCCCCCGGTCCCGGCCACGGCCCTGCGCCCGGGCGCGCTGGGGAGCAGGCGGGGCGCAGGACCGGGCCCGGGCGCCCCTGGGCCGGCCAACCTCTTGGAAGTCTCCACGCCCGCTCCGCACAGGGCGCTAAGTGGGCCGCGGGGCTCAAGATGCATGAACGTGCAGGTGTTAGGTGCCTGCTGTGGGCCGTGCCGGGCCGGGGGCCCGAGGGAGACCAAACACAAACGGCCGCGCAGCCAGGGCCCGGAGGGGGCCGTAAGGTGCCTGGGAAGCCGCCGACCTGGGGAGGGGGCGGCGAGGACATAGGCGGGGGCTCGGGAAGTCGGGGCACGAGGCGGCACCTGGCCTTGGAACATCCCCGGGGACCCCTCAGGCCCTCCCCCAGCTAGGGGGGGTGGTCGGTCTCACTCACATCCGCCATGATGAGCCCCTTTCCTCCCGCGGGGACGCTCCCCACACCTGCAAGAGAAACAGCCGGTGAAGGCGGGGTCGGAGGCACCGCCCCTGCCCGCCGTCGGGCCCCTAGGCCTACCTGGCTCGGGCAGCCGAGGTCGCCAATGTCCTGTCCTCGGCCTCAGGTAGCTCAGACCGCGTTAGCCGCTTCCTCTTGAACCCACTGTCACATGACTGCCGACCCCTCCCGCTCTCTCCGGAAGCCCGGTCGGAGCCCTGGCCCCGTGATACACTGCTTCCGGGGAAAGGGTTAGGACTCCGGAAGCGGCTTCCTGGGCCCCTGGTCTCCTGCCACGAAAGGGAACCTGCCCTCTTCTCCTTACCCTGCTCCGCCGGCAGAGTGCTGCGCATGCGTTAGGCCCGCCCCTTTCACTCCTCACCCCGCCCCGGAGCTCTACGCATGCGCCACCTTCGTCCTTTCTCCTCCCTACCACCCAACCTCCCAGCAGAATGCTGCGCATGCGCCTGTCTTGTTCCTAACCATCCTAGGGAGGGTGTTGCAGGGCTTTGCTGGGATGTTCCAATCTCTCTGGCTGAGTGCAAAGGGCTGTAGAGCGCATTAGGAAAACCACGCCTTAGATGTGCAACTGGAAGCATCCTCGACTTTCACATTTTTTGCATCTGGGAAAGCCTTGCAGCCCTGTTCAGAATCATGTTTTTAATGCATAAAATATTCATGAGATAACTGGGGAACACTTTTCCTCCTTTTATTATTTCCTATTTATCCTGTATAGAGCTTGATGCATATGTGCATGTATATATACATACATGTGTGTGTCTATAGGTGTATAAATCTATGGATACATGTGCACATATATACATTTATTTATACACCTATATATTTGTTTGCATGGTGTCTCCAGTAAGTTTCTCAAGGGCAAGAACTGTCTATTGTCCCTTTTTGCATCCCCAGTGCTTAGCACAGTTCCTGGCACATAACGGGTGATTAATAAATGTCCATCCAGTTGAATGATATAGGTTGCTTTGTATTTTTTTTTTCTGTTTGCATGCTGTCTCCTCCATTAGATTGTAAGCTCCTTGAGGCCAGACAGTATCTTGCTTCTTTTTGTGTCTCCAGTGCCTGGCACATAATAAGTGCTTGATAAATGTTTGTTGAATTAAATGTTAAAAGTCAGTTATCAATTTTTTTTTTTAATTCAGGGACTTCAGATTAAGAACCCAAGACTAGAAATAAAAGGAACCTGTAAGGCCATGGAGCCCAGCCCTCTGATTTTATAGATGGCAAAAGTGAGGCCAGAGACATACAGTGACTTGCCCAAGGTCACATGGTCAGCCAATAAGTTGACTCTATTTCTGGTACTTTAAGTAGATGCTTGGGCTTCACATATTTAAAAGAAAAAAAAAGGGAAGGGAAAGGGAAAGGGAAAGGCAAAGGAAAATGCCTGACCTCAAGGACCTTATGTTCTCTATGAGGGAGACAAAAGGTACACATAAAAATAGATTTAAAATATATTTTCATGGTATGTAGTAACAGCTTGGAGGGGTTCCTGTTGTGGTTACAGCTGGTCCTCTTTCCTGTCCCACATCTGCAGTGTTTTACACACTGGGAAGGGAAAGAAGGGAAGATTGTCATTAGTGCTTTTCTAGGGGTCGGACTGCCTGTTGGTGGCTTTCTTCATTTCCTGATTTAGTGACTTCAGAAAGGGAGCTGTCTTCTATATCCTTTCTTATTGACACAGTATATGCTTTTACTCTTCAATTATTAAAGCAGTTTGAATCGAATTTCATGGCTCATGAATGCCTGTTGTGTGTGAGTGTGTGTGTGTGTGTTTTAAAGGAAAAGACCTTGAACCTGTGGAACCCATGACATTTCCTCAAGAAGAGGGGATCAGTAACAGCCTTTTTGCAGGAGAGGTTAGGGGCAAAGTACATTTCTTTCTGCTATGCCAGGGAGCATAATTCAGGTTCTGACTCGCCAAATCTTTCAGCATCCTGAGTGATTTCCCTATCTCCATTCTCTCCCAGCTTCACACTGTCTGTCATTTTCCTAAGACATAGATCTGGGCAAGTCACTCCCTGCTCAAACATCTTCTCCATAATAACACCAATTGGTGTTATACAGAGTGGCTTAAAAACTACTAATCTGGCATTCAAGGCCCTTCACAATTTGACCCAAATCTTTACTTTCTTTTGCCTTATGTCATTGTACTCCCATGCAGTAGGGCATATACACTTTTAGTAGGGACCATAATGACTTCACTTGGAAACATGCTGAATTTGGGATACTGGTGGGACATCTGGATAAACATTCCTTATGGGTAGCTGAGAATATGGTTCATAAACCATGGGCTTAGAAACAGAAGAGACCTTCCTTACAGACCACTTAGTCCAATAATCATTTTATAGCTAGACACTGAGAACCAAGGAGGTTACAGTGCTCTCTGTAACCAGAGTTGACATATTAGGTATCCATAGTCCCTTCCTTTTTGGCCTCCCTTGGAAGGCACCTCTCCTTCCTCGAATCTCTCAGACCATTTCTTTGACTTTGCCTATAAACTATTACTGTTGATTTCCTACTCATCCTTTAACTCCCTACTCAAAGACCACTCTCTACAAAAAGTATTATTAATAACCCATCGCTAATTATTGCCCTAACTTTGATTTCAAACAGTGCTTTGCTCCACACAAGGTCATACAAGCATTAAGTGGCACTACTGAGATTCCAAACCTGCTTCTCAGACTTAAAACACATCACTTTCCCCAAGGGACCATTGTGTGAAATGTCTATTGTCACACAAGTAAGGAGTAGCCAGTGGAATTTCTGTCTCTGACTTCAAATTCAGTGCTCTTTCCATAGCACCAATCTTCTTAAAATCCAAAGGTAACATATTAGGACATCCTCCATGATCCCCTCCTTCCTTGATTCTCTCAGATCACATCTTTGACTTGCCCAATGCACCGTTATTTTCTAACTTACAAAGGTTTAATCTCCATTTTAGATTGAAGCTCTGTGAAGATCAGAAACATTCATTTCTCATCTTTGCTTCTATATTGAAGGATCATAGAATTGATGAATTTAGAATTGGAAAAGGTCTTAGAGACCATCTGATTAAGCTCCTCATTTTATAGAAGAGGAAAAGGAGGTCTGGAGAAGTTATGACTGGTCACAGGTCACGTAGTAAGTGACAAAACCGGGACTTAATAGCTAGGTGCTGTGCCTCCAAACCACAGTGTTCCCAGCACTGCAATAATACTGTTTCTTTGACCTACTATGCAACTGATTTGTGAATTGGATTCAGGTTTCCTTTGTGGCCTAATTTTTGAAGCTTTTATAGCTTCTCTCTTACTTAATGGGTACTATCCCACAAACCTGAAATGTCCTCTATATCTCCTAAGTTTTCTTCTCAATAAATAATAACTTCATTTTCTTTTCAATAAATAAGTTTCTACTATTTTCTTCCACAAAGCCTTTTCACATACTTTAGGAGTCCATGGCTTTTTCGGGATCTGTAACTGCTACCATGACTGTGTTGTTTAGTCATTTAAGTAGAGTCTGACTCTAATCCCATCTGGGGTTTTCTTGGCTAAGACACTGGACTGGTTTGCCATTTCCTTCTCTACCTCATTTTACAGATGAGGACACTGAGGCAAACAGGGTTGAGTGACTTGTCTAGATTGGAATTCAGGAAGTCTTCCTTCCTGACTCCGGCCCCTGTAATCTATCCACTGTGCTGGTCATACTCTTACACTATAGCCCTACCCCCTGATCCCTAAGACAGTTATACATAACGTTTAAATGCAAAGGTAAATCATGCAGAGGCCAATTTTGGGAGTTTACTGTTCTCAAGTCTATGTTTCACTGCTAAGCTCAAAAAGTCACCTCCTGCATGAGGCCTTAACTGACCATTTGTCATTGTTTTCCTTACTAAAGGTCATTACTTTGTATTTATATTACAGGTAAATTTTTTTTGTTATTTACTTTTTTTTTTTTAAAGTAATCGGGGTTAAGTAACTTGCTCAAGGTTACACAGCCAGTTATTTCTGGGTGTGGTGCTGAGTGTCTGAGCCCGGGATTCGATCTCCAGGTCATCCCAACACGGGAGCCAGTGCTCTTACTCGCTGAGCCACCTGGCTGCCCCATATTCACTTTATTTTTTATCTACTTTTCTAGAAGGATTAAATTTGTTCTGTTTGGTCCCCCGGGTGAAACTAGAAAGCACTGGGTTGAATGAAGGCTCCCATCATTGAAAGTCTTCAATTTGAAAAGGCTATAAGCCAAGACCAAAGTGGAGGGAGTGCTGGTGCATGACTTTCTGTTTGCAGATAATTGTGCACTCAATGCAGCTTCTGAAGCTGAGATGCAATAAAATGTGGATCAGTTCTCTACTGCTTGTGCTAATTTTGGCCTAACATTAACACCAAGAAAACACAAGTAGTTCTCCATCAGCCTCACCATCCATATGTGGAACCACCAGTTACTGCAAATGGAGAAGTTCTGAATGCTGTGAATAAGTTCATTTACCTTAGTAGCATTCTTTCCAGGGATGTACACATTGATAATGAGGTTTACACATGCATTTCCAGAGCTAGCTCAGTGTTTGGGAGGCTCCAAAGGAAAGTATGGGAGAGAAGAGGTATTAGACTGACTACTAAACCGAAGGTCTACAGGTCCCCTGTGCTGACCTCATTGTTAAATGCCTGTGGAACCTGGACAGTCCACCAGCATCATGCCAGGAAACTGACAATTAAAAGAATTGTAGGAAGATTCTGAAGATCCCCTGGCAGGAACTGCCAAACATTCAAACTCTGCTTTAGAGACAACTCTGACTGGCTAGATTTGAATGCAAATCATATGCTTGCCAAAAAGACTTTTATGGAGAACTCACACAGGGCAAGCGTTCACAGGGTGGTCAGAAGAAGTGCTACAAGGACACTTTCAGGTCTCTCTTAAGAACTTTGGAATTGATTGTGTGACATGGGAGACACTGGCACAGGACCACTCAGCATGGCAGGCCCACAGCAGAGAAGGTGCTGTGCTCAATGAGCAAACAGAAATTGAAATAGTTAAAAAAAAATAAACGTAAGATGTGCAAATTTAGAGTCTACCCCAAATGTTCACATGGGCTATTTGTGCCCGACAATGTGTACAGCATTCCAAGCTGATACTGGTCTGGTCAGTCACAGTTGGACACACTGAAACTTGATGCTAGCATGGTAATGTCATTTTGGTCCTGTTCAAGAAGGAAGGACAACAGCCAACCAACCAATGTGAGAGTGGAAATCCCTTTTAGGGTATGAGTTGCATAAGAGAAAAGAAAGGTACTTGAGAGCAGGGACTGATTTGTTTTTATCTTCTTATCTCTAGTTGCTAGTAAGCATCCAAGCAAGGATGACATAGATTCAAGCCCTGCTTATAACAAACTCTCAATATTTGTCAACAAGTCCCTAAGGCTGTAAAGTTGCAGAAACAGTTGCTGATCTGAGTTGGAAAAGAGAATTCCTCACCTGAGAGCTCCCTATATCAATGGAACCAACCAAACTCCACATGCCTGTAGCATAGTAGCTGGCATAAAGTGGGTGTGTCATAAATGCCTGGTGCATTTAAATATTCTTTATGGTTTGGTCTGGGTCCTAGGGTGTAGGACAATCTGTGCACTCCTGGGTCCAATAAGCAAATCTAATGAAGAGGTTTAACAAGTCTGACTGAAAGAAGTCAGTCAACATTTTCAAGGAACCACTAGCATTCCACCATAGATTGTTAAATGGTCCAATATTGGATCATCTTTGTGTTTCTAGTCAGTATATCATTGCAACATATCTGGAATGGTTTTGAAATGTAAATCCCTTGATTATTTGTCAAAGTCCAGTATAAATCTTAGCTGCCTTATGAAAACTTTCTTGATCACTAGTGAGATTATTCTCCAATGCTATATCTCTACAATGCAATCTCATTCATTCTTCTGAAGGAGCTGCCACCACTATAGATGACACCAAAATCCGTAGCTCCTCTCATGGTCTCTCAAGATTGCTGACCCACATCTCTACCTGTAGGAAATGACTGGCTTGATGTTCCATCAGGATGTAAAACTCAGGATGTCCACAACTTGAGTCATCATGGTCCCCATTAAATACAGCATGACCTTCTCATTATCCTACACTGCAGCTATAATGGGAGATTTGCTGTTTCTGCTCACACTGAGATCTATTTCTATGTCAGTCTCTGCCTGCTGTAATTCTACCTTACTTCTCCTTCAAAGCCCAACTCAAAGACTGCTTTCTATTGAAAAATCTTTCTGATAACTCCCATCATTCTTTCCCAATGGATTTCATATAGTGGACACTTAGGACACTTGTCATGTACTACTTTCCAGTATAGCTGTTTTTATGTGATCCCTCTACTGGACCGAAACTCCAAGAGAGCAGCGATTTTCTTCGCTAAACTTTATTTTCCATAGTCCCTAACATAATGCTCCACAAAAGCACTTAGCACAGTACTGCTGAGTACAGGAACTCTGCTAATATTTTTGTAGAATTAAATATGAAGCAACGGTGCACCTGAGTGGGTCAGACAAAAGGTACAGCAAATCTGTTGTGGGAAAACAAATTTTTTTGTATTATTTTTTTTAAATGAGCCTACATACAAACACCCAAGTTGTTTGAAGCTCCCTGAAATCTGATGCATTTATCTTTTTGATGCTGTGGTCTGGGCAATTCTCGCTGGTGATTGATTTCTTTTGCCCCTCTGAGGTTCATATTCTAAGGGAGCAGTGAGAGCCCCTGAAACCTCAAATCTTATCTTTTTCAGTAAGACCATTATTACTGATTGCGGGAAGTAATTTTATTCACAGCTTCATGGGTACAAAAGAATGCTTTTCTATTAGTCACACAGAGAAGTCCAGAGACATCTCATACGATCACAGAGAAGGGAAAATTGTAGAAATTATGTTTCATGTTCACTCTGGATCAAGTTGTTTTGAGCACCCATATGACTGACATAAAAGCACATCACATTGTATACAACAGACCTTTCTGAAAGGAACTGAAGTAGAAAGAAAATGGCTGAGCTCTCACTCAATACTCCATTACATTTAGGAGGGGCAAGTTTCTTTTGTTTTGACCATTTGAGAGGCAAATGTTTACGTATGGTTTACATATGGAATATGGTGGTTTCCACTGTCATGCAATCCGATCCTATTTCTTTCAGGGCACAGCAACATCCTTCTAGTCACCGAGGTCCACAACCCCTGACTCATCATTGCCTCCTCCCTCACCCCATCAGCTCTACTCAGTGTTTCTGCTTCCAGCTCCCCACCAGTCACACTAGGCCCTTTCTCATGGCTCACCACTCTAGTTCGGAACCTTACTCTCTCATCTGAACTATTACAGCGCAACATAGGTCTTCCTGTTTCAGCTTATCTCTTTTCCAAACCAGCCTCCATACAGCGGCCCAACTGATATTCCTAAGGCTCAGGGATGATCACGTCAGTCCCAAGTGAAAGGCCAGGTAGCAAGGCTGGCATTTACTGTACCCTGGTTCTAACCTTTCTGGGATTGTGATATGCCTTCTATGATCCATATTCCATCGCCAACCTCTGTGCCTTTGCATAGGACGCCTCCCCATGCCTGGGACACAGCCCTTTCTCATCTCTACCTCTTGGATACCTTGAAAGCTCAGCTCAAGTGCTACTTCCCCCCTTCCCTCCAGGTACATATTTATACATCTACACACAAATGATACTTCTAAGAAAGAATGTCCTCGAGGTCAGGACTGTTTCCTATTCTTTGTATGACCAATGACAAGCACACAGCAGGCATTTAATAAAGGCTTATGGACTGCTCCATACTGGTCATGCATTTAAGTACCTACTATCTGCTAAGTTCTGGACTAAGTGTTGGGGATACAAGACAGGCAAAAACCAATCCCTGTTCTCAAAGAGCTCATTGTCTAAACAGTTAATACAAGAAAACTAGAAAGCAAAAACATCAGTAAATGAAGGGGATCAGGAGATGGCTCCTGTTGGAGATAAT
Organism: Petaurus breviceps papuanus; assembly: GCF_028583685.1. Classification (NCBI taxonomy): domain Eukaryota; kingdom Metazoa; phylum Chordata; class Mammalia; order Diprotodontia; family Petauridae; genus Petaurus; species Petaurus breviceps. The sequence continues at coordinate 20,248,533 of NW_027185655.1, read as the reverse complement.
ACATCAACTAACACTTCAAGGATGTTAAGGGCTTTAAAAGCTAGTGACAAGAAGGGAGATCATTCTAGACCCAGTAAAATCAGGGAGACTGTGACACAGGGGAAGAACATTGGCTCTTTCCAAAGGATTCCGAGTCCCTTGGCTCAAATCCCCCTAAACCGGTGTGATCTTGGACACAATACAATTTCCTTTCATTAGATGTGCTTGAGGTCCTCCCATCATCAGCTCCAATCCCATGATTGCAAGTAGGTCTATTTCGTTAAAACTGTGTGTAGAAGACTAGAGCTAGAGGGTGACACTGTGAGGATTTTGTATTTTATGAGACAACAGGAGGTCAGTTGGAATGGGACATGATCAGACCCGTGCTTTAGAAAAATTATTTTGGGAGCTATGTGGAGAATTTGAGGAAGACCTAAAATAACAATAAATTATAACGGCTCATAAATGTTGGAATCATAGTTGCCCATTTATTTGTGTGTGTACATATATAAACGTTTGGCATTTTCAGCACTGGTTAACCTGCTAACTGTCCAAAGCAAAACCTCATTTCAGGTTTGGATAGCTAATACAAATACATGGTTCTCCAGGCCAATGCTAAAAATTAGGATTAAAAAAAAATAGAATTCTGAAAACAGAAACATGAAAAACCAAAAATGAGACTAACTTCTGGGACTCAAATACTAGGGCCTGAGAGAAATATAACTGAGGTCTGTAACCTAGCTGAAGTGATGGGGTTTATTGCTGATTGTATGGCTATAATTAGGATGGTTTTTTTTCCAAGGTAGTCAATGAGTAAAATTTATTTGAGGATGAATGTCTATTTTCCCTGTGTAAGGTATTACACTTATGTATGACTGTAGTTTTGTATTTTACCCATTATTATACTATTATAAATGGCACAAAATATAAAAAAATGATTTTTAGCACCCTCTCCACAAAAAATCTTTCTACAGTGACTCTTTTTCTGTGGAAAAAAAAGGATTAATAAAAAGGCTTAGAATTCATTTCACAAGATTTCAAGTAGGTTAGAAAGGTTTCAAATGTGGTCCTTTTCAAAGGGACCATTTTTGACTATCTGCTTTCCCAGGTCCAGCCCAACTGCCAGCTGGATGAAATTATCAAGTAGTACTTTAAAAGGCTGCAAAGTTAGAGCACCGGCCCTAAAGTCAGGGGAACCTGAGTTCAAATGCGGCCTTGGACACTTAACACTTACTACCTGTGTGACCTTGGGCAAGTCACTTAACCCCAATTACCCTGCCTTCCCCCTCCAAAAAACAAGAAGAAAAAAAAAAGGTTGCAAAGTACTTTCCTCACAACTGCCTGTGAGGTAAGTGGTGGGTGATAAATTTTTTGCTCATCGTAAACAAAGACAAATACAAAATGACCCTTATTTCTATGCATCTCTTCCAATTGTTCAGTGATGGTGGAGGGATCATAGGAAGACCAGGAATCATAAAACCCAACAAACCTTTTAAGTGAACTTGTACTGTAATCTTTTGAAGGGAGAATAATATACTTCAATTTGTTCCCACCTTGTACAGACAGAAAAACTAAGAACTGAAAAACAAATTTATCATGAAGCTTTCAACAGAACTTACAAGTTTACAAAAGTAAAATCAAATGCCATTTCTTTAACACAGTTCTCACACTGAAAATAATTTTATTTTGATATAAGTCTGATATTACAGTAAATATGTTACAAATCAGACAGTTCATTTTGTAATCTCGAATGCACTATATAGACAAAATAAGATCTCCTATATAAGATGCCAGCTTTACTTCATTAAATTTTCTTTACAAGGCTTCCATGAAAATTCCTACACACACTGGGAAAATTATCTGTGGTTTTCGAAAGCATACACACTAAATTTTGGACTAGCAGGGGGTATACTGAATGACAGGTGAAAGAAAGGCAAGAAGCATTTCTCCGTATCGATAATGACCAAGTGAATTAGTCCTTTTATTTGTTTCATTGGCAGTCATTATGACTAGCCAGAACAAGAAACAAACTCTTCATTATCAAAACCCGTGCCACATAAGTTGAAAGTCACCCATACGAAAGTTCCGTTATTTCAGTCTGTAAAAGTGGTTTACCAAACTGGAATGTTTTAATAAGGCATACTGTCTTTTGTGAAATGGAATTATTTCCAGGGTTTCCCAAACGCTTTCCACTCATGACCCTTTTAGGGCTTCTTAAAATGTGGGTCTCAGTGCCTTAAGAAGCACTGAAGCTTGTCTGGGGATCTATGTTAACTATTTTCTTGGTATAATAGTCTTTGTGAGTTAATAGTCTCAAACATGAATTGTAATGAACTGATGGAGATATTTTAAAAAATCCTTCTTACCTAGTATACTTTCAGATGGCTTTGAAGAGAAACAGTACAAGCTATTTTGAACAATGGAACTTAGAATAGGAATGGCTATACTCTAAGGGGAAAAAAAGATTAATGAAAAGGTTTGGAATTCATATTTAACAAGATTCTGAAGTGACTGCCTAGAATAAGAAGATTAATCCTTCTGCTAATGGAAGCCCTGCTCTGTGCAAACATATTGTGGTATTAATTAAACAATCACAAGTTTGAGGTATTAGCTGAAAAAAATATATACACCTATACACACACACAGTACACAGAGTATTCACAATCTAATGGCCCCAAGACCACCAAATGTTGGCATTAAATGAAAAGAAAAATCTTATCTTGATCAGGGAAAAGTTATACATGCAAAGGGAATTTATTAAAAAAAAAAAAAGGCTGCACAATCCTTAATATAAGGAGTGTTTTAAAGTAATGTTATTTAAAAGAAAACTGCTTCCATTCACATGAAATATGTATTTTAACAGTATTTAAACTAAAAAAGGAAGCCTGAATTCTATTACCATGTTTCCCATCAGATCAATGATATGTAAAATTCCTTAAGGGGATCCTCATTTTGCTTATTTTCTTTTAAAAATATATAAAGGGATCTGCTGGCCCTAAAACTTTAAATGACAAATGTATTTGCCAGACTACTATTTTTGTATTCATCTGTTTCGTCACATAGTCTGTAAAGTTGCAAAGAAGCCTATTTAGTGCTGTTTTCCTGTCCATACCGGGAGGGAAGACTTCACAGAGCTCTCCTTTCTGCCCTATTCAGTGTGAGGCTAAGGAGTTAGAAGATTACTTAACTGGATCCAAGTCTCCCACAGGGACACTAAATAAGTTTTTCAATGAACCTTTTGATTCTTTCATATAATACTTACTTAATAGGAAAGTTGCCTTGATTAGAACTCAGGCAAACAACCAAGAATTTTTGTTACTGCCTTAACATTGGTGGGAGATTCAATTTATATATAATTATGCAAAAAATCAAAACATGTCTTATCAGGTGGCGTTTCATTGCCAGATGACATGTCTATTTTAAAATATTGAAGACCAAGAGGAGACTATTTTAAATCAATCCAACTGCAGTTAACTAGGCCTTTTAGTTGTTAGATGTGGGCCTGGAGATGAAGGTTTTGTTGGTTTTAGGGTTTAGGGCAGGGTGTGTTGAGGCGGGAAAAGCAGGAAACCCATCTAAATAGAGGTAGTACAAGCAAATTAGTCTAATGAATTAGTGTAATGATGCTCATATATAAAGGCTTCACTACTTCTTCCAGAGTATTTGCATAATATTATTTATATTTTATATTAAGGGTATGGAACAAATAGTTACAGATGCATTCAAATCCAATTAGTTCTGCAATGAATTATTTTCACTTTTAAAGAACTAACCTGAAACTACTATACAATGTTGAGAATGAAATCCTCAACAATTCTAAAAATTAGCCAAGGTGGCAACTAGCACCAATCCATCTGTAAATTATAGGGAAAGGGAGAACAAAAGTGACAAAGTCAAGTAGCTTGATTTGATTTTGTCTCGATTCACTCACAAAGACATTAGAATACTTTATTTTGTTTGACTGTAGAAGCTTTAATTCATTACTAATGTGAGGAACTGAAGGACATGGTGAGAAAAATTTCTTTGAGGCCAACTAAGACAGCGTAAAACATCTACAGTACAGTACAGCTTTACTCCATGATTGGGAGCCTTTGGAGAGTGACAAAAAGTTTTAGTTTGGAATCTGAGATGAACGCATACCTTTTATAAATAATAACATTTCACAGGCAAAAAATTTTTCTTTGAAATGAGTATCAAACATGAAAATCTCCCACCTTCAGGTGGCCAAATCTTGCCTCGCATACCTTAAAATACTAAAAGGCATGGACCTCTTTTTTTTTTTAAACAGCATGCAGGCAGTATAGAAAATCCAACTTTTCTCACCCCCAGAGTACAAAGCAGCAGAAGCTCCTGAGGCTTGGTCATCAGGGCACCCAGAAATTTTCTCAGTCATTATTAGTGTTTACAATCAATTTTAGAATGTTCTTTTTCCAAGCACATTTTGCCTTAATATTTTATAAAATTCAATGGAACACACCAATACAATAAAAGCATAACACTGTCTAGAACCATGTATAAGTTAGCATTATACAGTTTCACTTAACTTTACCAAAGTCTTCCAACACCCTCAAACTCCAAATTAAAAGAAAAAGAATTATTAAACAGGAGCATTGAATCAAACAAACTACCCCCATTTATGCCCACCATTCCTGTGAAAACTGGAAAAAGCAACGGATGGAAATATTTTAATTCTAACCCAAATTTGTATGTTTTCTAATGATTATAATACTTTCAAAATAAATAACAATGATCTCTTGCAACAATTTACATCCTTTATCTGCTAACAGCCCACTCTGCAGGCTGAAGGAAATACTTCAAAATTGTAATTCCCTTTTAAGTATGCTATTTATTCTAAAGGCCACTTCTCTAAAAGTTAAGTAAAACTTGATTTGGCTTTCTACTTTTCCTTAATTACTATGCTTGCTGTTTTATAATTTATGATGCAACCAAGCAATTCTAGTGAGTGACTTGGAAAAAGAGATACAAAAGGACAATTTTAAGGAGAATGGTCATTTTAGCAGGAATTTATTAGACTGACAATAAATTAGCTAAATTCAGAAATAACTTCTAAACAGAATGCGCACTGCTACTATTACCAAATTTCTAGCATTCTCATCAAGTAGAAAAACTGTCAAAGACTTGTTCTTGTTCCATTAAATGAGTATGAAGCAAAATGATTGAAATATGACAATTGTTCAACATAGAAAATCTCAAATAAAATACCCTCATACTCAATTTACAGGCACAAAAACCAATATCCAGCTGCTTCCATTTCTTTCTAATTTATACTAATGGATTTCATTACAAAAATGTATATTTTCTATTAAGATTCAATTTGACTACTTCAAAGGGTGAGTGGATTTTAAGCTCAGAGTGGCGCTACAGAGACATTTACAGAGACTTCCTGTAAATCATTATTCTACCTGCCACTATATTTCTGTTCATCTTTGCATATAGCCAAACAGATCAAATAATTTTGCAAGTTGTCTATCTAATAAAGTTCAGTAGTTGGCAATAGTGTTAAAGGCATAAGGCTTAATTTTAGTAGTAACTTTTCTTATCACTTGCTTACAAAAGAATTAATTTACTTTCAAGACCAAGCATGAAATAAGCATTAAGAAAATGCAAATTTCTGTAGGGGGTGTGTCTTTTCCTTCATAAACTTTAGAAGCTTTTAAATGGACATCAGTTGGCTGGGGGTGGGGGCAAAGGGATATATTTACTTTCAGAATTTTAAAACTGACATTTACTTCTCAAGAAATGTCAACATTAAATGTCTGTATATCATTTTTATTGTATTTATTTTTAAATTAATCAGGATAGCTTTTCATTTTCTCACATTGCTTAGCAATTCATAAAACTAAATGGCAAACTGATAATCTACACCAGTTCAATTCATCTCAACATATATTCAGGAATATACATTTAAAAATATTAAATTCTTCTAAGCAGATAAAGCTAGAAGATTTTTTTACACAAAGTTAAATTGCCTTTAAAAAAAAAAGTGTCATTGTTTAAACTCCACACACTGGACACCTGACAAGGAAAAAGTAACGTTGTCATATAGTTATTCCATCAGTGAGCTGAAGTGTTTCATGGAGCTAAACTTCTGAGATTTTTAAATATAAAGTCAATAACTTGTATATACACAAAAATGGTTGTTTTTTTTCATAAATATTTACATGACAAGGGAAGAAGAATGGAATCACTATGACTGGAGAACTGCTAGAGGTATGATAATCCTTTTCTGAATAATCTGTGATTAAAGAATCAGGTAAGCATTGGAAGTAAAACTAAATAACAATGAAGAGATGCATAACTAAACCATGAATTTTAGTTTTCACTTTCTTATTATGTAAAGAAACCGTTAATGGTTTTGAGTCCTATAGCATGAAATTTCAGGGAGTAACTACTCAGTTTAGTTTTTAATATCCGACTCTTTTTTGAGATTTTACAATGAAACAAAATTTCTTCTTGTACAGAAAAAAAAAAGTGTGCTAAAGATGTAAACTAGAACCTCAGTTCATCCGCCTCTGTAGATGCTGGTCAGTCGCTCTAATTCTTTACAGTTGTCCATACTTAGGGATTCTGCTTTTTTCCGTAGTCGATCATCCCGGTACACTTTTGCTGCATATTGCATATCTGTTTCTTTAAACACACAAAATTTTTTTTTAATTTAAGAAATAATTACAGTTTTAAAATACAGTGTCATTGACAGTCACTCAATAAAAATCTGTTGACTGAACCCCACTCCCCCCACCCCCCAGAAGAGTGTAACCTTTTTTGAGTGTTTCTCCCCCTGAAGCACCAAGCATTGGCTCTGGAGTCAGGTCTGGATCGTAGTTCTGCTACTGACCACTACCAGAGTCATACAGGGCAAATCGAAGACTCTCACAGATGAGCTGGTTTCCTCTGACACTCCTCTGCCTGAAACCACCCTTCTCCCCCATCTCTGACAGGGAGTCCCCCATACTACTCATTCCCACTGGGCCAGCCGGCTCTGACTGTTAGCAAGTCTGTCCTTATAGGAAGCCTCAATCTCTCTCTCTACAACTTGTAGCCATTTGTCCTAGTCTTTCCTCTGGCCCCCTGTAGAATGAGCTTCTTTCATGTAACAACCTTTTAAATATGTAAAGACAATTAGATTGTTCCCTAAAAGAATTCTCTATTCTTACAAACAAGAAAATTAAGCAAGTAGGAGCCAGATGCTTGCCGAACTTGCTGTCACATTCCACTGACATTTATATCAGAGGAATAACTGGCCAGCTGATGCCATGCATTGGTGTCTAGTAAATTAAAATGTTAAAAATACCCTGTATGTAGCCTTAGGAACCTGCACAAGGCAAAAGTTTGATTCTTCCCCACAACACTGAAGTGAGGGAGGGCGTGAATGCTATCCATCATAACCAAGATGTATACTGACCACTTATCAAAGGAAAGACACATCACAGATATGTAAATCTTTGCTTGAGGGGCATAGAGAGAGGAGAGAGAGAGAGAGAGAGAGAGAGAATGAGAGAGAGAAAGAAAGAGAGAGAGATGGCCTTTGAAATGATTTCAAGACTGTGCCATGATGACTATGCCTACAGGAAAAATACAGGGTTCTACATGTTCTGGGTCTTAAGTTTCCTCATCCATAAAACCAGGGAGTTGGAGCTGATGATCTCTAACATTCTTACTGGCTCTACATTTTATGATTTTTTAAAAATATTAATAATATTTTTGACAGAGTTCCTGGTATCCTGTCCCCTTTAGAATTCTGGAATCATTTCTTTTTTTGGGGGGGGGGGGGGGAGGCAATTGGGATTAAGTGACTTGCCCAAGGTCACAGCTGTATTTGAACTCAGGTCCTCCTGGTTCCAGGGCCCATACTTTATCTACTTCACCACTTGTCTGCCCCTGAATTCTACCATCATGTCAAGAAATATCACATTGACCTTTTATCTTTAGGTATTGAATTAACAGTTAAGGTTTATAGCTACTGACACTGAATGAACTCATTGTGACCTCAGGAATAGTTTAATATAAACTACTAAATATTAAATCATATTGTGAGCACATTTTCTCATTTATAATATGAGGCAAACTTTTGTGAAGGTTATTGGAGGGAGCCCTTTTTTATCAGCAAATGAACACATTACTTTTGAGGCTTCTCTGAACTGGTTACTAATAAAATGAACAACTAAAAACAAAATGTTATTCCATGGCTACTGCTTAACCATGCATTCACCTAACTCCTCAGCATCTAACTCCTCTTACAATCTATCTCCTGGACATTTCAATCCTTATCAGAAGACCTCATGAGGTGGAGAAAATGAAGACCACCCAAAGTCAGGCTGGCCAATGGGGATCAGAATCCTTCCATGTTCTTTCCGTTATACCAGACTATTTTATAAAACAATTCTTAAAAAACAAACAAATAAACAAACAAACATTTCAGGGAACTACAGGATACAGTCTCCCCATTTAGCAAGTGAAAACATAAGGTTAATATCAGTGAAATGATCTGACCAAAGCACACTGTTAGTTTCACATGGTGAATCTTTGATCATAACACCCTGTGATCTGAAGAAGTTCAAGCAGGTAGCTTATTTAAGCATGAACTTTCCCCATTTTACAGAAAAGGAAGCTAAGAGCTCTGCCCAAAGTCACAGCTAGTTAAATTCAGTCGGCTCTCTGACCCAGGGTTCTTGACTGCAGTGTTGATTCTATTATATCACATTTTTCCATTCAGTGCTAACTGGAAATACTGAGCATTTAGCAGCAGATAAGAAGTAATAATGCAGCTACCCATGTATAACAGAAAGAAGACAATCCATCCATACATCAGGAAAATTCTGTTGACACCTGGATCAATATCTAAGCTGTACATGATGTTACACAAATATTACATTGATGCTGACCAAAAAAAAGATGAGAGAGGCACAGACTGAGAGGGAAAGAGAGCCACAGAAACAGAAGGAAGGGAGAGAGAAGATAAATGAGAATCACAAGGGAAACCGCATGGTACAAAGAGTAATTTAGGAAACCGGCAGTAAATCTGTCTTGAAAATCTTAAAATGTTAATTATTTGTTCAACTTACTTTGTTGTCTTTCCTTCCAGCAATTATTTCGAATATTAGTCACATAATCTTCTTCTACACTTTTTTCTACCTTTTGTAATAACATTCCTTTATATTCATTCTTAAAATCCTTGTTGACATAATAAACAACACCCAAGTTTTCTGTCTGCATTTTAATGGTTTGTCCTGAACCACTGCAAAACAGATAAATGCTTATTAGCTTTTATGAACCAAAATGAAAATGAAAATTTTATGAACTAAAACTAAATTTAAAAAAAATCAAGTTACCAAAGTAAGAGTAAAAATATGAAATTGATAATAATTAGTTTTAAAATTATATTATCTTGAATTTTCTTTTTTTTTCTTGCCTTTTGGAGGGCAACTGGGGTTAAGTAACTTGCCCAAGGTTACACGGCTAGTTTTTTTTTTTTTGTGTGTGGGTGTCAAGTGTCTGAGGCCTGAACCAAACTTGGGTCCTCCTGACTCTGGGGCTGGAGCTTTACTCACTGCACCACCTAGCCGCCCCCTATCTTGAATTTTCAAAAAGCTATTCTGATCATTCTCTAAAATGAAATAATTTTAATACATTAGGTTTTATTTTGGATTTTAAAAGCAAACAAAACTGTATCACTGTCTGAATTCCTACTTAAGCAGTGATGTGCTTTATTTAGAATAGGTAAATTTAATATTTGTGTAAATGCACTACATCTTTTAGAATGTTTATTCAATGAAGGCAAAATAAATGTGCAGTAATTTTTCCAATCAACAAGCTTAAGGTTAACAAAACTGACTTTGTCTGGGATATCAGATTAAACTGCCTTAAACACAAAGAATTTAATAGTACAATCCAAGATTCATTTCAGGTTCTGTGAGAAAGTGGGATTCATGTAAACAAGGAGTAATATCAAATTCTCTTTATTCCATACTCTAATAAATAGTTACATATGCTAACATATTCAGGAAAATGATGCTGTTTGCTCACTTCCTTACATCTATAGAAAGGAAGAAAATAATCATTTTCATTTTGCCTTGAAAGTAGAAAATTACTATGTCACTATGCCATCTTTTCATATTATTAAATAGCTATGAAATTTAATCACAGCACCTCTTTCCTTATTCATTTCATCCAACTAAATAAGCTAAGTTGGAAAAGGAAAATAAAAATATACTTCACAGTTATTCATTTGATAAAACCCAGGAAAAATTTAATTTATTTTGGTAATTCAAGTGGTGTGAAGACTGCTAAGGAAACCAATTCATTATAAAATAATTAACTACTTACGATCTGGGATACAAGGAGTAAGGAGGATTAGAGACCATCAGCTGGCTTAACAAGGACACAAGGATCAATACCACAATGGGCATCAGCTGTATAAACACAGAGAAGCCTCCCTGCAAAGTAGAAAACAACAGCAACAAATTAGAACCTACATGTTTTCTCAAATGAAAATTTACACAAAATCTGGGAATCTCAGAATGGAAAAGGTCTTTAGAAAATACTTAATCCAATTGTGCATTTTACAGAGGGGTAACACACGGCTGTCCAAGGTTACAGACAGTCCTCGGTGAGAGAATAAGGACTGGGACCTTCACATTTCTTAGAGATCTCATGCTGTCTTACATAATCTAGCTTCTGAACAGAAATTAAATTACAATTAAAAGTTAACATTAAATAGATTGACAGCAATCTGGGGTAGTGTGAGAGGAAGACTTTCATACTTTCTCACATTTGATAATAGCTCACTCAAGTTCTAAAAAAAATTTGTGCCAAATTCTCGAAAATTGGATTATTTCCTCATTGACTAGCAACTATGTTCCCTTTTGATTAAAGTGGCCATGGCTTCTAACATCTTATAACAAAGTATTTTTCTACTTTTCCTCCCACCAACCCTATTGATTAATAAAGAATAATTTTAAAATATATGCTGGTGAACATGTTAAAAAAAAAAAAACTTAAAATATGTGAACAATTACCCATCTCCTCAAATACCCTAATTTATTTGCAGAAAAATGTGGGTTGATTTCCATGCATATTAAGTGTGCTTGAAAGACAATCTAGAAGTCGGAACCTTACAAGCAGATTTTTCTTTATAATGAGGATCTGATCCAGTCAGAGTCAAAAGTTACAGATGACAATAAAATCATAAGTAAGGAAACTGGGTGGAAAGGTGCAGGGGAGGTTGAATAGGCCTGTGAGCTGGACTGTAAAATCAACTGATTAAGATCTCCTACATGAAATATCAGAGAGCAGGTAATGTAAGCCTAAGCCTAAATTTAAAAATTGTTTTGGTCCAGACTTTTCATTTCATCACTGACAGTAACTCCCAATGAGCAAACTCCTACCAATGCAAGTCAAACAATATTTTATTTTAAGTCAAAATTTCAATTGCAGGAAGACAGTCCTAGGAAAATCAAGAAAATTGAGAAACCATATAGTCTTGAAACTAAGTAGGACATAGTGTGATGTTTCATCTCACTGTATAAAAATACAGTTGAATGGAAAACAGATCTGGAAGTAAGGAATTTACTATGAAGAAAAGTTATGTAAGTGTCCCTAGAACAGAAATTGGCAAAAATTAATTCAACAGGGCTTAACTATACAATTGAGAGCATTACACTAATAGAAATAGCATTACCATATTGTATGATGTTTTCCAGATTTTTTTTTCTTTTTGCAGGGGGGAGGGCAGGGCAATTGGGGTTAAGTGATTTGCCCAAGGTCACATGACTAGTAAGTGTTAAGCATCTGAGGCTGGATTTGAACTCAGGTCCTCCTGATTCCAGGGTCGGCGCTCTATTCATTGTATGTGTTTTCCAGATTTTTAAAACACTTTCACATATAATCTAATCTGATCCTCACAAAATAATAGGCAAGGAATGTAATGGTATTCAATCCATCAGCAAGCACTTCTTAAGCCCTTCTCCTGTGCCAGGTGGTCTGTTAACAGCGAGGGATACCAAGAAAATGCAGTCCCTGCCCTGAACCCTGAAAAAAGCTTCCATGCTGATGGGCATAAGCAGGTGCATACAGTATACAGAGGAAGTCGGTCCAAAGTGGGGAGAGTGATAGGGCCTCCCAAAGAAGGGGCTCACTGCTCTAAGTCCTGAGGGAAGTCAGGAATTCTAATCGAGGGTGCTGAGGAGGGGGATGTTCTATACAACAGGGACAATCGCCACAAAGGCATAGGGATGGGAGATATGGCTGGAAGGATGGTAAGGGGAATGGTGTGTACGACAGAAATGGGTCAGTTGGCAAGGATCCTCAAATGCCAAACAGGGGTTTGGCTAATAATAAAAGCTAATATGGAGTCCCTGGAGCTTACTGGGGAGGAAGGTAATATGATAAGATCTGGGTTTTTAGGAAAATCACTTTGGCACCTGCATGAAGGATGGACTTGAGATAGGAAGGCACAGCAGTAGGCTACTACTGTAGACCAGGAGAGAAGACAGAAAATGGAACCAGGAGAGTGGCTATGTGAGAAAGGGAGATGCTGTAGAGAGAGAATAACGAGATGTGACAGCTGAACAAATCTGTAATGGACTTGGCCTAATTTCATGAATTCCACCCCTGTCACTCAGTAGCATGTGAGTAGGACCAAAAGATGCATGATGAGAATCATCTAGAGTCAGGGTGTGGTGATATGTACATGACAATTAGACAAGGGAGCGAGAGATTAGACAGTGAAGGATAATGCGGAGCTGAGCTGGTTCCCCAAGGGACTGGGAAAGGGGAGGGGACAGGCTGAGCAGGACTGCAGGTGACAGTGTGGATGAAGAGTGGGTGGAGAAGGAGGAAGGCACAGGGAGAGACAGAATGATAGCAGAGAATGATCAGGGAGGGGAGTGTTAGTGCTGTCTGGCATGGAAGAGTGCTGACAGCTGAAGGCAGGATTGAGAGTACGGCCATCCCTGTACGAGACAGAGAAGCAGATCAAGGAGGACAGAATTAAGCACTGGATATCTGAGTCACTGGGGAGATACACGGCAATCATTTCACTCCGACCAATGGCCTTGTGCTAGAGGGCTTTGCATATACATGCATACATGCATACATGCATACATACATACATACATACACACACCTCCCCACCCCGTGTGTGTGTGTGTGTGTGTGTACATATGTGCATATAAAGTCCTCTAGCATAAGGGTGTTGGTTGGAGTGAAAGACTAAACTCATTGAGAAAAGAGGAAGAATGTCTTGAAACTCAGTAGGCAACAGTCATCAGGATCTGGGGGATAAATTTGGTTATGGCAAACCTCAAAGAGGCTGCTAAATGACAGTGGTAGAGGGAGAGTCTGAAAGTGGTAATGGGGAACAAGGAAAATTCAGACACACAGGGACCAGTGAATTGTGGGGTATGAAAGAAGTTGCAACTAGTGCAGGAAAGGATGGCTAGTGATGTGTATCTTCTGAGGGGGAGAACTGAGTGAGTTTCAAAAGATGAAAAGAGGGAGAAAGAGACCTCTAGTGAAAGGAAATGTATTAATTTGGGGTGGCTAGGTGGTGCAGTGAATAGAGCACTGACCCTGGAGTAAGGAGGACATGAGTTCAAATCTGACCTCAGACACTTAACACTTACTAGCTGTGTGACCTTGGGCAAGTCACTTTTGACCCAACTGCCCTTCCAAAAAAAAAAAAGAGAAATGTATTAATTCTAGGGTTCCAGAAGGCATAGTGAAAAGTGGGGGAGGGTCAGCAGATCTATAGTGGAATGTAAGGGGGGCAGGCTGAGGTAAGCAAGGATGATGTATGGACAGCTGGGGTCGGGTCAGGAGGGGAGTTTGTTTTTCAGCCATCAGGGATTCACTATCCCAGGGATGGGAAGAGTAAGAAGATAGGCGCATGCCAACCACTGGGGAGTGAATACTGGCAAATTATCAGTAGATGGGAGGGCTGCTGATATAGGCCAGTGACCACAAGATCCATGGTTTCCTCTCCCTCTCCCCTACTCACTGAGTTCAAGCCCTCACGTGCCTAGCCTCAATATAGGAAGTGTTACTATGCCTTGGGGGTATCCTGAGGTCCCAGGATATCTGGGAGCCCTGGAGGCAAGCATAACGACGGCCAGGCAGTGGTATGTCCTGAGGTCACTCAAGTTTTATATGCCATGTGTGTGGAAAATTAGTTTCAAATTCTAGGAAATATGTAAGATTTATAATCGCTAATTTTAGTGGTGTTTATCTTAGTAAATATACCCTATTAAATAAAAAGTTATTTGTACCTTTAAGAACTAAGCCAGCAAATGGAAGTTTCTGATCAACTAGGAAGGTTTCAATACAATGGTACTTGACAAATAAATAGCTAGTTTGAAAACAGAATTTTAGACCTGGAAGGGGCCTTAGAGATAATTTACTGTGTTCTTCATTTTGCAGATGAGGAAAAGGTCGTAGAGCTAGTTAGTGGAAGAATAAAACACAAATCTCTTGCCCTCCACTTCAACGACCTTGTCAGCATACCATGTTGTTACCCTTTATATTCACAGAGAACACAGAGCAGACACTTCCTCATAAACCAATTTTTGTCTTCCAGGAAAAGAGAAGTAACAAATATTTGAGGAAAGGGTGGTAGGGCCTGGATGACTCTCTGGTAGGGCTCTCCTGGGCTAAGATTCCAGTGAAGACTTTTAGATAACTGTATAGCTCTAAGGTGGCACAAACTGGATTAGGTTCAACGAAAAAACATTTTAAATATGAGAAGTGAAGAGATGGTAATCAGGGAACAGATATTTATATAATTTGTTGCTATGGAAGACTAGCAAATACTGTGGTGAAATACAGGCAACCTGTATTCCTCATTTCCATCACAGAAAAAAAAAGTTACCTTAGGCATGTTTTAAAACTGGTATTTGTGAATCCAGGTGAAGGTTTATTTATTAGCCAGGAATTGGTGGATAGGTATTTAATATGATATAGTTTTATGTGTTTGACAGGAGATCCTGCCTATGGATGGGCTAGAGTAAAAGTAACGCAAAGAACCTTTTAAGAGAAAGGAGAAGGGGGGTGGGGGAGTAGAATGACTGATCTACCTTAAATGTGAAGGTAGCAATTACCCAGAAAGAGCAGTTAAGAAAAAAAAAAAGCTTTCTAGTGGGGAGAGGCCTATTTCCCATGCAGAAAAGCCCTAGGGAGAGACTTGTTAAGGCACTGCTGGATGGAATCCAAAATCAAGGTTCAGGTAACTGCAGAGGAGGCCCTGACATAAAACTGAGGGGCTGGGCCTGAAGCCCAAAGCAAGGAAAGAAAACGTTTTCCCAAATGATACAATTTAAAGTAGCTGCACAATTTTGGACCTCTCATATTATATTAAATTTTATTAAGTGATGAAGCTTTATACTTGTAATTAACTTTATTTTACAAAGTAGGAACTTTGTACTCCCAAGATTTCTCACACTATCCTGAAGCAAAATCAAATACTAAATGGCTTTGAAAGGTGTTTCTGGTCTGTTTAGGACAGCACTATGAGAAAGGATGGGGGGTTGAGGGGGGGTGTAAACTGGGCGGGGGCAGGAAGACTGAGGTGTAGCAGGCTGTGATTCAGAGTTGTAAGGAGCAGAAAAATCCATATTCCCTTTGATGGTGAGACTAGAAGTGATGAGATGTAAATGTAGATTTGTCTTATTTGTGGATGCTGTGGACAGTTTCATTATAAATTGTGCTTATAAGTTTATTTCTTATACAGCCCTCTCTACAAATCATACCACTTCAGTTAATTTCCAGGAACAAGTTAAAGACAAGAAACTATATTCCAAAACCTACATCGCCTCTTTCTTCTTCTCTCTCATGTCCACTATGTCGATGTTGGTGGTGATGGCTATATCCAGCTCGTCCATTGGAAAATGAATGTACGCTACCTGAAGAGGTAAAAGCAATGTTAAGCCAAAAATGGCAGTCATGACCAAAAATCTTAAAAAAAAAATCAATCTAAACTCAGGAGCTATAATCAAATTATTGCCATTCAGAACATTCACAGTCACTGTTTAAGTGACACCTGCAGGTCAAATATGAAGGGTTTCTTTTTTTTTTTTAAGCAAACCACATATATCAATTATAAAGATTCTTTAAAAAGCTTTCAGCTACTTTTAAATTTAAATAACTTGAGTTTTAGGTGCAACAGAAACAATAAATACATAGTATTTAGCAGCAAAATCTAAGACATAATAGAATGTACTACATTGTATTTGTTCAGATTGTGTATCAAAGAAAAATGGTTACCATGGATAAGATGGTAAACTGTGTTCTATGGCTAGCAGAACTGAGGTTCCTATCAGCTATGAAAAGAAAATGTCTGAGTCATTATCATAAAGATTACCGATTGTAGGACTCCTACATCCTAGGTTATTCAAGTTTAAAAGCTTAATATCTTGCATAAGGATTTTATAAAGACCCTGTAGATACTTCTAGATCTCACTCCCATGGCACCCCTTTCAAAAGAAATGTGTTTTACCATTACGTCGAACTCAGCGTTTCCCAAAACCAAATTTATTATCTTTGGCACAAAATGTAATTCTCCTCCTTATGAATGGCAGCAATAGATTTTTCCCACTGCCCAAGATAAAACTAAAATAATTTTATTAACTCAAAAATACTGATTATTTTAATACTTCACAATTTAGATAACAAACTTAGTTATTATTTTGCATTCACATAATACCTTTGCTCTAAAGGGCAAAATATAGCTATTTTTTAAAAAGTTACATAACTAACCAAAATCATTAACAGTATCATTCAAAAAAGGCCAGGAGGCAAAGATCTTTTGTTTCATTGATTAGGAATCGGCTAATTTTACTAATAAATTACTACTAATTCACAGCAGTTCAAACTGTCTCTAGAATATCTTTTGATTAAGTAAGGTTGCTCTTTTCCACTTACTGCAGCTGCGCTGCCTGAGCCCTCACCTGTTCTCATCCAGACAACTGTCATAAATGACCTCTTAACTGATCTTTCTCCTTGGGTCTCACACCTTCCACACCAAACCTCGAGTCATCTTTTTAAAACACTGCTACGTATGTTCTTTCACGTCTCTTCTCAAAAGCCTGTAACTGTTTTCCACTGCTTGGTATAAGGTATATTAAGACCGGACTTAGATATGTAATGCCTTCTCAGACCTAGCTCCAGCCTATCTTTCCAGGCCTGTTTCATAATATTCCCCTTTGTGTAGTCTATGGTGCAGCAAACTGGACCTAACTCCTCATTTTTTTCCTTTCCTGGGTTTGTTCCGCACACCTGGAACAGACCTCCTTCAATTCATCTGTTTTGCCCCAATCCTCCCTCCCACATCAAGCCCAATTCAGACATCCATTACTTTGTGAAACCTGCAATGACTCGCCCAGGTGAAATCCATCTTTTTCATTCTCAGAATTTTCATTACATTCTGCATCTTGTCTATGTACTTCTCACTCTCTCTTGTATTATAGTGACTTGAGTGCCCATCCTTCTCCCTCAACTAGAACCGAAGTACTTTCATAGTAGGGCCTGTGTGTCTTCAGTACCCAGTACAGTTTCTTGCATATAGTAGATATTTAATAAATAATGGTTAAATTTTTTGCTGAATAGACAAGATCTTCTAGGTTTTATCTACTAGTTTAAAGCTGTGGCCATGCCAATCATTAATCGATAAGGCTGTCCAATTAGTGAATACACAAATATATAGGGATTTCACTGGCAAAGGCAAGCTCGGGTGAGGAAGCATCCTTTTCCAATGCTGATCTGTAGTTGTTCTGCACCCCCTAATCTACACGAGCTGTCTGGGCCACTTTGAAGTTCAGTGGCCTGCCCCAGTCATAAACACTGGCTGTGTCAGAGGCAGAACTGGAAACCAGATAGGCCTTCCTGGCTCAGAGGCTGGTTCCTCTTACCCACCACACCTCAAAGTCTTGCCATATGTTAATAATTTTTATCTTATTGCTGTTTGTAACCTCTATTAGGCATCAATTTAACAGCTTTATCCCAGTTACTCTATGTACCTGAATGCAATAAAATTGTTTAGATAAATACATGGCCCAACCTTTTCACTAACAAATTACCATTAATGACATTTTGCTATAAGAATAGGAAACCTGTGCAGATTAAATAATTCCTGTACAAAGAGCTTACATCTAAAGTATTTTTATCTTCCAGTAGTAACAGTACCTACAACTGTACAGATCTTGCAGGTCTGTAAAGTGCTTTCTAGATGTTACCTAGTAGCCCTCAAGAGATCGAACCAGTATGTCCTTAAGGTATGACTTATTATCTAATTTCCTGCCTCTTCCCTCTATAACTTTTCTTGTAGAGAAGAGCCAGGAGCTTCATCGCCCTCGGAAGACAGATGCCATTAAAGACAGTAACAGACACCCATTTTCCGCCTCTTGGACTTGCTCATAACTCTGCATCTTTAGCAAAGACAGGAGTGATAAGACAAACTGTTCAAAAGACTTAATTGAAAATCTCTAATTTCAATAAATAAGCTGTATATGAATAACTATTACAGTACCTGATGGAAATCCACCACCAAAGAATATATTAAACAAATCTTCTGGAGTTATATCAGCTTCACAGCCTCTGTGGAAATTAAATCTACCATTGTTTGGGTGATTACACGCTTGATCTTCATTGCCTGTGAGGTCATACTGCTTTCTTTTTTCAGGATTGCTTAAAACAGCATAGGCATTTCCAATCTCTGAAATATTTAGTGAATAAAAGTAAATGAACCACATTACAACAGATATATTAAGCTACATATATCTAATTTAAATCAAGACAGTAAAAATGGTGATTCTTCAAAGACGTTTACCTTAACTCTGCAGTTACACAGGTAATTTCCAGGAACTCCACAAAAGTAACCCACTAAATCCTGACTCTTATTTCTGTCCTAGTTGATGTGACTTTTCCATCTGTACCAGTCCTTCTTCCTGTAGGGCTTTATTCCTCAAGGTTTAGCTCAAGCATCCTCTCTTGCAAGGTCCTTTCCTTATTCTGAGTGAACAAGCCCGATCTCCCTCCTCTCAGCTGTTCTAGATAGGCAATCCTGACTTTCTGAAGTCTGCTACTTTTCTCTGCTCCCTTGATGGTACCTAAAGGACCGGTTTCCCTTTTCATTGACTTAAATGCTTATCCACCAGTTTTTACCAATGTCAGGACAAAGTTACCAGGATTATACCATGGTCATAATTCCATCTTGTGGTCAGCAACATCCTCAAGCAGGAACACACCAAGTTTAAAAGCTAGTCCTGTCTATATCCCAACTGTGGTACTTAATACATAATAAAAAAATGACTATTCTTTAAATATTCCGTAATGTTATAAGATCTAAAAAGAAGCCTTCTAGAACATGAGGTAGATCCTCAACAAAGGAGTCATGGGAGGACATGGAGAAGGTCACAAAGAATAAAAAAGCAGGGATAAACTGTACTCTACATAACTAGGGGCAGTATCCAAATCCATTGAAGCATATTAATACACCTAATTTTCCTAACTAAAGTTTATGCTTCTCTAACCCCAATAAGTAAACGCTACTTCTTGTGAACTTATGAGTTCATCTGTATCTCTCACAGTGGTTACACATATGGGAACACTCAATAAATTCTTGTTTTTAATGAATGAGGCAAACATGTCCTCTGACATATATCTATTCTGAAACTCTTTAATTTAAAAAAAAAATCTAAAACGATATTGCTTGCAAGACCTAAAATTAATGGAATCTGTTATTAGAATTTTCCATCCAGCTGTAAAGTCTGTTCAAAAGAGAATCTAACACAACCTGATTTTATGTGCTAATTGCAACATTTTTAGAGATGGAAGATATCTTAAGTATCATTTGTCCTTCCCCCTTATTTTACAAACTGGGAGCTCAAGGCTCACAAGTGTTAGATAAGTTGCCCACGGCCACACAGTGGGTGTGTTCAACTGCAGCAATCAGGAAGGAAATTTATGTCAATTCTTCATAATAAATCCCACGAGTTACCCAAATTCTTTTGTGGTATTGAAACTGTTTTGTTGAATATTGCTTACAATTAAGAGGCTCACTGCAAACTAAGCAGATGTCCATTGCTTAAAAATGGTTGAATAAAATTTTGAGATACAAGTGAAATAGAAACCAGAACACTGTTACCCTGTAAGGAATGATGACTAAAAGGAAGTCAGACAAATATGGGAAGACACAGGAACTGAAAAGAGGCAAAGAAAACAAAACCAATGGGGTAAGATGTTAAATGACTATAATCACTGTACTGCAAATGTCATAATGTAAATGAAAACAGCACCCAAAACACCAGAACTTAAATTATACACAATGTCAAATCCTGCTTCCAGAGACCTGATGATGACACAAACTTCCTCAACCAAGAAGCACATAGATTTGCTTTGCTTGATTTTTTTCTTGTTATAAGAAAGTTTTGGGGGGATAAAGGGTGGATATAAGATTGGGAAGTGTCAGCAGTGTAAAAACCAAAGAACACCAATAAAACAAAAAATAAGTGAACCACCAGCTGGAGATTAAGAAAAAATGTGTCATATAAAATTTTAATGATATATTTTGTAAAGGATCTGACTGTCTGCTGAGAACGACAGGACAATGCCATCGTGTTAAAGCCTAAGGTGGCATTTCCCAAACTGTCCTTTGCAAAATCTTGTTGTTCCCATGTGATAGGAATGCCAATGCTAGTGATCCTGCTCAGCAATTAAATATGAAACTATTTCATCAAAAATACTCTGTGGCAATTTTTTATTATGAAAATAGGTTTAATTCTATTTTCCCCCAAATGGTAATCCATACTCTGTCTAGTAGTTATGGGTTGCATCAACATATTTCAAGCTCCAAAATGTTTTCTGGTTAAATTAGTTTGAGAAATGCTAGTCCAAGGTAGCGGGGGAGAACCAGCCATATGACACCCCACAAGTCTGAGTAGCAGTTTTCTCTCTAAAAGCTTAAGAAGCGAAGGCCTTTCCAGAAGTACGTAACACCAGCTCACAGGGAGCCCTAGACACACATCACCCTAGCCTGAGAACACCACAGGCTACTTTACTGATGGATTTACCGAAGTTCAGCCCTACTATCATTACATTTATTTTCATTTTTAAACACTGCTTTTGCCACTGCCAATTGAAATTACAGAGTAGTTTGTTTCAGGCATTAAAGCTACCCTCCTCTCCTTCCCTGTTGTTAGTCGTACCTAATGAGACAAAATAGTAACCAAGAAAGTTCTTTAAGCATACAATTAAAGTAATTTGCCTCAACAAATTCAGCTTTCTGAACTGCTCAATTTTAAAATTTTATCTATATGATGTTCCCATCTACCAGTAAATGACTATAGATTTATTTTGGGATAAAGTTACAATTAAAGCTGTGAGCTCTACCCTTGTTTTGTGATTATAATCCTGCTGGAGAATATGGTTTTAGCTGGATTCATAAAGCTCATCTTCTGAAGACTAAGTTATCCAATAAGGAAAATGGGCAACTGGGGAGGCCAAGAGGTGTAGTGAATAGAGCATCAGCCCTGGAGTCAGGAGGGCCTTAGTTCAAATCCAGCCTCAAAAACTTAACACTTACTAGCCATATGACCTTGGGCAAGTCATTTAACCCCAATTGCCCTGCCTTTCTCCTCCAAAAAAGGAAACAAAAAAGAAAACAGGGCAACTGTGGAGGGTCTATTATCCTTCAGGACATATTCCTCAGTATCAACTATACTATTTCTCCCTCATCTTCTGAAGGAATAAAGAATGGGTTTAAAATAGAGCTTTATGTTAAAGAATTTGCCTTCCTTGCTTGGGAAAGGGAACAGGAGTCAATTAGGCTGTATTAGACTCACTAAGATACCTTCACGGGGGTATATCTTCTAATATACGTTTTGTTGTTCTTCAGTCATGGCTGACTCTTTGTGATCCCATGGAGTACACTGTCCACAGGGTTTTCTTGGCAAAGATACTAGAGTGGTTTGTCACTTCCTTCTCCACTGAATTAAAGAAAACATAAGTTAAGTGACTTCCCCAGGGACAGTGTCTGAGGCTGGATTTGAAATCAGGCCTTCTTGACTCAAGACCCAGTGTTCTGTCCACTGAAGGTTCATCTAGATGCCCCCAATATACATTTATTTTGGATAAAATCTAAAAAAAAAAAAAAAAACCAAGTGTCAAAATCTTAAAATATCTAGAAAGTTCATTTTTATTCTCTTTAAAATTTATATAGCATTTTAAGATTTGTAAAGAGCTTTAAAATGTTATCTTATTAGATCCTTACAACAATCCTGTGAGGGAGGTGCTAATAGTATCCCCATTTTAAAGATGAGGAAACAGGATGAGAGAGGGTAAGTGACTTTCCTAGGAAGCATCTTAGGCAAGATTTGAACAGTCTTCCTGACTCCAAGTTTTGCACTCTATGCATTATATTACCTACCTGTATCATTTTTATTCTTAAAATACACAATCTCACTCTATCTAGAACTCAGTTTCCAAAATCCATTCTATTTCCAACATGAGAAATAGAAAGGAAAAAAAGACCTCTGAGTAGTCATGTAAATGGCTGTAAATTTCATGCACAAAAATACATACACTTTATTCAAAGTGAAATGTGAACCTCATGTCCTAAGGAAAGGTATTATTTAAATGCAATTCTAAGCACAGCGACAAATTAAAAGGTTATAGTGGGCCTGCTATATAGGCATAGCTAACAACAAGAAATGATAGCCAATAGCAAATAAATAATCATAAAAATTTGGAAAAACAGATTCCAGATTTCAAAAAGGAGCTCTCCAGATATTTCATTTAAGAGTAAAATAGTACCATACACATCAATAAGCCCCCTCCCTATGGGCATCACAGTTTATCAACTGATGGGTCTGAGTCATCCAGAAAAGCCTGTATCGTATTCAATATGTCCTTCAGAAAGAGACTAAGAAGTATGTAAAATATTTTACAAATATTTTCATCATGAATGATTAAGTTTCTCAGCTACTCAGAAAGACTCATTTCCCCAGGGTTCCAAATAGCATTAAGGCAAACCCTGGATTAATCTGTTCACTGAAACAGGACCAGCACTAATTGTATTGTTAATACAACTGACAACTAACAATTTATGTACTGCTTAAAGTTTCCAAAGGACTTTCCACATATTACCATACTTCTCACCCTGGGCAGCCTGTGTCCTTAATGGCACCATCATAATGGGAAGTTCAATTTTAATCTATTTAGTTTCGGCTCAATTTCAGTGGGAGGAGTTGTTTTGTCTTCTTTAATATTTGTATAGGTGAATGGAGTGGTCATATTCTATGTAACTGTTTGCTCCAGATAAAGGAGGGGTTATATTTTTAAGTATTAAACAACTTGCATTTTAAATATTTCATAAAATACAAGCAGTCTCTCATGGGCAGAGATAAAATGGCCATTCCTGCTTTTGCCTTCACTCTCTCCATGGAGTCTGTTGGGAACTCACTCCCCCCAATTCAGAATAACAAACAGGTAAAGTAACTGATTAAGGAGGTACAATTCTTATGCAAACATACAGAGGTATTTTCTGCTTTACAATCTAAAGCAATAACAAAATGATGGGTAGCAAAGCTCCGGCTTAAGTGCATTTTCCCACGAAAATAAGTGGTCACTCTGGAGACTCTGAGTCAAATAGGCTTTTTTGGCCTGACTTGAGAAACTAATCGCCATTCACCCACTAAGCATCACTACTTACACAAGAATTTAGCCTAAACTCCAAACAACTAACTTACAAATGAACTTTTGATATGTTCCAGAATACCTATTAATCTCTGTCAATGTTGTCTTACCCAGGGACCAAAATCTACTCTCTCAGGAAGACATTATATTAGTTTTAGGACAAAATCAAGCCCCAGATCCAAACTTCAATTGGACTTGATTCTTATGAATTGAAAGCTTTCTTCTTTAATTGATGACATAAACAGAAATAGGCACCATCTTACTAGAGTTTTTATCTAAATATTTTTCAAACATAAATGCTTGTTGAGATATTTTATTAAGGCATTTTATAAATTACCTGGAATATCACACTGAAAGTGAGCAATTTTTAGAAAATTCATCTGACAGGCAGTGCTTTTCACAGCTTTCATATTATTCCCCTATTCAAGAACTTATGATTGCTTCTCACCACTACTGTTGTGCATGACCCCACCCCCATCTACGAGTAGGAATTTTAGCCTAGAGTAAATTCCCTGTCCTGAATGACCCCATTCTTCCCTTTCCCTTTCCCCACCAGATCTCCACCCTTACCCAGTCAGCTAACCTTCACAGAGATGGGCAGGCTTCAGGGTCAGGGAGACTTGGCGCCAGCGGGAATTTCGAGGTGTGTACTGACCAATCACTGTTCTTGGTCTCTGCAAGTTTCTGCTTGCATAACACCTAACTGTTGGCTGCATGGCGTCGCTTTAAAAACTGGCACATTGGCCATGCAGACTCACTGTTCAATTTGGGCCTGACCCCGAACAGTCCCAAGGAAAATAAAATCCACTTCCAAATTTTACTCTTGGGGATCTGTCTCACTCCTTTCGGCACATCATTTGGAGGCCCCAACGAGATGATTTCGGTGTCCCACGTCACTGCAGAGATCCCTGAACAGGAAGAGCTCTCGGCCTGGGGAGGCAGGCATCTGCTTGCCCTGATCCCTAGGGGGACTAGCCCCTGATGAAATTCCAGGGCTCCAGGTCCCGAGAAGGGAAGGATTGCACCTGCCTCCCCACTTTGACTGGCTCCTCATTCGACCCTGTGTGAATTCAGGGCCTCCAATTTGGGGGTGAGTACT
The DNA here is from genome assembly GCF_028583685.1 of Petaurus breviceps papuanus. Classification (NCBI taxonomy): domain Eukaryota; kingdom Metazoa; phylum Chordata; class Mammalia; order Diprotodontia; family Petauridae; genus Petaurus; species Petaurus breviceps. The sequence goes on along the minus strand of NW_027185655.1, from coordinate 20,223,755 downwards.
GCTCTGGTTTCTGTTCTGTTATGGTAAGATTTGGGTGGCTAGACATAGCCCAAGTGCAATCTGCACCCCATCCTCCGGGCAAACTCGAGACGTGGAAACCTTATCTGGTTTCTGGTCTGTTAGTGTCTGTCTGTCTGTCTTTCTATGTCTCCTATCCATTCTGGGCTCGTAAAGTTTTGTTTTGAGCTCATTTGCTTAAACCCTCCCCACTTTTACTCTGTAAAGCAGGTATCCCAGTGGCTATCAAACAAGCACCTTCAAGGAAGCTTTTCTGATTCCTACTGGGAAAATATATTTGTTTACTAAGCCATTTTAAAGTAGCCCATCAAGATGGGGCAGATTATGGGGTCTCCATGAAGAATGAGTGGCCCACGTTTGGGGTAGGCTGGCCCCCTGCGGGGAAGTTTATCCATTTAGTGTGGTGGGTGGTCACAGGAAATCCAGGACCTCCAGATCAGTTCCCTTATATTGATGTCTGGCTGGACCTCGTCACCCATCCCCCTCTCTGGCTTAGGAACTGTTCTTTCCAAAGAGGTATCCAAGTCCTTTTTGGACACTCCTAAAAACCTCCCTCGAAAGCCCTACAGGATCAGAGGGAGCATCATCTCCCACCACCTTACAACCCTGGATACCCTCCCTCCACCTCTTCCCCTGACCCCTCAGGGCTTCCAACCTCCCCGAGCCCCCTTTCACCCCCCCACACCCTGACTGGAGTAAGTCATCAGCCCCCAGAAGAACCCTCTTCTGCTTCAGCCATCCTTCCCCTCAGGGAATCCCTTAACCCAGAGGGAGGCTGGGGGGGGGGGGAGGGGGAAGCCGGGCAAGGGGGGGCCGGGGAGGTCACGTGGACCCTTCCACATTACAGTGGCGGGGGGGGGGGGGAGGGGCTGGGGCTGGCCAGCCTGGCACTGGTGTCAGACAGAGGGTGGGACTGACCAATCCCCACTCTGGGCTGTTGCAGGTGGGAGAAGGTGAAGGCCCCTGTCCCAAGCCCTCAGCCACTGGTTGTTGGGGGTGGGGAGGAGGAGGACAGAGCTGGCAGGAAGGAATTCTCCGCCCACTGAAGTGGAAAGGGGAGTGGGGTTGGGACTTGCACAGCCCCTCCCTCGGGAGGGAATTGGGCAGTTGGGAAATTTCTCTCAGAGACTGCAGGGGTGGGGGCAGTAGCCTTCCCTGGAGGGAGATTCTGGCCAAAAACTCAAGGGGGGGTGTTACAGTAATGTAAATTTTTAAGATCTTCCCTGCCCCTAGGTTAAGTGCACTTGGAGCCTGTGGTGGGAGGCTTGTTTTTCAGGAACACCCACACCTTGGTGCTTTGTGATTGGGCAGTGGGTCAAGAGGGTTGTTACATTCTCTGAGCCAGGAGAAGGCTATATAAGCCCTGATGGGAGGCTTTGCTTTGGGGCTCACTTTGAGAAGTGTTGTGTGATTTGACTAGATGAGACTCTGGGCAGCCTTTGGGAACCCCCCAGCTTTGAAAACCCAGATGTTGATGCTTCCCTCTCTGGTAACTGTGATTTGGTATGGATGTAATGGTTGAACAGTTTGGAAGCCTGTCTGCTTGATCTGTTTCTCTGTCTTGTAACTTCTGTCTGTATACTATGAAGTTTGAGGTGCTGACCTTTTTCCCCTGAACTAGATAAACGATATATGTTTGATTGATTAAAGTAAGCTTGTTAACCCATTCTGAGCTGCTTTCCTTTAGAAAAGCAGATCTAAGAACCTGTGTTAGCAGCCACCATGGGGGTGCTGGGGTGCTGGCTGCTACAGGGGGGGAGGGGCCCTTCCCTCCACTTGAGGGAACTTGCTACCCTGTGCCACCCTGTGCCTTCCCCTCCCCATGGGGCATTGGGGAGGTGGGCTCTTCTTTGGGAATCCCTCCCCTCAGATCAAAGAAGCAGGTAGGGTATAGATCTCCTGCCTTGCAATTAAGTCTGACCCTAAGGCAAATTGGGAACATACACTGTAAAAGAGAAGCCTTAGAGGTGGAGCTTTGAGATTGGCAGATTCAAAGCTCTCACTTTCAAAAATCCACCAAGATTCTTCTCTCTGTCATTCCCCATTGTCAAGGCTATATTGTTAAAGGAATAGAAAATGATGAATGGGACACTCTGATCTGAGTGTTGTAATATTTTGAAATTTTTAATTTGGGGAATATGTACAATCTCTTTCTTTATAGCCCTGGTCTGCCCAGCCTGGAATTATAACAAAAGCTAGAAAAACAAACAAAATATCTTTGCAAATTCTGAGAATTAATCATTAAGAAATTGGAAATAGGATATTGGGATTGCTTAAAAAAAACAGAAGTTTTTTTTGTTATCTCTGCTTGACTTGTTCTCAGAATTTATAAAGGGAAAATTAATAGTGTTTGTGAAACACTTGTGATCAAAATGGTATAATGATTGTAAAATGTAATGACTGGCATATGTTGGTATCTCTCTAACTTTGAAGCCGATGCCAGGAGTGATAAGATCAATTATTGTAAAAGTCATTGGATGTCATTTGAAATTCACTGTTATGTTGTTGACATTTTTCTAAGATTGTATTGTGCTTCTAAAAGTCTGTTTAGCTAGTGAACTTAAAAAAAATATTCTGAAGTATGAATAGTATTACAGCAATTTTTTAAAATCTGGATTTTGTATTACATGTATATTGGGTTTTTATGTTATAAGATTTGTTAATTTAAAACTTATATTTGGGTTACAAACAGGCAATAATAATACGGCTGATATTTCATTTAAAATTTTGGCTATCATGGAAATATAATAATGAGATGAATGATTCTCTGTACTAGGTGAATTGGAAATGTGTTTTGTATAACTCTTATTGAGCAAATGAAAATATATATGGATGTATTGGTGTTAATCTGAAGGTTTCCAGAATGTAAATGGTAAAGCAAATTTTTGTTTGTATATGAAAATTTGAAAATGTACACATCCCGCTGATTTAAGGTCACCAGATTAGTAATTAATTGGTTTGAGTTTACACTAGGGAAAGGAACTTGTTTTAAGTCATGTAGTCCCTAAACAATGGACTTAAATTTTGTAAATCTTTATTGCTGACTGCAGCCTATAAGAATAAAAAAATGCTCTAAACTGTGATTGGTAAAATTTGCAGTTTAAGGTGATTTTTTTCCTTCTTTAGCAAATTTCCTATGATCAGAGCACATAGTAAAAGATATGAGCTCTTTTGTGTTAGCTTATTGGAAAATTTAATATTATTTTTCATCTAGAATTAGAACATGTGCAGAAAGTCATGCAAACTGCTTAAGATCATTTTAAGTTTTCAACTAACTTTCTTCATAAAGGTTTAATGAGATTGTAAAGCAGAAGAGATCTTGCAGTTTTGATCTGAATTTGTAGTTATTCCATGCTCTAAGCAAAAGTTAACATTTGTAACTGAATGTTTATGTTAAAAATTCAATTTCTGAAGTATCTCTTTCTTCCAGAGTGAATATAATCAGAGGATAAACAAGCTTTGTGAAACAAGGATGTCTGTCTACCATTCAGTCGTGAGGTTCAAGTCAGGAACCTCTATTGTTTAAGGCAGTATAGTTATGTTAGTAAAAGAATAACAACTTAGGAAGTATGTTGTTTATGTAGTTTGTAGAAATATAAAGGAAAGTGAAATAGTCTGGGTAATGGATTATACTAGCCCATCCTCACCGCACTTCTGGTCACTTTCCTCCTACTCCTCTCTGGCCCTTGTTTAATTAATCTCTTTGCCAGATTTGTTTCTTTTCCGCTCAGCACCCTTCACTTGCAGATGTCATCTCAGGCTGAGTACACACTGGCTACAGACCCAGCCCCCTAAATGGTGGGACCCTACGAAACAGACAGCTCTACGTTCTCCTCAGCATGAAGCCCAAATGATTTTGCCTCCCAGCTGTTTAAGGGGGGGCATAATGGGGTGCTTGGGTGTCTGATATTTAGTTTAATCAGAGATACTTTAGATGAGAGAAAAGAAAGATACCATTTTTAACACCAGGTTAATACAAACTGTCTTTAAAGTCTATTTATGGAAAGCTGAACAAAGCAGATAAGAAGGTTTGGTGACAAATGGGGTTCATCCAGCCCCTCCTGTTTCCAGATATTTGATATCAGTTTTGGAAGTATGTTGAGAGAGCATGAGGAAGTTTTGGGAAGGCAGAAAGATTTGTAACTTGAGTTTGTAATTAATAGCTCAATCAGATTTTAGATGGCCCTATCTGAAGAACACTAGTCCATATTTATTTGCTATTTAATAATCTGGGGGACTGTAAATTTTCCTATCATTCTGAGCCTTAATTACAGAAATCCTTTGTCATAAAAGCCAATGGTGGGACGGCAGAGGCTGCAGGTTGCAAACTGTTCAAGGTGGATGTCTGTGCTTGGAAAGGTCTGGGAACAACCTCAGACCTCAGACGCTGCCCGTGCGGGATCTCTCAGACTTTATTTCCAATTGTGCATTTTCTTTCTGAAAAGGAACCCCTCCCCTCCCCATTCATGCCTAAGCCTTGCTTTCAGCACCTGGTAGTTATCTAAATGACTACCACAAATGACTCATCCCTGGAACCAAACATGGCTAAGGACAGTTTCCTTCTGGCAAGGCTTATGACATTGTCCCTCCTTTTTTTCTATAGCAAATTCATTGAGAAGTAATATTCAGGTCCAAATAAATGAATAAATATAGAGATAACATCCTTCAAAGAAAGAGATGATTAGTAATAAGGCAAAATGTAATGAAACAGATGCCCGATTGACCAGGATAGTGAAGTTTGAGGACAGCAACAGGATCAGACTTAGATGATGCCTAGGATTAAATACAGATGTATAAAAATTGGCTTTAAAAACTTTCTATTATGTTACAGGATATTATAAAATATTCTATATTCTAACATAATATTCTATTTCTATTACAAAAATTTTTGTAAATTTCTATTATGTAAATTTCTATTTCTATTTTCTTTGAACATGTTTGGAAATAAGATCAGAGGTTTGGAGTTTGGATTTTAGCACAAGGATTGGATAAGATAGTGGTAAGGGTGAAGCTAACATTACTTTGTTAAAGCATCTGTCTGTTATTTTACAAAGGACAGATGAAATCATTTTTAAAAAAGATTTTCGTATTTTAAAAGATTCCTATGCCAGGTACAGAATTTAGGAAAGGTGGAAATAACAAAGAATAAATAAACTGAAAATTCTCTGCTGTTTCAAAATATGGAACTAACCTTAAGTAATTGTGCTAATTTATATTAAGTCAGAATTATCTGGTCACCCCTAGATCTGAACTGGAAAAGAAGAACTCCTTTTAAAATTATGTAACTACATGAGGTGCCTGGGATTCAAAAGTGTTGTTTAAATGAAATAGGTCACTGGGATACAAAGAATTGTATGTTAATTATGATTCTTATACAGTTTGTATGTACATTTTCTTTGTTATCTTGGTGACATGTAATTGTGTACCTGACTTAATGTAATCATGTCATTTTGTAAAATTGTGAGAAAAACCTCATTGTATTGATCGAACCTAGTCCTGTGTGTCTAAGAAAACTGAATTGTTTATACTGTTTAAACCTAGTCTTGCTCAGCTAGAAAACTGGACGGAACTCTCATCAGGTCTGGCTGGGTGTTCCAGCTTGTACATCTTGTACATTTGAACTCTAGTCATCTGAAGATTACCCCCCTGAGCCATGGGATCTGAAAAAGACATCAGATGTAGACAGCTTTCCCAAGAGTCTGGACCTGGCCTCTACTGGGACAGCTTCTTTCCTGGAGAAATCCAACCAGAGGACCGATGGGAAAACCTGACCACTCAGGCCCCTACCTCATTAATCGTTTTCTTTGTTAACCAGACCTTGGGAACAGAACTGACAGACCTCTATGATTCGGCCTGGGGGTGTCAACGATTTGACACACCCACAAGAGAAGTAGGGAATGTTGTGCATGACTCCGCAGCCAAGGGATCTAAGAGTAGCAATTTTAGCCTAGGGTAAATTCCCTGTTGTGAATGACCCCATTCTTCCCTGTCCCTTCCCCCACCAGATCTCCACCCTTACCCAGTCTGCTAACCTTCACAGAGGTGGGCAGGCTTCTGGGTCAGGGAGACTTAGCCCGCCAGGAATTTCAAGGTGTGTACTGACCAATCACTGTTCTTGGCTTCTGCAAGTTTCTGCTTACGTAATACCTAACCATTGGCCTTGTAGCATCCCTTTAAAAGCCGACACATTGTCCGTGCAGACTCACTGTTCGATTTGGGCCTGACCCCGAACAGTCCCGAGGAAAATAAAATCCACTTCCAAATTTTACTCTTGGGGGTCTCTTGTCTCACTCCTTTTGGCACAACACTATGAGATCGAGTCTAATCTTCAGCAATTTCATGTAATGTCCTCTTTGATAATGCCTCACCTTACTTGTCCAATCGGGTTGGAGCCACCTCTCCAAGCCTTTTCTCAAACCATCGTCCCCTAACTGCACACTTTCTCTAACTCCTCTCTCTCCAGCTACCCTTCAAGGACAGTGTGGATTTTTACCAATTCTATGAAATCTTCCCTGAGAACTTGAGAACAATGATTTCCTCTTTGTAATTTCCCACCAGGCTTGTCTGCAGTATTTATTATTATTATATAAGCAAATTTATTTTTTCCTATTCTCTCAAGTTTTCTTGTAAATCAGGTCCATCTCTTCAACTAGACAGAAAGATTCTTGAGGGCAGGGACAAATCAGTCATTCTTTTTGGCATTCAAAAGCTGACAAAATTGAATTACATCTCAAATGAGTCTCTTGTACTAATGAGATGATCACTACATGGCAACTAGCTTCTGTTCCAGCCACTGACATATTAAATGATCGGAGTTTATCTATGGCATGTGCTTATTGCATTTCTGTACTCTCAACATGTCCAGCTATTTTTCAAGCAGCGTCAAAAAATGTTTAAAGCCTTTAAAATGAAAATGTCCTCCTGTCAAGTTGTTTTGAAAGAATTTCTGGAACATAGCTCCAGGAACAGGGGAGGTTAGAGACTGTTTTATTCAACAAACATCTGAATACCTATTCTGTGCCCAGCATTTTCAGTGCCCAACTCTCTAGTGGGAGAGACAAGGCTTCCAGAGGAAAAGTTGAATAACAAAAAAATTTGCCAACCATTTAAGAAATGGTATAGAATAGTACGCAATTAAGTTCTAACTGAAGGTAATAAGTGTTTTAAAACGATAAATGAAGGAGACAGACACATTAGAGCTTGAATGATCAGGGATGGCTTCATTAAGGAAGTGAGACCTTAGTTGGGTCATGAGAGGTGGGCAGGGGGAACAAAAAAGGCTAGGGCAATTTAATGGGGATTTGGCTTGGAAGGTAGAACATATCTGACCCACTGGCATGTAAGAACAAAAATAGCCAGCAGCGAAGATTTCATATAAGGGCATAACAGGATCTAAAACGCATCCTAGATTCATTCATTGAATGATCATTAATGAATAGGTACTCTGTGCAGAGGATTGTGCAAGAGATCAGTTTGAGGAGGATGACTTCCAGACTGGGCCTGGGTAAGCATCCATCCCAGGATCTAGAGCGGGAAGGGATGTCAAAGGCCATCTAGTCTACCAAGGCCCAGGGAATTGAAGTGGCCTGTCCAGTGTCATACATGGAGTAAACATCCTGGGTTATAAAAAAAAAGATGCACACAAGACTCAATCCTTACATGTAAATAGGGTCATGTGAAGTTTTTTCTATGATGTAAGAAAACAAACAAAAAAACTTATTTAGAAATGTTTTTAAATTTTATTTTCTTTTAATTTGGCCTGGCCCTATGATTTCATTGTTATGAGGAACTCACTGAAGAGTAAACTCCCTTCCCCAGTGCAGGTTAGCATCACCTTTGTAAAAGACATGTGTGAGGGGCGGCCAGGCGGCGCAGGGAGTAAGAGCGCCGGCTCCAGTGTCGGGATGACCTGGCATCGAATCCGGGCT
>NW_027185655.1:20187148-20215799 GCF_028583685.1 Petaurus breviceps papuanus | reverse complement strand
GTGTAACCTTGAGCAAGTTACTTAACCCCAATTGCTTAGGGGTGGCCAGGTGGCTCAGCGAGTAAAAGTACCGGCTCCAGTGTCGGGATGACCTGGAGATCGAATCCCGGGCTCAGATACTCAGCACCACACCCAGAAATGACTGGCCGTGTAACCTTGAGCAAGTTACTTAACCCTGATTGCTTAAAAAATAAAGAGAGACATGTGTCTGCGTGGCAGCAAGGTAAATGACACAGAGCCAGCATGCATCAGAAGTGTGTTTCAAGTCAGGCCTTTGGGTTCCAAGGCCTGCTAGCCACTACACCACACTTGCTTTTCATATTTCATTTTAGCACTAAAATGATTAAACATTTTTTATTCTTAGAAAAAACCTACTAGAACTAAATGATTAGCATTTGCAGGCATTGGTTTAGGGTTAAATTGAGAGACTTGAATGACAATAGAGTTGGAAAGGACCTTATAGATAGATCTTCTTGTCTCTAATTTTCAAGTTGAGGACACAGAGGCCCAGGGGCAAAGTTACTTGTCCAAGGTCATACAGACAGTAAACATTAGAGCAAGGATTTGAATCTGTATCCTGATATAATCAGGGATCATTCTGCCTCAAGTTGAATGAAACAGTATGACCCAGAGTAGACAAAGGGATCCAACATGAATCCAAATGAATTTCAACATGAACAGCAATTTGATCTAATAAACTCATCTGAAATATAATAACAACACACTTTAGAATATATTTCTGGAAGAATGAAATCTACTACCCATTTACTCCTCAGTAATCATTCCAAACACATAATCAAAGGGTCTTCCTCCCAACACAGAGCTGAGATAGGCTACTCTGAGGGAATTTCCATTTGTTTAGGTTAGGAAGGGGAAGACGAAGGGGAGTTAATAATTCTGGAGCACAGGGAACTTTGGAGGGATGCAGGTCTAGGCCGGATATAAAAGTGGAAAAATAGATACAAAGATCAATGAGAAGAGGACTCTAAGCAGCTGGGGAAATGGGGTGGAGAAGAGAGAGTGAGGTGGTGAGAAAAGGTTGTAGAAAAGGAGGTGGGAGGGCAGGGGAAACAAACTTCACCTACTTTGTAATTCTTCCTAGGACCCTGATGGCAACAATTGCCCCAGGTGCATTATCTCCTCTGTCACCTGCGGTAGGCTGCCAATGCCTTGTGTAGGACAACATCCCTGTTTAAAGGTGCAACTCGATTTAGGCAAACCCATTATAAAAAAATCTGGATTTTCAAAAAGAAAGAAATTAGGGAGTGTGGGGGGATCATTTTCTTTACAAAAGAATTCAGCATCTAATTCCTTTAAATGCACAAGGAAAACTCGTGATCTTAAATGATTTTATAAAAATTTAATTTATCCACAACTTTTAAGGAACATATGTATTGCCTAAAACCTGGTACACTTATATTCACAATCAAAGAGTCACAAGAAATCTGTATAAGTTATTTAGTTCATATCTCCTTAGTGGCATATAAATGACCAAACCCTGACCTGGTGGTCAGAAGACCTGATTTAAGTACTGGTGACTTTGGGCACATTTTGTCTTACTTCAATTTCTTTATCTGTCAAATGAGGGGGCTGGACTAGGTTATCTATAGAGTCTCACCCAGTGTTATGATTCTATTAAATTCCATTCTTGAAAGCAAATAAGATTTAACAAAACATCATAAAGAAGTCACACCATATAGGTAACTTAAAACCCTCATGATTAACACATTACCCCTTTGGGTTCTTTTTTTTTGGGAGAGACAAATATTCTGAACCAAAATTACATATGTAATAAAGGAGCTTATCAATTTTTTTTTTAAATTTTAGATGACAATAAACTACAATAGTTACACAGGCATTTATATTAATTATTTGGGTAGAACTAGTTAAAGCTTTGCTAATATTACTTCACTGAAGAGACTGAAGAAAAATGTAGTTTATTTCCTTAAATAGTAATTTTAATATTAATTTTCCTTGGATAACCAAAAATTGCTACCACCACAGTTGTTTCCAAATAATTTTTTAAAAAAACAAGCTATCAATGTTTTTAATTTCTCACATTTGGGAAATTCTCAAACAGAAAAAAGAATAATAAAGATCGTAAATTTTTCAAGGTTATACTTGAAGTACCATTATGAACTACCTATTATTTGATAAATATTTTGTATTTATGGGAAAATGAAAGATAATTTTCTTAACTTCATTAAGTAAGCAAATTTTAAAACTCCATATTGAATCAGAAATCATATTTTAAAGAATATTTCATTAGCAGAAAGTTACCAGTAATTAAGGTGGCTAAGCTGATCAGCTTTGTAGTTCTGGTTTTTTATGATCCAAGATAGCTATCTGCAGTCTGGTAACATGAACCAAGTGAAATGTCAGATAACATTTGGTTGCTTTTGAATAAAAGTTTTTTCTCCATAAAATTGATTACTTTAACTTAAGGGAAAAGAAACCTAGTCAAAATGGCTGACATTGAAATATATTTATATCACTAGAACAACCAACTTTAGTAGTCAAATGTTACCTACATGTGGTTGTAACCTCCAAATGCCCTTAATGTCTTTTCTCAGCAAAAACTTCCAAGAAATAAACTTCTTTTTTGGAAACATTTTTTAAAAGCAGATAGAGTTGTGTAACCTTGAGCAAGTTACTTAAGCCCAATTGTTTAAAAAAAAAAAGTTAAAAAGCAGATATAGTCTTTCCATAGGACTAATTCTTCTACCCTCTTCAGAACACAATTGTTTGGGCCAATTCACATAGCTCTAAGAAGCCAACAATGTAACAGTACATAGGAAAAAATTTCGTAGTCCCCAGCGAATGATGATCACAATCCTAACTACATTCTTATAAAGTGGAACTTATTAGAACCAAACTATGTTACAAAGAGGTATGAAACAGAAAGTGCAATCTTACAGCACATTAATTCATTACTCATTGAAAGACAAAAATATAAAAAAAAAAGAAAAAAGGAAACTGTATGAAACATGAATGAAAATAACAGCCCACAAAAATGAGAGAATAAAAACTGGTTAAAACAAAATTTTAAAATATCAAAAAAAAAGAAAAAAAGAAACGGGCTGGGGAAAACAGATGTGAATAACTATACCATAGTACATAATAGTCATGAAAATATATTTTTTAGTGTTAAACTTCCTATCTTGCTTTTTGTTAACACGGAGCCGATGGCAGCCTGCCAACTATTCATGCAGAAGCATTTATTTAAATATTTATGTTTAGTGGGCTTGACCGCCTAGAAATACGCTGAGGGGTTTGGCCTAACCATTTACTCAGATCTGTGTCAAAATGACAGCACTGCCAAGTCGTGTTTCTACGTGGCTCCCGTGCACCTCTGAACACCATGAGGAACTTTCTAAAAGCGCTCTGATACTCAGAAGCCGCCATGGCCACTGCACTTATGAGCTACGTCCGGGGCTGCAGAAGGGCTACTTTACTTTTAAAAGCGTCTGTTGCTCCGGGTGCGTGGTTTTTGTCTGGATGAAACTTCAAGGCCAGCTTTCTGTACGCTTTCTTCAGGTCCTCGTCACCGGCATCTTTTGTGACTCCCAGCACTTCATAGTAATTTTTACACTTGTTTATGCTGTGAAGAAGAGAGTGTTACATGAAATAAATGTCAGGAGAAAATTTTATGCAACTTACATGAACTTCTGGCTCATTAGAAATATACAAATCACTCTTTTTGCTCTGTTGCTTACCAAACACAGGGAGACCTAGATTATGGCTCATATTTCTCCATTTGCTCCACTGTGTTCCAAGACCACACACTACACCCCAAATTCTAATCAGTTATTTTCTTTTAAGAAAGGCAACTCAAGAGTTCATCACATTTGAAAGATAACTGATACTACATGAAAGATAGTTGATAGCACAATGAAATAGGAAATATTTGGGAATAAGAATAATTTGAAACTAAAATAATTCCATAAGGAAAAATTTCTAAACACTCTGCAACTTTCATTTAATTGTAAATTTTTAGCTAAGAATGATCAACAGGGCAAAAATTCAAGATGTAACATAAACAAATATAAGAAATTTGAATCTTCACATGGCTTAACACCAAGTAGGATAGAGGACAGTCAGGAAGGGAGGGAAGTTTCTTTATGTAGGTAAAATTCCTATTAAAGTGAATTTTAGACCATTAAAATGGCCCTTTGGCTGAATCCAAATTTCATAGAACAAATCCTCTTAATTAAAAGATTTGTTCTGTAAACTTGGACCCAGTCAAAATGCTGTATCCAAGGACCTAGAAGGCCACATGTGGTCTCAAGGTCACAGGTTCCACAACCCTGGATGAGAGAATTGATCTACTGAAGTAGACGGAATCTTATGCCTAGGAAAGATGGCAAGAATGGTTAAAAGGTACCTGAAACTTATGTTAGGTGAGGAAATAGTAACAGAATGCTCAGCAGCCCCAAAGTGAGTTCAAGTCACTTAGCATGGACAAACATAAATGACGGATAAAGACAAAAAACTGGAAGAAGTTGCAAATTTAATTTCTGAATTGCTATTAGCAATCTTTGGAGAATATATCAGGTATTAGGGGATTGGAGACAGAGAAATGTCTCCATGATCAAAGAGGAAAAAATAGTAGATGATTCAAAATATACTAAGAGGAAAGGATGGTTAAAAGAATCTCCTCCCTGGACCCGTATGTACATAAGTATTTATTGCAGCTCTTTTTGTGGTGGTAAAGAATTGGAAATCAAGGGGATGCCCATCAATTGGGGAATGGCTCAACAAGTTGTGGTCTATGAATGTAATGGAATATTACTGTGCCATAAGAAATGAGGAGCAGACAGACTTCATCATAACCTGGAGAGACTTCTATAAACTGATGCTGAACATCTGTACATAATCACAGACACAATGTATGTGTGATGACAAACTTCAACAGATTGGGCTTCTCTCAGCAATATAAGGCTATAAGACAACTCCAAAAGACTCATGATCGAAAGAGATATCCACATTCAGAGGAAGAGGTGCAAAGTCTGAATGCAGATTGAAACAAACTACTTGCTGTGTTTCTTTTTCTTGCTTTGTTTTGTTTCCTCTTTCCCACTGATTATCCATCAGTTATAGTCCTTCTTTACAACCTGACTAATGATTAACGTGAAGATATTTGTAGATCCTACATTCGAGTGAATGCTGCCATGATGGGGTGGGGTGGGGTGGGAGGACAGGGAGGGGGAGAAAATTTGAAACTCAAGGGACTGTGGAACTGAATGTTGTAAACTAAAAGTAAATAAACAAACCAATTTAATTTTTTTTTAAAATCTCCTCCCCTCCCCCTTTTAAATTGTATATTTCCTATGTCTCAATCACCACTAATTCTCCTTAAAGATTAGAGATGATTAAGCAATCAGTATCACAAATTCTTTCAAGACCCAGGATAGTATATGTTCAGGGGGAGAACCATCCATACATCAAGAGCAAAGATAGTCCAAATAAAGTCCTAGAGGAAAATGCCCAACATGTTAAGTGGATGTCCCATCATCCCATTGATAATTTATGGAAAGATATGGACAAAGAATTACTCAAGATGAAAGTCATAGATGGGCTATGTTCTACATTTGGGAGGGAGGGAAAATGGCATCAATAATTCTTTGAATATATTTTACCATGGGGGAGAGCACATCTACACAAGTACATGTAAATATGTATGTAATATGTAAGTATGTTTACAAGTAAGTAAACAAAAATCACAAAGGCTGAAAGCATTAAAAACTGGAGGAAATGGGGAAGGAAGGAGAGGAGCTGGGGAGAAATCAAGAAAAGTAAAGTACAGGAGGTGGCAACTCAGCTAAGCATCAAAGGAAGACTGAGATCCTAAAAAGTGGCAACTAGAAAAGAGTACTTCTGTGCAGTGGGGACAGGCTGAACAAAGGTGCAAAGGCAGGTCTCAGAGAAATGTGCCTATTGCATTTAGGAAATATGAAATGAATCTGAAAAGGTGGGTGAGAACCAGACTGGGAGGGATTTTAAATGCAAGTCTGAAAAGGCCATACTGGCCCCTAGAGGCAGCAGGGAGGCAATGAAGAAACCTGAACAGAGAGACATGGGCAGACCTGTTGTGGCCTCTGGGGCATTAATGTGACAAACTATGTGGAAGGTTAACCAGAAAGGGGAAGACTGAAAGGCTGAAATGGAGGACAGCTGGGAGAATGGCACAGTTACTTCAGGCACAGGGTGAGAGGGGCTAAGAGATGACCCGAGGTACAATTATCAAGGATTACCACCTGATGGAACACGAGGGGAGTGAGGAAGAGGGAAGCAAAGCAGAGAGATCATGGTGCACTTGAGAGAAATAAGGAAGGTCTGGAGGACTGGTACATTTAGAGAGAAAGAGCAATCTAAGATGTCTATGAGGCATCTAGCTGGAGAAATTCAACAGGAAGTTGGTAACTAGAGAGGTGTTAGGGCTGGATTTTGTAGATATGGGAGTCATTTATAAAAGGGAGAGGGAGAGGGAGAGAGAAAGGGAGAGACAGAGAAAGGGAGAGGGAGAGAGAGAGAGAGAGAGAGAGAGAGAGAGAGAGAGAGACGGAGATTCAAAAATATCTCTCAACAACTTAGAAAACTGGAAAGGTGAAGAGGAAGGAAAGATTTTAAAAGCTATCAAATGGAAGGATTAGTCTTATTCTGCTTGAGCCTGGAGGGTCCATCTCGGAATGATGGCTTTAGGTTGCAAAGAGGCCAATTTAGGTGTGAGGTTAGGAATATCTTTCCTGACAAATAAGAGCTTTCCAAAGTGGAATGAGCTGGCTCCCTGCAGGATAACATGTCAGGGATGCAGAGAAGGAAGTTTTTCAACTGTGCACCAGACTAGACAATCTCTGTGATCTATTCTAGGTGGAGAACCATGTTGAATAAGCAGAGAAGACTGGGTGATGATCCCCAGTTGAAGAGACTGAGGTGGAAAAAACTTTGCCCAGATGCAGGCTTTCACCTCTGTAAGGGTTATGGGATTTAAAGATCTTCCATGCCTGGCTGGACTTGCTGACGTAGCAGGAAGGGGTGGGGCAAGAGGAAGCAGAAGCCCAGGTAGAGCTCTTGAGGCCACTGGAAGTGGTGGTGGCGGAGGAATTCCTACTTTTGAGCCAGCCAGAATTTCTACTAAGGACTTCTGCTGAGGACTGCCCGGGACGTGAATAGTGGGACAGACCTGCTGGGAGCGAGCTGCATGGACACTGAGAAGTTGCTGTGAGTGGGGAGAAGAGGACCTTTGCCTGAGGTAGCCTGTTCTGTTTGAAGGCTTGAGAATGTGGGTGTTTACTACATTAACTATGTGTGCCAACTTCATAACTACTGTGATGGCCTTGACTTTCTGGGACTCAGTTTTCTGGCATTTGAATAAATGTTCTAGCTTCATTCCCTATGTAGAGAGCCTGGTATATTTTGTGACTAATAACCATATCAGCATATTTATAGTTACTGTAGATATTGTGAATATTGCATTGTTGATACCTCACTCTCTCGCCATCTTTGGCCTTCACTCCCCAATTCTTTCCCACCAGAAACCCAGTGGGTTCTGCTGCTGGAACTACCCTGGGCTCTGATGGGTGAGTTTTTACCTCATCTTACTTATGTGCCCTTTTCCTCTCTTTTCTTCACCCATTAGAATGCTGGAGCACAGTTATTGTCATGTTGGCTTAAGTTTCTATCTCTAGGCTTTATCCATCTATCGGGTCTAGATGGCTCTCTATCAGCCTCTAGGTAATTTCCCGATGAGGGCTTCTGACAAGAGCCAGTTGGATTTCAAGTCTTGGCCCCCCAAAATGTCTGGACCAAGAGATCCAGATGGTTTGGCTTGACCTTGAACCTGCAGGGGGAGGGGGCGGGGAGAGACAACAGATGAGTCCTCTTGCCTGACCCTGGGTCGAGGGAAATTTCACTTTAACCCACAAGTGGCGTATTAATTAGGAACAGAGTCAGGAAGGGATTTTCCCTTCAGTTCCCCCGACACTCCCTTGGGAGATAAATTTACCAAACGAAAATGACCAGGTGAAATTGACTTGAATAGTGGACTCTGTGTTTGTTCTGTGTGTTTTTATGTGAAGTGTGTGTGTCTGTGTGTTCAAAAAAGAGAAAATATTTTACTATTTAGATTAAAATACTTGGTTAACTTTAAAAAAAAATCTTCCTTCTCTGTCGTTATTCTCTGAACTTTTACTAGGATTGGAATGTAGAAGATTAAGGAAGACTGGAAGGGGAGTGGGGAGAGAGAATTCTCTTAACTTCCAGCTTCTTAAGTGAGGAAGTGGGACAGAATTGGTAAGTGAAATTATTTTTTTATTTATCTGAAATGTCTGAAGTAGTTTGATTAAAGATTAGGAAAGGGAAGAGATAGAAAGAAAGAAAAGGAAAAAAATCTCTGGAAGGCAGAAAAAAAAAGAAAGGAATGGGTACATGGAAATTTAAGGTAACTGTTTCATATCTGATAACTTTGCTTAGATTGTAAAATGTAGAAATAGTGTTAAAGAAATTTCTAAATTGAATTGAATTGCTTTTGGAAGGGATGTGATAAAAAAAAGTGAAACTATTACATTTGGTATAAAGGTAATAATGTTCAGATTGCTCATTTGAAATCTTGGCCATTATAAAAATGTATATGGTAGTTTAAAGTTGTAATTTATTTCCTGTATAAAGTGGTTGGGAAATGCATTCACCTAAAATTGTTAATAGGATGGAAACAAATTTTAAATACATAATGTTTGGGACATTGTACATTTCTAAGTTATGTAATTTGGTAAAATTATGAACTCTGTTGTTAAAAACAATTTTCTTATTACTATTCAGAAGCTGTTAAGTACCTTAAAGTTCTTATGAAGGCTCTACAAAAGTTGTGATGTAAAAACTGGGAAGAAAAATGAGAGTCAACAACCAGACTGAGGAAAATTGCACCTTAAAAAACAGACTGACTCAATTGGGAAAAGAGGCTCAAAAAGGCAATGAGGAGAGGAATGCCTTGAAAAGCCAAATTTGCCAGATGGAAAAAGAATCTCAAAAGTTCAATGAAGAGAATCGTTCCCTTGGATTTAGATTGGAGCAAAGGGAAGCTAGTGACTTTAAGAGAAATCAAGATGATAGTTAAATAGATGCAAATGAAAGAAAGAAGTCAATGTGAACTATCTCATGAGAAAAACCACTGAACTGGAAAATAGATCCAGGAGAGATAATTTAAAAATTATTGGACTACCTGAAAGCCATGATCAAAACAAAAAAAGAACCTAGAAATCATCCTTCAAGAAATTCTCAAGGAAAACTGCCCTGATGTTTTAGAACCAGAGGGCAAAATAGAGGTTGAAAGAATCACCTACCCAGCAAAACTGAATATCATCTTTCAGGGGAAAATATGGTCATTCAGTGGAATAGAAGACTTTCAAGCATTCTTGCTGAAAAATAAAAGAGTTGAATAGAAAATTTGACATCCAGATACAAGAAGCAAGAGAAGCTTGAGAAGGTAAACAGGGAAAAGAAATCATAAGCCACTGATCAAAGCTGAACTATTAACATTCCTACATGGAAAAATGATAATTGTAACTGATGAAACTTTTCTCAGTATGAAAATAGTTGAAGGGAATATACACACACACACACACACACACACACACACACACACACATATATATCGGAGTGTATACCGGCACATGAATACATGTGTGAATGTGTGTATATATCCTTACAGGTACCCACAGAGGGCACAGGACCTATTTAATAGGAAGGGATGATACTTAAAAGGCGAAATTAAGAGGTGAGAGAGGAATATAATGAGAGGAGATGGGGAGAGACAGAATGGGGTAAACTATCTCATAAAGAAGAGGCAAGGGTAAAGGGTTACAATGGAGGGGAAGAATAGGAAGGGAAAAGGGAATGGGTCAACCTTATTCTCACTGAATTTTGGTCGGGGAGGGAATGGCATACACACTAAATAGGGTATCTCACCCTACAGGAGAGTAGGGGGAAGGGGATGAGAAGGGGAGATGATGGAAGGGAGGGCAGGCTTGGGGGGAGGGAAGTTGGAAGCACCCACTTTTGAAAAAGGACAGGATCAAAGTAGAGAATAGAACAAATGGGTGGTGGGATAGGAGGGAGGGAAATATAGTCAGTCTTTTACAATGTATCTACTATGTTAATGTTTTGCATTAGCTATACATGTACAATCTATACTGAACTGCTTATCTTCCCAGTAAGGGTGGGTGACAAGGGAGGAAGGGGATGAATCTGGAATTCAAAGTTTTAAAATCAAATGTTTAAAATTATACATATACACACATAATATTATTAATACTATCCTACATGTAATTGGGAAAGAAGATATACAGGCACTGGGGCATAGAGATCCACCATGCCCTACTGGAAATGTCTAAGGGGGTATGGGAGAAGATATGGGAGAGAGCAGATTGGAGGAGGGGATATCCTGTGGGACTGCTATTCTAGGGTCGTGGGTAGGGGAAAAACGGGGAGAAAATCTGCAACTCAAAATCTGGTGCAAATTAATGATGTAAATCAGAAGTTAATAAAGCATTTGAAAAATGAAAAAAAAAAGATAAAGCTATTAGGTTTAGGTTTAGTATAGGTATTCCTGTATAAGTCAGGGTCCTTTAGTTTGTAGTAATATGAGGACAAGTAGGTCAAGGGTTTGTGGGAATATTATTCTGTTATTTAGTTAGTATCACACTTGTCTCAACTTTGTTATAATTAGTTAATGTTATAAGGAGGATAGTTTCAGGAATACTTGGTAAATATTTTAATTGTTTTAATTGTGAGGTTAATGTAAATCCCTTAGTGAAATCCCACCCTCCTGGTGGAGGAATTAATAATGGATTGATGCAAAATATAAGAATCTGGTTTTAATGTGTGATCATGACAACTGACTGAGACTCCAATTTTAATTTTGTAAGAATGATAAGGGTTCTGGGGTAGTCATTTAAATTGGTTTCAAGGTTCCTTTTGTAGGTAAATGAAAGAAAGAAGGAGGCAGAAAGAGAGGCTGGGATGCAGGACTGAAGATGGACAACCCTAAGCTACCAGAGGACTTCAGTCAGATGATATACCCCTGCCAGACAGCAGTGTGAAAAGAGACTTTTGGACTTTGAAAGAACTATTGTTTGTTATTGTTTTCTTTTGAATTTATGTATCTGTACTCTTTTTTTTTTTTTTAAGCAATCAGGGTTAAGTAACTTGCTCAAGGTAACACGGCCAGGTGTTTCTGGGTGGGTGTAAGTGTCTGAGCCTGGATTCAATCCCAGGTCATCCTGACTCTGGGGCCAGTGCTCTTAGTCACTGTGCTACCTGGCTGCCCCTGTATCTGCACTCTTAAAGGGGAGTGCCCCCTTGTATGCTGTCAATGCCACAAGGGGAATTAGAATTAAGAAAAGTGGGGAAACTTCAAAAGGTATATAAAAGAACAGGGGGGACTGTGAGAGATAACTTGCAGTGAAGTTTCCCCATTCTGAAACTTCAATCTACTCGGCCTAAGTTTGTTTTTTTAATACTAATAATAGTATACACACACACACACACACATATTTTTTAAACATCTGATTTTAAAACTTTGAATTCTAGATTCATTCCCTTCCTCCCTTGTCACCCACCCTTACTGGGAAGATAAGCAGTTCAGTATAGGCTGTACAAGTGTAGCTAATGCAAAACAATAACACAGTAGATACATTGTAAAAGACTAACTATATTTCCCTCCCTCCTATCCCACCTCCCACTTGTTCTATTCTCTACTTTGATCCTGTCCCTTTTCAAAAGTGGGTGCTTCCAACGTCCCTCCCCCCCAGCCTGCCCTCCCTTCCATCTTCCCCCCTACTCTCCTGTAGGGTGAGATACCCTATTTAGTGTGTATGCCATTCCCTCCCTAAGCCAAATACAATGGGAATAAGGTTGACCCATTCCCTTTTGCCTTCCTATTCTTCCCCTCCATTGTAACAATTTTCCCTCGCCTCTTCTATATGAGATAGTTTACCCCATTCTGTCTCTCCCCATCTCCTCTCATTATATTCCCCTCTTACCTCTTAATTTCACCTTTTAAGTATCATCCCTTCCTATTAAATGGCTTTATGCACACCACACTACTGCTCAAGATAGTTCCATGGACTCTAGGACAAAGGCCAAACTCTTCATCCCAGCATTTTTAAAGCCCACCACAGTCTAGCGCCTGCCTGTTTTGCTGAACTTGATAAACATTCCTCCCCCTCTCCTAGCCACACTGCTGATCCCCATACATGACACCACATTTTCCTCGCCTCTGGGCCCTTCTACTGAGTTCAAGGCTCAGCTCAAGTGCCATCTCTTGCAAGGGGCCATCTCCCCCAGTAGTTCATACACAAGCCATTTAGTATTTATATTTATTTGTGAATATGCTGTATGTTCCAGTAGAATGTAGGCTCCTTGAGGGCAGGGACTTTCCTTTCTTTTTTTAGCAAACAGCACAGAGCTCAGGATATGTTTTTGGTCATTTCATTTCTGTATGGAGCCCCCAAGGACATGCCTAAGACCCCACAGTCAGCTTTATCAGAGATGGGATTCAGTTCTTCCTGGTTGTAAGGCCAGCTCTCTCTATTCATGACAATTACACAGCCCACCTCCAACCACTGCCCCTGCAGACATCATCAAAATGGCTGACCAAGCCCTTGTGGAGATGGGGCTAGCCATCTGTACCAACCACAACCTACAGGGCAGGCAAGCCCATTTAACTGAAGCAGCAAGGCACTCAGAGGGAGAATCTGGAAACGGTATGTGCCAGGGAAGTCAAACCATCACCTTAACCGCCAACCTCCAATTACTGACCAAATGGCACCAGGAGTCAGGAGCTGTAGCCCCAAGAGTCCTCAGCACTGTCAAATGGCTGAACATCTGAAACAGATACGATTCTTATCCCTGGAATGAAGCTCAAGAAGAACAAGATTAGGGGCAGCTGGGTGGCACACTGAATAGAACACTGGCCCTGGAGTCAAGAGGTCCCGAGTTCAAATCTGGCCTCAGACACTTAACACTTACTAGCCATGTGACTGGACAACTCACTTAACCCCAATTCCCCTGCCTTCCCCCTTCCAAAAATAACACACACACACACACACCCCGAGAATAAGAACAAGATCAGGTAAGCTTTGGTTGTGCACACCAAAGACCACAGGCCCTTTCAGATGATGATGCTGTGCTGTCTCTGCCATTAGAACATAAGCTCCTTAACACTGGCCCTGGCTGGATCCCCACACTCAAAACAGTGCTATGCACATGGCATGTGATTAATGAAGGCCTTTCCATTCATTCATTCTCAGTGCCAGGCTGCCACTCTCTGGGAACATGGCAGTCATTTGATAAATGCCTGCTCTAAACTATGATCCCATAAGAGAGCATGTCCCAGAAATCAGTAAGTGAGAGAGAGAGCAGGAGGGAGTGATCTATTGCATCATGCTGCAGAGAGGTCAGGAAAGGAAAAAACAGTGGGACACAGGAAATCATTCCCATGCTGGGCAAAGCGGTTTCGGTAACATTCAGTAACCAGATTTCAAGGGTTGAGAAATGACTAGGAAGGAGACAAAAGAGGAGAAAGCAGGGAAAATTATTCCTATTTGTAGAAAAAACATTTTACTTAGAACACCCCTGAGGAATAGCAAAGGAACTAATTAAAATGACTAACAGCTCCAGTTAAGTGGCAAGACAGAAAATAAGTCCATAAAAATTGCCAATGGATCTATATAACAGTAACAGAAATCAGAAGGAAATGAGACAAAAATACAAAATAGAAATTAAAAATTTACAAGACTGAAGCCACACTGTGAAAGTCTCTAAATACCTAACAACGGAGTTTGCATTCAATCCCAGAACTCACAGGGAGCCCTTGGAGTTTATTAAGCAGAGGGGTCTCTGTGCTTTACTATTATTTCAGCAATTTGCAGAAGATTGGAAAGGGGAGCAGACTTTAGGCAGGGCGAGTAATTAGAGGGTTACTGCATTGAGGAGAGGTGATGGCCTGAACTATGGCAGTGATCATGAGAATGGAGAGAAGACAGATGCAAGAAATTTGGAGGTAGAAATTACTAAACCTAGCCAATGAGCAGATACATGAAGTGAGGCTCCACGAAGAGTCAAGGATTACTCTTAGGTTACAAACCTAGGAGACCTGCTGCTGCCCTTAAAAGATAGAAGTATGGAACAGGGTCTGTTTCAGAGAAAAAATGAGCTCTGTGTAGGGTAAGTTGAGTTCAAGATAATTATGGTGTTTTGTCGTTCAGATGTTTCAGTCAATGTCTGACTCTTTTTTTCCTTTTAATTTTTGGAGGGGGGAAGTATGGGGCAATTGGGGTTAAGTGACCTGCCCAAGGTCACACTGCTAGTAAGTGTCAAGTGTCTGAGGCCGCATTGGAACTCAGGTCTTCCTGCCTCCAGGGCCAGTGCTCTATTCACTGTGCCATCTAGCTACCCCAATGTCTGACTCTTTATGAGCCCATTTGGGGTTTTCCTGGCAAAAATATTGGAGTGGATGGCTATTTCTTTCTTTAGCTCACTTTACCGATGAAGAAACTAAGGCAAACATGGTTATGTGACTTGCCCAGGGTCACACAGCTAGCTAATGCTTGATGAGTCTTCCTGACTTCAAGCCTGGTACTCTTATCTACTGCACCACCTGGCTGCCCCTACTATGGCATAACCAGATTGAAATGTCTAATAGGCAATTGGTGATAAAGGGCCACTAGAGAGACTAGGAGTAGATATATAGAGCTGTGAGTCATTTACATAAAAATGATAACTGAACCCATGGAAACTGATAAGGCAATATGGAATATAGAGTGGAAGACAGAGCCTTGAGAGTCCAACCATGGCTTAAAGGTACAATATGAAGGAGGATTTTGCAAGGGAGAGTGAAAGACAGTGAGAAGTCAGGAAGGAGAAGCACTAAGAAAGAGCCACATTGTGAAAACCAAAAGAGGGACTATCTCGGAGGATCAGGCGGGCAGCAGGGTCAAAGTCTGCCAGGAGGTGACCAAAGACAAGGCAATTCAGAGATCAGTGGTAACCCTTACACAGCAGGTACACTCAAGACTGTATGGGCTTAGAAATGAGTGAAAGGATAGTGAAGTGCAGCTCACACAGGCAGCCAGCATTTTCTAGGAACCTGGCAACGAAAGCAAAGAATGATATGAGATGACAGCTTAAGCATGGCAGGATTGGGTAAAGATTTTTTTTTTAAACAGATAGGGGTTCTGTATATTTGCAGGTATTAAAGAATAAACTAGGAGCTAGAAGAGACTGAAGAGTAGATTATGATTGTAGGGGCAATCTGAAAGGCAAGACAGGAGGGAATGAGGTTAAGGGTTCAAAGAGAGGACTTGGCCTCAGCAAGAAAGACTATCTCTACCTCAGAGGATGGGGTGGGAATGCGGGAGGGATTGGAAATTTACGGCAAAGGATTTGAGATACAGAATAGGAGAAATGAGGTGGTTCAAGAGGAATGGTCCTTATTTTCTCTGTAAATTTGCAGGTGAAATCCTCTGCTGAGAAAGTAGAGCTGGAGTTGGAATGGAAGGTCTGAGAAGAGAGAACTGGAAGATCTGTTATAGGATATGAAACAGAGAATCCCTAAGAACGGAGTAAAGATATGAAATAGAGAATCCCTAAGAAAGGAGGAAAAGGACTGGCTTGCTACAATAAGGACCTGGTTGAATTCGATAACATAAATGTGCAGTGGTCCCAGTCATCACAGTTTTGTGACCAGAAGCGTTCTGGAAGGGCTGAGATGGGAAGAATCCAAGGTTAGGATCTGGCAAAGAATGAGTCGTAATAAGACAAGGGGAGGCAAGAAATTCAAGAGTAGAGGGTAGTGTAAAGTTGAAAGTGGTTGACAATAGGGTCAAGACTGAGAAGAGAAGAAAGTGAAGCAGTGACAGTCTGGGTATAAGTATAAATTATAAAACACTCTTTACATAAATTAAAGGAGATAAATAATTACTAGAGGGAAATTAATTACACATGGATGAGCTATGCCAATTTGATAAAAATGGCCTAAATAACTTTGGTGATTTAGTGCTATATAAGACTACAGAAGGATACAGAAAAAATGAAAGCAAAAATCGTTTGAAAACCAGAATGGTCTAGAGTTTCAGAGAAAGAATAAAAAAAAAAAAAAAGAAAGGATTGAACGGATACCTAAAACTGTATCATCAAAAGTAATTGTCACAACTATTTAAGGTGAGCTAAAAGAGAAAACTATGCCAGACAATATAAGCAAAAGTCAGACACAACATTCAGTAGACCAGTGTTTAGAACAGAAGATCTAGCTACTAGGAGGAAGAGTTTTCTGTAGGATAAGGAATTGCTGTGAAGATCTGAAAGCAGCTGGGGAGAAAACAAACTTACAAGAGCCTCCTATACCAGAAACTACAACAAATTCCAAATGGATACAGGGCATAAATAGAAAATGTCATACAATTTTTAAAGAGAATAGAATGGAAGGTGGTTTCTTTCACACTTCTGGCTAAGGGGAAGTTCTTAGCCAAAAAAATAGAGAAAGACAAGCGAAAAAAAGAGAAAACAGACAATTTTGACTACATTAAAATTTAAAAAGCTGAATAAAATCCATACAACTAGGTGAAAAGGAAAGCTGTTAAGGGGTAACGGAATCTTTTTAGCAAATATCTTTGTTAAGGTCTTCTATTCAGCTGACAAGTCCCTGAGACCAAAAGTCATTCCCCAACAGATAAATAAATGGTCAAAGGATATGAACAAATAGTTCTTTTTTTTTTTTTATGGGAGTGCCAGGGAAATGGTTAGTCTTTTATTGGAGGGAAGAAAACATAACACATCTCAGGTAAACCAGTTCAGGGGCTCAGTGGCTAAACTGGTGGGGTACCAGCTTGTAATGGGTTCCACAGTTAGGGCATCGCTGTGTCTCGCCTTTGTGAAGCCAGAACCAGAGGACTGCACTGTTGTCCTCTTCACAGATACAGCCCCACTATTCGCTTGTCAGTGATGGAAGGGACCAGGTTGGGCTCCTCCTTAGTTCCTGGAGCTGCCTTTGGGGCTAGCATATTGTATGGATCCAGATCATTCCTTGTGGTCATCATAATCTCTCTCTCCAAGCCAGTAGCCTGCTCCTCATCAGAAGGGATACATCCTCTGGTCGCCATGGACCGAGCTGACCGCCAGTGCCCTGGCGCCCTGCAGTAACCTTGAAGCCATTGCACCTGAGATAACTCAAACAAACAGTTCTTAAAAGCACTACATATTATTAAAAACATAGAGTGATCTGAATCACTAATAATAAGAGAACGCAAATCAAACCCTATCAAGTTTTTTTTTTTACCATACACCCAGAAAATTGGCAAAGATGACAAAAATATGGAAATATTCAATGTTGTAGGGATGGTAGAAAGACATAAATATCAATTAATGAAAGTACAAATTGGTCCAATCATTCTGGAAAGCAATTTGAAATGATGTAAACTAAGAGGTTCATACCCTTTAACCCTGAGATTTCATGCTAGATATATACTTCCATGAAGTCACTGATAAGAAAGGCTTCATACACAACAAATATTTGTTTCAGTGCTTTTTATGGTAGCAAGGAACAAAGGAGATGTCCACTGCTTGGGGAATGGTTAAACCAACTGTGTTACATGAATGTAATAGAATACCACCATGCTATAAGAGACAATGAATATGATGGATGACTATACCCCTCAGTGCAGAGAAACATGGGAAGAGTATATGGAAATAAGTAGAACCAGGAAAACGATATACACAAAAAAATTAAAACACTATAGAAAGAGCAAGAAGAGAAACTAAATTCGAAATTATAATGACCAAGTCTGGTCATAAAGATATGCGAAGGGGCTCCCCTTTCCTTCTTTACAAAGGCAGGGAACTAACTATGGGTGGGGAAGCATACGAGATGTGCTACTTAACTTAGAAAAACTTTTTCTCCTTTTTTATTATTTCTTATAAGGGCCCTTTCTGGGGGATCCTTTGGGAAATGTAGGTGAAACATGTGGCAGTGAGGAAATACAGTAGATAGTGCCCAGCCTGGAAGTAAGAAGATCTGGGTGCCTAGAGATATTTACACTGGGCAGGTCAATTCACCCCTCTGCTTCCATTTCCTCAGCTGTAAAATGGTTAATGAAGTCACACCTCCTAGGGCTGTTGGAAGGCTCAAATGAGCTATCTGTAAAAAGCAGTAAGCACTGTGCCTTGGCACATAATTGGTGCTATATAAATGCTGGTTAATGATGATGATATAACAATAACATTAAAAAACCAAACTAACAATAAGATGAATGCAACTTAAGCCAGTTCTGAGGCTTTACCCCTCACCCATCAAAGTGGAGGGACATACAACCACTGGTGCAACTGTGACCTGGTCAAAATATTCTGGAAAATAACTTGGAATTATGGAAGTCAGAGTACTCATTCTTCAACACAGAAATCCCATCCTAAGAAGTCATAGGTGGAAAAACTCTATACATGACAAAACATTACTAACATTTTCTACTAGTAAAATAATGTCAAGAAGTGAGTAGCTTTCGACTGGGGAACATCTGAACAAACTGTGGTATATTAATGCAATCAAATATTATTATGCTATAAGAAGAAGAGTAATTCAGAAAATCAAGAGATTTACAGGAAATGATACAGAATGAAGCAATGAGAAAGAGGAGGCTGTTAACAGTACTACGATGTGCATGGAAAGAACACTCTGATGAAGTAGTTATGATGGACAATCTTGGGTCTAGAGAAGAGAAGAGGATATGATTATTCCTCCTCCTGGCTGAGGTAAGGACTGAAGAGCAAGGAGGGGCAGAAAAAAGTCATTTGTCATCTGGGTCTGCTCAGCTGCTTTTCTTGGTTGCAGGGAAAGGCACAAGCAGTGTGGTGGGAGGGCTGGGAAGGAGTCACATGCCTAAAAATGGCTATAATGTAGAAAGCATCAGTAAAGCTTTCTTTTTTAAATCAGCATTCCTCTCCTAACAACATTCTAAAGTTTGAAGGTATACATCTAGGCCTATAATTTAAAGCATTCAAATAATACTTTATGTCTTATGAGGATTGGTTGAATGAACCAGGAGCTGGAAATGTTTAGCCTGGAGAAGAGAAGACTCAGGACAGCCATGACAGTCGCTGGGCTGTCCTATGGAGCAGGGTGCAGACTTGTACGACTCCACGGAGTGGCGGCCTCTAGAGGTGACGACGGCCTTGCTCCTCCTTGGAGCTTTCCAGGTGGTGAGTGGCCAGAGGCCACACGCACCGGCAGTCACAGTGGGGATTCCTGAGGCCTTAGAAGTCCCTTCTTTGATCATTTAAAAACAGACAAAAACTATGCACAGAATCCAGATTTCTTTCGTAATTACCAAAAAAAAACCCCAATTTTCAAATGTTAAAAACATGAAGAATTTAATTCTTAAAAACACCTACAGAAAACTCTTACTCATCCATGACAATGAAGATCAGTAGCATTGATGATCTGAATGCTAAGCAATCCTAAAGCGTTTTCCTACTCAGCTTCAGAATGGCCCTAAAAGTGAGGAAGCCAAAGATGGACTCAGGGACTTCTGAGGTTACTTCCTCTTCTAAACATACCATCCTCTATCTATGGTTTCCTGTTGATATAAAAACCGGTCTCCATTTCCTAAGGGCACAGAGGCTTAACAAAGCAAGGTCACTCAGGAAGCTGACGCTCTTCACAGAGAGATCCTAAAGCTGAAAATCCAGGCAAAAAAACTCCAAAGTTGTTTGTACACAATGACACTAAAACTAAGGGCTGTAGTCACAGCAGACCACAATGAGCAAAGGCAAGGGAGGCATTAGGCTCATTTCTAGTGGGGTCCAACTCTACCACCTCCTCTCTGTCCTGAGCATTTGGCCACAAATTAGAGATCGGAGTTTGGGGAAAAGAGAGCATACAACTAATGTCCTCACATTCTTGCCTAAAGTACTAAATTCTTGCCTCAGTACTAAATATATATATATCCTAAAACAAGCTGAAAAGCACAGACTTTAAACTATATTCTGGATCCCTTACTCAAATATGCTAACTTTCATATTTAATATAATAGTAAGAACAATTATGTTCTCTTTCAATACCAGGGAATGTACTATTGTACTAGACCTGGAGCTGTGTGTTTGGCTTTGTCACTGGGCTGGTCTTTTAGTGGCCCAATGGTCTTATCTACAAAATATGGATGACGATACTTGCACTCTGCAGAACGTTAGTGTGATACTGGGTACACTACCTTAAGACCAAAAACCCCTGAAAAACATTTTTCTTATGTGGATGATGAGCAAAAATTAATTAAAATGATAGTTATACAGGGTGTCTCAAAGGTTTTAGTGCAATTTTAAGCTACTTAAAGTTTATTATTATGCCTTTAAATCTTAAAATAACATTTTTATTAAAAACCAGCTACTACTAAATTTATACTCAAACTTTATGAAATGTATAACATAGGTAGTGAAATGCTTTCTTATTCCTGGCTAGCTCTCCTTAATTTCTTTTTCCACTGAACAACATATGGGTTAAATTTTTATTTGCAATGTTAAATGTTTCAAAGAAAATCCTACTTCTTAACTGATTAAATAACACATCAATTAACATTTCTTAAATGAGTAAGTATGATGATGTCCTACTTAAAAGATTTCATATCATTGGGGCGGCCAGGTGGCTCAGCGAATAAGAACACCGGCTCCAGTGTCGGTGTGACCTGGATCAAATCCGGGCTCAGATACTCAGCACCACACTCAGAAATAACTGGCCATGTAACCTTGAGCAAGTTACTTAACCCCGATTGCTTATAAAAAAAAAAAAAGATTTTAAATCAGCCATTTAAATTATGTTCATATGTGGTGCATTTTTAAATAGGAGAGCAGGAAAACTCTTTAAAAGTTTTAAAATTTCACTCTTGTTAAGCTTCATTTCAGATGCATTTCAATTCAAAGGTGATGAAAAGTGCTTCACTTCTGAGAATTAGTTTTCTTATAGCCGCACTGTTCATGGTACATTACTTATGCAACTAATGGAAAAGTATTGCGTTGCTTCTCCCTGAGCAATTGGCTTGCATAATCATGCAACAACAGGCTAACCAGCAGGATAACAATTCTTTCTTCAGAAGAATCCCTTGTGAATGTGTGAAATAAAAAAACAACCACCAAAAAATCCATCACTAAACCATTTATTTTAAGCCTATATAACATATAGCTTATAACTAAATTAACACAATGGAAACAAACACTGGAAATCAGTTCTGCTTACAAAAAATCTGCACACACTTAATTAAATGCCTAATGCCACGAGAAGCCAGGAAATGTGATCATGGAGAATCCAGGGATGGGAATGAGTGGGTGGTAGTGGTAGAAAGACGGTAGATTTAAAACACGGACAAGACACAATATTTGGCCTCAAGGAATTTACAGGCCACGGGACCATACAGGGGTTCATGGAGGAAGCAGTATTTGAGTTTTTCTTTGCTGGAAAGTAGCTCTCCAAAGCAAAACAAACGGAGGGCATTCTCACCATAAGGTAGAGTAGGACCAAAAGCATGGAGGTCTGAGCGGGGAACAGAAAGCAGCCCAGATTGGTTGAGCACAGAATATGTGAAGATGAACATGAGAAAAAGCTAGAAAAGCAGGGTGGAGACATATTGTGCAAAGTCTTGGACACCAGGTGAGGGAGTCTGAGTTTTGTTCAGGAGGCCAGAGGCAGCTAACTTGAACACTGATCTACATGTAAGGGAAGTGATTTAGTCAGTGATACACATTGAGTGGTCTGGCTCGTGGAGAGAATGAAGGGCAGCCTCTTGACAGACCTGGTAAGTGAATGAACATGAAAGACAGAAAGGCAAGCATCAGTAAATCCTCTGAACATGACAGATGAGGTGAAGGCAGTCATCAGACAAAAGGCGTGAAATCTGGGAGGAGTCCAAGTTGAGGGGAAAAGATAATGAGTCAATTTTTTGGTTGCCTTTGAGATGCTGGTGGGACGTGTGGGCAGAAATCCTTTATAGGCATTTGGAATTCATTTACAAAAGTCAGGAATGGTGTCCTTTGCCCAGATGTGTCCACTGAAATCATGGAATGAATGAGAGTGCCAAAGGCGAGAGGGAGAAAAGAGAAGAGGACAGTACAGACAGACTCAAGGAGGGACGAACATGAAGATGATGGCACTGGAGAAAGAAAACAGTGTGACAGGGGTAGGTGTCCCAGGAGAGGGGAGTCTGATGTAAGGACATGACAGACTATTCAGCAGGAAAGTGTAATCAGCTGTGACAAAAAGTACAGAAAGGTAAAGGACAATGAGGACTGAAAAAGGCCCCTGGGTATTTGGTCAAATTAAGTCAATGGTCACTGAAGTTTAACAAAGTAGTGGCCAGTGGAAGTAAAAGCAGATGCCAAGGGGTTGAGGAGAGAAGGAGGGAGGGAGGAAGGGTCGCCATGAGGAACAACTACTCTGAAAAGGCCCAGGCACTGTTACAAAAGATACACCCCACACCTACCACCATCCCCCAGTCCCCAGCCCCCCAACCAAGGCCCTCTTGCTTTCTAAACAGCGTACAGTCTTTGAACTCTTCTTCTGAGAGGTTTTCATTATACAACTGTGTGCCTGTAGCTGACTTTTATTGTCATATAAATAACTATGGTAACTAAATTTCTTTTTTGTCTAGACCTGTGATTTCAATGATGAAAGGAATGTTTGTAAGAGTGTTACACAGTATACTATCTTAGGGAGATGGCTGCAGGGGCACTAACAGGTTAAGTGATGTGCCCAAAGTCACATGGAGAATATGTGTTAGAGACAGGACTTGAACACAGATTTCTTAATTCAAAGCCAACCTAACCATGCTAACTTTCATTGAAACTAAAAGTTGAAATCGTATGGAGTATAAATGCAGATCAAAGCATACCTTATTTTCTTTATTTCTTTACTTTCCTTGTTTTGTTTAGTTTTTTTTGTCTGTTTTTTCCCACAACTTGACTAATGTAGAAATATGTTTTGCATGACTGTACATGAATAACCTATATAAAGCTGCTTCCCTTCTCAATGGGGGATAGTGGGAGAGAATTTTGAGTTCAAAATTTTAGAAAAAAGAAGGCCAAAAATTGTTTTTTACATGTAAGTGGGAGAAAAATGAAAAATTAAATCACTGGGAGAAAACAGTAATAATAATAGTAATCATTTATATACAAGCCCTTGACGTTTGTAAAATGCTTTCTATCCTTTATCTCACTTGAACCTCCTAATAGCCTTGTGAGGGGAATACTAGAGGCTGTCCCTGCAGATTGTGCCTTTATAAGGAGAAGCACTCACAGAGCACACAAGTAACAGGTGGCTTTTCCATACACTCTTTGCTATCTACAAAAACAATGCAGAATCTTTTGAGGCGGACATTCAACTTTTTGAGTGGCTATCATAATCAAAATATAAAAGATGCTCTCTAAGTTGCATACCTGAGGACTCCCTCCACCTGATCTTTGGTATAGGCTTTCCCGCCTTCCCCGCCAGCAGGCACGCCATCCTTGGTGCTGCCGGGCCGACTGTGATCACCACCACTGGCTGGCTTTCGGCAATGGGG
The DNA here is from genome assembly GCF_028583685.1 of Petaurus breviceps papuanus. NCBI lineage: Eukaryota > Metazoa > Chordata > Mammalia > Diprotodontia > Petauridae > Petaurus > Petaurus breviceps. The sequence continues at coordinate 20,192,211 of NW_027185655.1, read as the reverse complement.
GCCATTGGCAGCTGTGCTTCCGTTTTTCATAATTGCTTCCAGAAGCACTATGCAAAAACAAAGAAAGTGCATATTGTAATTTCGTTAAAGAAACTTGTACAACATTATGTATGATCCACTTTAAGCAATCTGCATGGTTAAGAAGTTGAGATAATTTTTTTAAATAAAAAAATTAAATTTAAAATTTTTAAATGTTTTTAATAAAATGATAAAGCACAGGACCTCCTTAAACTGAGAGCTTCCCTAGTTTCTTGAAAGACTAAGAAATTTTAAATGAAAGTGTTAGGAATTACTAGCAATTGAAGATCAATTATTTGTGATTTCTCATTCTTTTCACCTATCTGAAAAAGGCTAATAAATCTAGTAAAATATAAGACAGAGTAAGATGATTTATAATTTCCCACAACTTCTACCTTTCTCCAATCTTGTAAAATGTTCTGTTGCCTTAATCTATTAAAGCCCCGACAGAATCTCCTGTAATTTCAATCTCTCCTACGGCTGTTCATATTACCCCAGAATCTTATCTTTTCTCAATGTTACATCTTCTTCTTCAGAAGGCAGTGTACCTCATGATAGGGAAAAGTCAGGGTAATCACTCTAGGATGCCCAGGCATCAGGGGACTACAGCTGAAAAATCATTCAAGAACATGGAGGAACACAGTGATGCTGTGACAATTCTCGTACTAGAATCAGCAAGACTACAATCCCACTCCTATCTCCAAGGTAACCCTGGAAGTTACTTAGCAACAATGCCCTCTGTCTATATACTCCTCTCCTTCAGATTTTCTTTTTCCCCTTCTAGGATCCCTTCCCCTTATGTTCATTAGAAACTATATTCAAATATACCTGGAGTCCTTGCTATATAAATTGTACCACAGATGGTTCCAAATCCTACTTGGGACAAACCAACTAACAGGCTGAATTACAGAAACTCAACTGAAAATGACCTTAGAAGCCACCTAGTCCACCTGTAATCCCAAAAGAACCATGTAAAATGCTGGACTGTAGCTTCAGAGAAACTTGGTCTGAATGACATGAGATCTGTTCCCAGGACTGATCTGAACTCAAGAAGCTAGGGTGGGAACCTAGGAGATAGGGACCTGGCCTTGCCACTCATCCTGCCTCCTCCCATTCTCCCATTTGCTCCAGAAAAGGTTTGTGAGAATCAAGGTGTACATGTCACCTGACAAGGCACAAAGACTGTAGCCCTGGCAGCTACTTAAGGAAATTTCCCTTACTTTATTTTACCCTCAGTTTTTTGTAATATGTTATCCAAGCCTTTTAGAAACTCCAAGAGGGGTTTCACTATAGTTATAAAACTGAGTGGTTATAAAGCATTATAACTTAACAGATGTGAATACAGAACTACCACCAGTAATCTTTAAGAAAATTGGAATAAAATAAAAAGGTTATTAGAACCCTGGAGACAGGCAAATGGCCTCATTTTTTTTTCAATAAGTGAAAAGGTAGATTTTTAGAAACTACTGACTAATGAGGTTGATGGGAGGCAACATGGAATAATAAAATTGAGATATACTTGTATTTTATGATAAGCTGGAAGACTCCGGTTCTCACTCATCTGCTTATTGCCACTAGCTGGCTGTGTAAATGACTTCTCTGTGACTCATCTGTAATGAGAGGATTGGGCAAAGTGATCTCTAAGGTCTCATCTGGATAGAAGATTCTATGATTTCATGTCAAGACCAGGAAAAATTAAAAAATGTAGTATTCGAGAGATGTTTGGTGGGCACAGTGAACGACCGCTAAGAGAAGGCATAGGTTCTTTAAGAACCACTACTAACAAATTAAGTTGATTTTCTTTTTTCATGGGATTACTAGACCAGCAGAGTAGGGGGAACACAGCTATGCTGTCCCTGGATTTTAGGAAGGCTGAGATTCTCTTATGAGAGTAGGTCTTTGTGGAAAAGATGAAGATATGGATGGTTTAATACTTCAATTAGGCAGATATATAGCTGATAGTTTCAGAATCCTAAAAAATGGATTAGCATCAACTTAAAAGATACTTTTCAAGTGGTGTATGGAAGTACTCTAGTCTTGTCTTTGTTCTGGTCGACATTTTTGCAAAATCAACTTTGATAAAGATAGAGAAGGTTTGCTTATCAAATGTGCAGATGATCCAAAGTTGGGAGGGTTAGCCATACTATAACCAGATGACACAGAAACAGTTTAAAAATATTTTATATGTTTCAACAAGGAGCCAAAAAATGAGTCAGAATTCAACAGAAAAAAGGTCTTTTTTTCCTTTTTTAAATCATTTAAGTACATAAACCTGACTTGAAAGTACTTTTGAGCAAAAACCCCTTGATTTCTCAAAAAGGTCAATGATAAAAAGAAAAGTCCCAAATACACTAAAATATGTAGAGAACAGCATTTTTGTAGTACAAACAATGGGGGTGGGGGGTGGGGTGGAGTAAATGTCCACTGCAGAATGGTTGAACTGTATATGAATAAAACAGAATGTAATTGCACTGTAAGAAATGATGAATATAGAAGCCCATGGAGAAGTTGAAATCAGCAGAAACAAAAAAAATAGCAAGCACAAAGACAACAATATGAATGGAAACATAAATAAAAATCTAAACTAAGAGCTATGAAATGATAATGACTGAGCTTGAGCCCAAGGAGGAAATGTGAGAATACATCTCCTTCCTTCTTTGCAGAGGTGGGCAATTATGAGCATAGAACACTGAATATAAAAGTAGACTTCTTTGATGAGATGGTTAGTTTTGCCACTGTCACACCGCCCCCCCCCCTCACCCCAGTCTTTTTTTTCTTTGTAATTCTTCATTACAAGGGCTGGCCCTCTGGGAAGGAGAAGAGGAAAAAAGATGGCTATATTGGGAAATATAGGAGACATAAAAATAAAAGATGTCTTTTTAAAAAATATTTAGGAGATTTTTTTTTACTATAAGATAATAAATATAACATCAAAAGCAAATATGATCATATGACAGCTTAAAAAGTAATACAATTTAAGGCAAGGCTATGTTACTAAAAGCAGAGTATTCTGATCGAGAAAGACAAAAGTTCTATACTTTGTCAGTCAGATTCCATTTTGGGTAACTAAGAGTGACATTTTAACTGGGCATCAAGCAATTTAGAGGACAGAAAACAAGATAATGAAGGGTATGGAAACCACAACATATGATAAATAAACAAAAGAACTTGAGGTAGGATTTTTATACTGTAGAAGACTTGGCAGGGGGAGAAGGGTAGTGATACCTGTCACCACATATCTAAAGGTTGTAGAAGGCGTATCCTTATTTAGTGTAGCTCAGAAGGGATCTAATAAAAATCAGTGAGTGGATATCACAGAGAAAAAGCCTTAGAGTCAATATAAGGATGTTCTAATAATTAGATCTAACAGAGCCATCCAACAATTTAACAGGCTACCTATCTCCTAAAGGAGACGGATGCCAGGAATGTTGAAGAGATTTTCATGCTGAGATTTAGCTGGACTAAATGACAGTCAGATCTTTTCCAACTCTAAGAATTTATAATTCAAAGAAAGAATGAGATTTATCCAAGAAAACATTCTAAAAAATGATAAAATTACTATTAAGAACAGAGAAACATATCTTTTTATATCTACTACCTACCAGTGTCTCATATGTTGTGTGTTTGAAATTTGAATGAAATAATGTGAAATGATGAACTAAGTAGTTGTTAGGCCACAATCTCTCCCGAAAAGCACAAAACAAAGTGTTCAATGACACCTATACACCTTGTGTTTTCTTCTGGTAAAGAAACCAATCATAGATGGAGGAGTAGAAGCAGGACCTCAGCGCAGCTCCGGCTTCCACCCTCCCCAATCCACGTAAAAAGGGGACTCTAAACAAACTTTGCAGCTGCAAAACCCACAAAATGACACAGAGAAGCTAACCTCCCGCTGAGGACAGCCCGGCAGGCCGGCAACAAACGGCCAGTGCAGCACTCTGGGCTGAGCCCAGCACCTCCCCGAGGTTTTACCCCAGGGCGGGCCTGACCAGCCATCGGCCAGAGGGACTCCATATCACTAGCAGCTGTGGCCATTTCCAGACTTATCAACACATAGATGCAAAGGACAAAGTGAGAGGTCAGTGCAGTGTGGACTTTGGGACCAGTAAATGGGAGTGAGAGGCTTCTCGCTGAGACACCCGGCACAGCCAACACCAAGTGGCAGCTTCAGCTCTTGGACTGCAGAGTGTAGGGGGACCAAGCGACCAGTCTGAGGGGTAATCACTCTTGCTTTAACTTGCTTGGATCTGGACTGCGGTCTAGGGTGGAGGTCCTGGGGTTCGTGACCAGCTTGCCAGAGCGTGTGGAGGCCTCAGAGAGGGCAGCCAACTAATACCTCTGGCAGTTGAGAAAACCCCAGCATTTGGTACGAAGCTCCCCTGTCTGGTAGCAGAGTCCTACTGTGGCAAAAAGCCCAAAAGTCAAGTAATTGAGTGGCAACATGACCAGGCAAAGGAAACAAAGCAGACAGAAGATTCCAACATTACACTCCTATTTTGGGGACAAAAAGGAGCAAAGCATGGAACAGGAGGAAGACAATGAAGTCAGAACTCCTGCACCAAAAGCTTCAAAGGAAAATACAAGCTGGTTACAGGCCGTAGAGGACCTTAAGAACCAGATAAGAGAAGTGGAGGAAAAAATTGAGAAGAGAAATGAGAACAATGCAAGAAAATTGCGAAATGAGAGTCAACAGCCTGAATGAGGAAAATCACACCTTAAAAAACAGACTGACTCAATTGGCAAAAGAGGCTCAAAAAGGCAATGAGGAGAAGAATGCCTTGAAAAGCCAAATTTGCCAGATGGAAAAAGAATCTCAAAAGCTCAATGAGGAGAATTGCTCCCTCGGATTTAGATTGGAGCAACGGGAAGCTAGTGACTTTAAGAGAAATCAAGATGATGTTAAACAGATCCAAACAAATGAAAGAATAGAAGGCAATGTGAAATATCTCATAGGAAAAACCACTGACCTGGAAAATAGATCCAGGAGAGATCATTTAAAAATTACAGGACAACCTGAAAGCCATAAAAAAAAAAAAAAAAAAAAA
>NW_027185655.1:20162756-20187048 GCF_028583685.1 Petaurus breviceps papuanus | reverse complement strand
GAGGGCAAAATAGAGGTTGAAAGAATCCACTTATTACCTCCTGAAAAAGATCTGAAAAAGAAAATCCCTAGGAATATTGTAGCCACATTCCAAAATTCCCAGATCAAGGAGAGAATATTACAAGCAGCCAAGAAGAAACAATTTGAATATTGTGGAAACACACTCAGGATAACACAAGATCTTGCAGCTTCCACACTGAGGGATCGAAGGGCCTGGAATAGGGTATTCCAGAGGGCAGAGGAGGTGGGATTAAAACCAAGAATCACCTATGCAGCAAAACTGAGTATCATCTTTCAGGGGAAAATATGGTCATTCAGTGGAATAGAGGACTTTCAAGCATTCTTAATGAAAAAGCCAGAGCTGAATAGAAAATTTGACATCCAGATACAAGAAGCAAAAGAAGATTGAGAAGGTAAACAGGGAAAAGAAATCATAAGCCACTGACCACAGTTGAAATATTAACATTCCTACATGGAAAAATGATAATTGTAACTGATGAAACTTTTCTCAGTATGAAAATAGTTGAAGAGAACAGAAATATATGTGTGTGTATGTATATGTATTTATCAGAGGGTATCCAGGCGTATAAATACATGTGTGAATATGTGTATATATGCTTACAGGTATACATAGATAGAGGGCACAGGACCAATTTAATAGGAAGGGAAGATACGGGGAAATTAAGAGGTGAGAGAGGAATATAATGAGAGGAGGCAGAGAGAGACAGAATGGGGTATACTATCTTATAAAGAAGAGGCAAGGGAAAAGGGTTACAATGGAGGGGAAGAATAGGAAGGCAAAAGGGAATGGGTCAACCTTATTCTCACTGAATTTGGCTCGGGGAGGGAATGAAATACACACTAAATAGGGTATCTCACCCTACAGGAGAGTAGGGGGAAGGGGATAAGAGGGGGGATGATGGAAGAGAGGGCAGGCTGGAGGGGAGGGAAGTTGGAAGCACTCACTTTTGAAAAGGGATGGGATTAAAGTACAGAATTTAACAAGTGGGTGGTGGGATAGGAGGGAGGGAAATATAGTCAGCCTTTTACAATATATCTACTATGTTATTGTTTTGCATTAGCTACACATGTACAATGTATATACTGAACTGCTCATCTTCCCAGTAAGGGTGGGTGACAAGGGAGGAAGGGAATAAATCTGGAATTCAAAGTTTTAAAATCAAATGTTTAAAATTATATGTACATACATGCTATTATTAATACTATCCTACATGTAATTGGGAAAGAAGATATACAGGCACTGGGGCATAGAGATCCACTATGCCCTACTGGAAAAGTCTAAGGGGGTATGGGAGAAGATATGGGATAGAGCAGATTGGAGGAGGAGATATCCTGTGGGACTGCTATTCTAGGGTGGTGGGTAGGGGAAAAACGGGGAGAAAATTTGTAACTCAAAATCTGGCGGAAATTAATGATGTAAATTAGAAGTTAATAAAGCATTTGAAAAATGAAAAAAAAAACAATCATTTTCTTCTGTTTTCATTGGTACTGTTCAGACAGAATGTCAGCTTTTTTTAATTTTTTATAAATTTTTTTATTTTAAACTTAAAATACAAAATGAGTAAAGGAAAAAAAAGCACTGACATGAACACAGCAGAACATGAGAGGATTCAATATAATAAATTTCCATTTCAAAAAACCTACATAATACATATTAAACATTGTTTACAAAACTGTCCAGCTTTGCTTTCTTGCTGGTTTTTATTTGTTTTCTGGTGTGCACATTTTACCTAAAATTTTTCCCTTCGTTCCCTCGACCATCCTAAGGAGGGCTACAATTATGAGTGGAAATATATACATATATACTGATATATCTATAAACAATCACATATTTACACATATATGCTACATATGCATATGTGTAAAATCAGACTATTCTTATTTCCTCCTATCATCTGTATGTATGAAGGTAGATTGTATCTTCCTTCATAAGTCCAAGTCTTTCCATGTTTTTATAAATCAACCAGATAATAATTTCCTATACCACAGCAACACTCTATCCCAATCATATCCAATCTGAGATACTGTCTATGAAGGTTTCTTTCCCCAAATTTTCTGCATTCCTTTTATTCTTGGCTATATAGGTAAAATAACTGAAATTATTCTTTTTACAATTCAGCAATGCTCTTACCTTATAATATAGTTTAAGGTTTGATACTGCTTAATTGACTTCCTTTACATCTTTTCCCCCTGGTTTCTTTGTAGTTCCTGACCTTTTGTTCTTCCAAATGAACTTTGTTTTTTATTTTTTCTAACTCAGTAAAAAAATTTTTTTTAGTAATTGTGATGACATTGAATAATAGATTAGTTAGGTAAAACTGTCATTTTAAAAAATTATATTGGTTTTACCTTCCTGTGAACAATAAATATTACTTCAATTATTTAGATCTGAGTTTATTTGTATAAAAAGTGTTTTGTGTTTATGTTCACATAGTTTCTGTGTCTGTTTTGGCAGGTATAACTCAGGGATTTTATAATGGCTAGGATGGTTATTTTAAATGGTCTAAAACAATACTGAATAATATTGCTGATACTGTAGTTTCTCTATTTTACACTTTTGATTAAATCTATTTTAATTTTAACTTTGTCTAAGGTCATGATAACTACCCCTGCTTTTTTTTTAAACATACTAAATTCTACTCGTGCCCTTTATTTTATCTTTGTATCTTTCATTTTTGTTTCCTGAAAGCAATATGCTGTTGAATTCAAATTTTTAATCTTCTACCCGGTTTAGTTTTATGAGTAAATTCACCACATTCACATTCCTGGCTACCATTATTTGTGTTTTTCTTCTTCCTGTTTTTCCTTACCATCCTTCTCACCCTATTCACCCTATCCCTCTTCATTCGTCTGCTATACTTCTACCTACTACCTTGCCCTCCTATTCCTTAGTCTCCCCACCCCTTTAAGAGTCCCTCCCTTATCCTCTCTCCCCACCCCATCCCCTTACCCTCTTATTTCTTTCTGAATTTGGGAGACTTTTATACCCTTCTAGATATATACATGTTGTTCTCTCTTTAACCCATTCCTGATGAGAGCAAGGTTCCAATTCTACCCACCCTCCCTCCTACTAGATTCTTCTCTCTCAGGTTTTCTTTTTATGCCTCATTTGTATGAGATAATTACCTTTTTTTCTCTCTCCCTAAACAGTTTTAATTTTTTTTAGACTCACCCCATCATACTCAGCCCAGTTCACGCTTTTCTTTCAAACTACATAAATAATTATGACAATCATAAGAATACTGCTAATATTTTGACATATCCAAAGTAAACAATTTGACCTTATTGAATCCCTTATAATTGGTGTTTAATGTTTACCTCATATTTATCCTGGATGTTATATGGCAAGTTTTCCTTTAAGTTCTGGGGGCTTTGTCACAATAACCTCAAAGATTATGAGTTTGTTAAATGTCCAGTTTTTTTTAACCATTCAGAATTATACTTAACAAATTACCCTTGGAGGGGACCCCTGCTAGGTCCTGTGTAATCCTTATTTTAAGTCCATGATATTTAAATTGTTTTTTCTTTTCTTGTTGCTTCCAATATTTTCTGCTTAACTTGGGAGTTTTGAAACTTGGCTATGATATTCCTCTAAGTTTTCCTCCTAGGATCTCTTTCAGGTGGTGATTGGTGGATTTTTTCTTTCTATTTCTACTTTAGAACAATTTTCCTTGATAATTTCTTGCAATATTGTATCAAGATTCTTTCTTTAAATTATGATTTTCAGGTAGTTCAACTATTCTTATATTATTTTTCCTTCTTATGTGATGTTTCACTTTATCTTTTATTTTTTCATTATTTTGCTTTTGTTTTATGATTTCTTGGTGTCTTAGAATATCATTAGTTTCCCTTTGCCTAATTTTAGTTTTCAAGGAATTCTTTTTTTAAGTTTTTGATTCTCTATTTCTAGTTGGTTGACTTTCTTTTCATTATTTTATTGGATTGTTCTTACTTTTTTTTTCTTCTATTTTTCCCCTCAATCTCTCTTACCTGGTTTTTAAAATCCTTTTTAAGTTCTTCCAAGAACTCTTTTTGTGTTTGGGATCATCTGCCATTTCTCACTGAAAAGAGTGACTTTTTTAGTTCCATTTTTTTTCCTCTGAATATAAACCTGGATCTTCTCTATCTCCATAGTAACTATCTATCATAGGGTTCTTTCTTCTTTGCTTACTCGATTTTTGTTTATTTATTTTTGTTTTTAGCAGTTATTAGTGTAATCAAGTTGGGAAACGATGCCCTAACCCTCAGGTCCTTCTTACTGCTATTTTCTGAGGTCTGTCTAAGGCCCAACCTTGGGCTCTTCTCTCCAATTCTAAGTCACAGGTAGGGCCCCCAGCCACAGTCCCACAAATGATCTTGACCCCTATGGGATGTGTCTGGTGAACACAGCTGCATTTGGTGTTCCTCAACAGTAGAAGGTCCTTCAATCTTCTACTTAGCTGTAAGACCCCCACACTCTATGCAAGATGAAGGCTGCCTCTCAACCCAGCTGTCCCCAGGGCTTGCTATTTGCTGATTCTTCAGAATCAGCCTGGAAGTGTTTGCACTTCACTTAAGTCAAATCTCCACTCCTGGAAATCAGGTCTTTCCTGGAGTCTTCTCAAATTGTCTTAGGACAACTGCTTTGCCCAGTGTTTATTTCTGCTGCTCTGAGGTCGTGTTTTATCATTTTTTTGTGGAAGAAATTTTGTGAGCTGAAAGTTTTCTGACCTACTCAGCCATCTTCCCAGAATCCCCCAGCTAAGATACGGTTAAGAGTACTGACCGTTAGTCTGAATACAAACTGAAGTATACTTTCTTTGCTTTCTTTTACAACATAACTAACATGGAAATGTGTTTTATATGACTACACATGTATAACCCATACCAAATTACTTGCTTTCTCAATGAGGGGGGTGGGGAAAGAGAATTTGGAACTGAATTTTAAAAACAAATTTTGAAAATTGTTTTTACATGTAATTGGCAAATAAAATATTAAGTTAAAAAAAAAAGAATACTGGCTTTTAAAAGGATCTCCCCTTCTACCCTAACTTGTCATTTTTAATCTACTCTGAGCCTTGAAAAACCAGAAAAATTTATTATTACTGTGGGCTAAACACATGAAAATAGGCTAAATGAAGGTCCCAAAAGTTCTCCTGTAAGTAAAGGTCATAAGCATTTGACTTTGTAATATCCGGCTTTCCCCCATAATTTATTCTTGGACGTCCTATTTTTGAGGTTGCTGAAAAATGAAGATGACAACAATCATCATCATCATCATCATCATCATCATCATACCATGATAAGTGACATGCTATATAGGTCTTAATGATCTACTAAGTGTTTTCCTTACCAAAGCACCCTGTGGAGTAAGTAGAAGTGAATTCTTGGTTACTTAAGGGTTTTTGTAAATGGAATCCTATCTAAAAACAAGTACTTATTGTTTCCTATGTCAATGGTCTCCAAATTTCTTTGAACATGTACTTATTTACATACAATATTCATGTATTACTGTACTAATAATTATACTGATGAAATACACTTTAAAAGGATGAGATAAAGATGAAATAATATTTGAAAACAGAGTAAAAAGGAAGCCACTGGGATTTCTTGTATGGTGATGGTCACACCTGTACTTTAGGAAAATCATTTAAGCAGCTATGTGGAGGACGGACAAGGAAGGGAGGGAGATATCTGAGGCAAGGAAACCAATTAAGAGGTTATTGCATCAGTCTAGGTGTTCTTGAGGGCCTGAACTAAGGTGGGGGCTATGTGAGTAGAGACGGGCAGAGATCCAAGAGAGGTTGGGAGAGAGAAATAACAAGAACTGGCAAATGATGGGGTTGATGAGGGATATATAAAAAGTACTAAGTAAGGAATCAAAGGAATCAAAAAAAGCAAAGTAAGGAATCAAAGATGAAACAGAGCTTGAAGAGCTTCAGGACTGGTGGACAGTGCCCTTCATAGTAATGGGGAAGTATAGAAGATGGCAGGATTTAGGGAGGGAGATAGGGCGTGCAAGGCACTGGGAACATAAAGACAAAACAAAAGGTAGTCCCTGGCCTCAGGGAGCTTACATGTTACTGAGGGGAGTGAACTGCATGTAAACAAATCAGCAAACATACATGCTATGAGGAAGGAAAGCACACTAACAAGTAGGGGGAATCTGAAAAGGCTTTCCAGAGGATATGGCATATGAGCTGAATGCTAATGGAAACTCGAGAAACATGGGTGAGGAGAGAGCGAATTCCAGGCAGGAGGGACAAACTGTGCATAAAGGCAGGCTGGTTGGTTGGTTGGTGTCCTTCCTTCTGGAAGAGGACCAAAATGACATCACTATGCTAGAGTCAAGGTACAGTGTGTCCGAGGCTAATCAGACCAACATCAGCGTGGAATGCTGTACCACAGGTCCGTGTGACCATTTGGGGTGAATTCTCTAAACCTGCGTATCCTACATTTCCTTTGAGCTATTTCAGTTCTGCTTGGCTTATGAACACAGCACCTTCTCTGATGTGGGCATGCTAGGATGAGTGGTCCTGTGCCAGTCTCCCATGTCACACAATCAATTCCAAAGTTCTTGAGAGTGTCCTTGTGGAGCTTCTTCGGACCACCATGTCAATGCTTGCCCTGTGTGAGTTCTCCATAAGATAAGCTTTTTGGCAAGCATACGGTTTGCATTCAAACAAAGTGGCCAGCCCGTCGGAGTTGTGCTCTCTGAATGCTTGGCAGTTTAGTTCGAGTAAGGACCTCAGTGTCCGGTGCCTTAGCCTGTTAGGTGATCTTTAGAGTCTTCCTATGACAATTCAAATGGAAGTGATTCAGTTTCCTCGCATGATGCTGGTAGACAGTCCAGGTTTCAAAGGCAGGCATACAACAATGAGGTCAGCACAGTGGCTCTGTGGACCTTCAGTTTGGTAGGCAGTCTAACACCTCTTCTCTCCCATACTCTCCTTCAGAGCCTCCCAAACACTGAGCTAACTCTGGCAATGCGTGTTTCAACCTCATTTTCAATGTGTACATCCCTGGAAAGGCAGGAGCAGAAGATCAAACACCAAGCTGGAGAAATATCAAGCAGGCCAATTTTACTGAAATGTCAAATGCACAGAGACATAATATGCAATGTGTCCTGAAAGGGGAGTTGATAGGGTTAGACTGGCTAGGGCTTTAAGGGCCAAGCTAAGGGCTTATTTTATCCTAGAGGCCACTAAAAGTTTCTAGGCAGGAGACGGATGTGATTAACCTCCAGCTTTTGTGTAGCAATATGATTTTGGCAGCTCTATGAAAGATGAATTGATGGAGGGAAAGATGGAAGCCAAGAGTCCAACAAGGGGCTAGTACAATGATCCAGATGGCCTTAAGTAGGATATGGGTCATGTTAAGTGCATAGAAAGGAAGAGATGCAAGATACATTATGGAAATAGAATTGAATTGAGAAGACTCGGCAAATTATTAGATGTGAGGAGTCAAGGTGAGAAGAAAATCAAGGATGCCTCCTCCAAAACAGTGAACTTGAGTGTCTGAAAAGATAGTGATACCCTCAAAAGAAACAAAGAAATGTGGGGGAGGATATGGTTTGGGGGAAGATAATGAGGGCCACTGGGGACATCTTGGTTTAACAACACTATTTTGGGTACGACTGTGTACTAGAAGGAAGTGTTAGGAAACCTGGGTTCATCTGGGATTGCTGGCAAAGTGAATGTAGTTCTCTGGCATCAGTTTCTGCATCTATAAAATGGGGTGGGGTTGGGGGAGTGATATGAGGGCTGTTAAGACTAAATGAACTTTAAATTTTCTTCTACTTCCTTATTTCTGGACCTCATGCTTTTCTCATTATATCACAAAACAATTACGAATTAAGAGAATCTCTAAATTATAATTTAAAAAAATTAAAATGTGGTTCTATTAGTAAATCAAAGTTAAACATATAATAAACTATAATTAACATACATATTTTAATGTAAAGTGCTCTTTTAAAATAATTTTTATTATTCCTCCTATAATCTGTTTTGCTTAACTTGCTAAGCAAACCCTTTTTTAGTATATATAAAGTATAAAGGTAAACAAACTTGAGCCCAGCCAAAATATACAAATATTGGCTTCCCTTCTTCCCTCCTAAAATGGACTTTCCAAGAAATGAGTACATCTAAAACCACTCTTCATTTTCTTAAGAGAATAAACTAAAGTGAACAAAGACAGAAAAGAAGAGAAATCAAGTTTTTTTTTTAAAAAAGCTTTTATAGTAATTATATATTTGATGTACCCCATATTCAGGTGTGACATATTTAGACCAAACAGTACAATGAGTTGTAAACTAATAAGGTCTGAAAGTTTTACTGGAAGATAACTCTTAACAAAGAAGTATTTCTCACAGGGGTTCAAATATGTGCCAATCACTACCATAACCCCTTTGTCCCAACACATCACTCCCTGTGGGTTCAAAGATAAATGAAGATATGAGAAAGGGTATTTTGCCATATGCCATTAACCAATGATTTGCTTACTGGCTGTATTGGGAGATGCAGGGCCTCTTAGAACAGGGAGAATCAAAAGAACTCTCTCTCACACTAAGGCCCCTTCTCTTTGGGGAATATAAACATTCCCTAGGAGAGTTAACTTGTCATTTGCTTTAATTAGAACAACACCTAGCTATAAGCAACTGCAGAAAAAGAAAAATTTGATCTTGTTAGGTCTGAGGAAGGAAGAAGGAACAAACTCATGTTCCTATTTCTGAATTCTTCCCTTGGCTTCACTCAACTCCTACTTCTCCATTTTTATTATTCCTGGAATGGATTTTCTAGTTTAAGATTTTCAAGACTTCCATCCCCTAGACCCAGAGAATACAAAAGAAAGGTTCAGATACTTTCAGAAAGGTTACAAAGTGAGTTATTCAGATGCAGATTTAACTAAAAGACCTAAAGGAGAAAAGAGTGTCCTAGTTGGGTGTGGGGTGGCACAGGACTTTCCCAGCTGCCAGGAAGGTTGAGGCTAGTGATTCACCTGATCTTGTGAGTTCTGAGCTGAAGCAAGGCTAAAGCCAAATGGGTGATCACACATATGGTGAGCCTCCAGGAGCAAAGAACCATCAGGCTTCCCTAGAGAACAGAGCAGGCCAAAGCTTCCTGGAGGCCAGGAGCAGCTCCTGTACTCCCAGCCAAGATGATGGGGATGAGGAGAAGTGGGGAGTGGGGGGAAGGAAGCCTGACTAAGGGCCAGTCGCTGTGCTAAGCAATAGATCCTCAAAACAACCCTGGGAGTTTGGTGTTACTAGTTCCCCTGTTGTACAGTAGTGGAAATTAAGGCAAAAAAGAAATTAAGTGATTTGTCCAGACAAAAAAAGTTTTCTGGTGGAAGACCTTGGATACTTTTTCCTCCCAGAGCTTGGAGTCAGGAAGACCTGAGTTCAGTTCAAATTCAGTGTCAGACAAAGAAAAGAACTTTACTTGGCTCTTAAATTAAGAAAACCATAAGCAATGTTAGAAAATTCACCTAGGAGCTAAAAAACCCCCAAAAAACAATTAAGTTGCATTTTTTAATTTCCAGAATTACAACACAAATGGTTATAGCAAAATTAATCTTGTAAATGAATGCATATTTGAGCAAGTCTTGAAAATACCTTAAAAAAATTAATTCTGATGACATATTTTTTTTATAGTTGAACTACCCTTAATCTTTTCACTCAGTGATGAAAGATTACCTTTTGGGGCGGCCAGGTAGCACAGCGAGTAAGAGCACTGGCTCCAGTGTCGGGATGACCTAGGGATCGAATCCTGGGCTCAGACACTTAGCACCCACCGAGAAACACCTGGCCGTGTAACCTTGAGCAAGTTACTTAACCCCAATTGTTTAGGGGCGGCCAGGTGGCTCAGCGAGTAAGAGTACCAGCCCCAGTGTCGGGATGACCTGGGGATCAAATCCGGGCTCAGATACTTAGCACCACACCCAGAAATAACTGGCTGTGTAACCTTGAGCAAGTTACTTAACCCTGATTGCTTTAAAAAAAAATAAAAAAAGAAAGATTACCTTTTACTGATGTAAAAGATCCTCTAGGATATAAAATAGGGAGATTTATTTATGCCACATTCAGCATTATATGTTAGTTTTCGAAAACCTAATATGATAAAAAAAAAACTAATCTTTGGATTAGACAGCATTAATACTCAAAATAAGTCAAAGTATTACTAATATAGCAAGAAAAATACAGTGCCAGAAAATGTATTTCTTAGAAGATATGGCCTGTTGCCCTGTTGTTTAAATTCAGTCTATGAACTGTAAGAGATTGCTGTCCAACAATTTTGCAAATAGAACACAGAATTTATTATGAGAGGATAGTCACTTAAAGTGTTCATTATCTTTTGACCCAGCAATCCCACCAGGAGACAGTGAAGGGGCGCAGTGGACAGAACACCAGGTCTGAAGTCAAGAAAAGTTGAGTTCAAATCCTGCCTCAGACATTTACTAGTTGTGTGACCCTTGGCCAAGTCACCTGACCCGTTTGCCTCAGTTTCCTCATTTGTAAAATTGGGATAATAAGAGAACCTACCTCACAGTTTTGTTTGTGGATCAAATGAGATAATAATTATAAAGCACTTAGCACAGTAAAAGTAGTACACGGTAAATCCTGGCTATCATCATCATCAACAGCAGCATTATCACTGAATGGATACAGAGTGCAGTAAATGGAGAACGGAGGAAATATTATTTCCCTCCTTTTGGTAGGAAAAGGAGAGATATTGCACTGGTAACATCTATTAGTGACTGTGATATAAAAAATAAAAGGAAAGTTATTTTTAAAAAATTCTACCAGACTAACACTTGACCCTTCTAAGAATTCTAAGCTTCTGCATAGCAATTTTCTGCTATATTTCAGTTACAAGTTTTTGTTTGTCTGTTTTACAAATAAATCTGGCTAGGACTATATTATTTACACAGTAAGTTCTCTATGTGACTGTTGGTTTATTCTTCCAATGAGGGGAAAAAACCCTCTTTCCCTTGGCACTCAAGGCTCTCTTACATTTTATCTATCTCTCATTGCCTCCCTGCAGAGCCCCCATCTCTGGTCAAACTGGCCAACTTACAGTTGTTTTGTTGTCATCAGTCACTTACTGCAATTAAAATATCGCTTTTCTGGATCCAAGTAACCCATTCTTCTAACCCTAACTCCAATTATAATAAGACTCACTTGCAAAGTACTTTTCTAAAAACATCCCTGTGCCAACCTCTACTCAAAAAACACACACACACAAATTCCAACTGGCCCCTCTGCACAATTCAGCTCTAATTCCTACAGTGCTGGTATCAATCAATCCTGGCACTTATCACATGCTACTTTCAAATATAGTGGTTTATGCATGTTATGCAGCTCTCTATTAGATGGTAAGTTTTGGGGGGTGCAAATATAAAACTGCCATTAAATAATGATACTTTCCCCCTATTTTATTCCTCAGAAATGGTTTCTCTAGAATAGGATGTCAGGTAACATCAGAGATAGGGGCCATTTGGTATAACAGCAAGCATGCTGACCTAACTGTTATGAAGTTCCAGCTCAGGCTCTCCCATATTAACTACTTTAAAAAAATTAAACACTGGGCAAATCACAACTTCTGTCTCCACTGTCTCATCCTGGCAAAGGATTACTTTACAGAACTAGACAAATAATAACAAAACTCATTTTTAGAAAAAAAGCCACAACTTCCAAGGGAACTAATTCTTTTTTTTAATGGAAAGGAGAATGTTTTAACAGCACCATACCTCAAACTACACTACAAAATCAGTAATCATCAAGACTATTTGGTACAGGTTAAAAAAAAAGAAAAATGTATTACCGGAAGAGATTATACATATAAAATATATAAACAAACACACACTGTAACATAATGTTTGATAAACCCAGATTCCAACTACTGGGTAAAAACTCTACTTGACAAAAAGCAGTCTAGCAGAAAATCAAGGTTAGAACAGGGTCACATACCATATATTGGAGCAAACTTCAAAAGATGCATGAGTTATATATAAAAAGGCCATGAGAGAAGCAAGAAAGGGGCCACCATCAACAGCTATGTCTACGAGAGCTCTAGAGCAAACAAGGGTTAGAGAGGATCACAGAAGATAAAAGTAGATCGTTTTGGCTGAAGGGCTTCTGCACAAATGAAAAAATGCAAGTAAAATTATAAAGGGAATAATTAATAGGAAATAAATATCTGCACCAAATTAATGTGACAAGAGTCCCATATCTAAGATATATGGGGAAATGACTGTAACATAGAAGAACAAGTGACACTCTCTAATCGGAAAATGGTCAAAGAATATGAAGGGCAGTTCTCACAGGAAGAAATCCAAATTGTCAACAACCATATGAAAAAAAAGTACTAAATAAGACAAAATCAAATTAAAACAACTTTGAGGTTCCAGTGTACAACATCAAACGATAAAGGTAACAAAGCAGGAAAATGTCAATGGCCCGGGGGGAGCGGGGAACCAGTGTAAGAACAATCACACTAATGTACTGTTGGGAAAACCGTTTTGGAAAGTAATTTGGAACTATACCCCCAAATCACTAATCTTCACATACTCTTTGTATCAATACTACTACTAGGCTTATACACAAAGTATAACCTTTCAGACCTTTGCTTCTTAGACAAACAAGGCACAGAAATGATTATAAAAGCTAAAATAGACCATTTTCTTTACATTAAATGTAAAGCTTCTGCTTTCTGATGAGAAAGCCAACTGTGCAAAAAAATGTATACCCAAGATTTTTCCCCCCTTATAAAAGTCTGATACCTATGGAAACACAAAGATAAAAGACCAGGGGTTAACCCTTTGAGGATCTGTGTATAGATTTCAGGTGTCCATGTGAAAAAAATGTGCATCTTCACTTTAACTAGCCTCTAATGGAAAATGAGCATTTCCTTTGATTGAGGCAATTAGGCAGCACAATGCACAAAACAAAGGGCTTGGAGTCAGGAAGCCAAGAGTTCAAATCCAGTCTGAGACACAAACCAGGTGGGCAAGTCCCTTAATCTCTGTTTGCCTCATTCTCCTCATCTATAAAATGAGAATAATAATAGTACTTATGTACTAGGGTTATCATGAGGATCAAACGAGCTATTTGTGAAGTGCTTTGGAAAACTTCAAGTATGACTGTTACTATTATCACTCTGAGGTATCCTTAGATTTCATAAGAAAGACAAAGGGTTCCATGATAGCCACTCAGTTAAAGGAACCATCGATACATTATCATTCCCAATAGAGAAAAAAGCAATGAATACCATTATGAACGAATGCATACCAATACCAGAAGCCATCCAAGATCACCAGGAGGCAGGAAAGCTTCCCGCTATGAGGGGCATTCTGCCCCCTTACTTTTGCCCTTTGCTGGGGCTGCCTGACAAGTTCTTGTTCATTGAGGAGCTGGTATATACCAGGCATTGTGCTAAGTACTTTACAAATATTATCCCATTCAACCCTCACAACAGCTCTGTGAAGTAGGTATTATTACCATCCCTATTTCACAGCACAGGAACTGAGGCAAACAGAGGTTGCATGCTTTGCCCAGGGGCACTGAGCATGTTGTGGAAGCATCCGGCTTCCCTTGAGACAGAAGAACTTCAGGCCTCACTACATGCCCTTCCTCTGTACCTGCAGGCCCCCATGTCTGCTGTCTAACCTACCTATGTGACATAAAGACCTCTGGGCTTTGCCATCTTCCCCACTACTGAAGCCTTTCCCCCTCTACCCTACTGCTGAGCTTTCTTCTGCATGCTGCCTACCCCACTTAGGTAAGATTCTCATTTAAAACAAGGGCAGCCTTTGCTTTTTCTATTTGTATCCTTAGTACTTAACAAAGTGCTTGGCACACTGAAAGGGCTTAAATAAATGCTTTTTCAGTCATTCATTTATGGGGTGGATTTCACACAATATCAGCGATATTTTTAAAAAAACACATAAAAAGGATCAGTAAATTAAAAAAAAAAACAAACAAACCATTAAAAGGCCCTAATTCTCAAATTGGGATGAGAAGAGTCACTTGCCATATCCACAGAAGCATCAAAGTCTTCACTTATATTTGTTTACAATGAGTTACCAGTCAACAGGTGGTGAAAGATGTTCATTTTTTTTAGCAGTGCCACAGTTACTTTAATATTTCAGTCCTATGTTTAAAGGTTTAGTCACTGTATTTTTCTATCAGTATAAATATTTCACACATATGAGTAATTTAAAAGAAGGAAAAATACAAGAGATGTTGCTTGATTCTGCTAAAAAAAAAATCTCAGCAAACACAGTACTTAAAATTGGTCCAAGCATGACGATGCAAGTAAAAAAGACCGGTCTGTCCACTTGAGATAAGTAGGTTTTGTCTCAAGTCATTATCTGGATCATTTTAAGGATCCTTACTTGGTCTGTATCAAAGGACAGTGTTTGTTCACTGTAGGGTTCTGTTTGTTGAGATGTTTTGTTTAAACAAAAGCATCAAGACAATAAGGTCTTCTTGGAACATATAAAAGACAAAATGTTTTGGAATTAGAAATAAAACCTATTTTTTTTTAAATGGAAATACCCTGAAACGGCAAGGAGATACTATTCAAGTGTTTATTGGATGAAAAATGGGGTGTATGAGATGTTCAAGAAGGACTGGCACTTCCGACGGCTTGCCAAGGCCCCCCCCCCCCTTTTTTTTTTTTTTTTTCTTTTTGGGGGGGAGGGGGGGGGGGTGTTGGGGTTAAGTGACTTGCCCAAGATCACATGGCTAGTAAGTGGTAAGTGTCTGAGGTCCTCCTGAGTCCAGGGCCAGTTCTCTATTCACAGCACCACTTAGCCACCCCTGCCAATCCCTTTTTAGGACTGCCCAACCACCTTTTTGATTTGGTCTTATTTTTATAAATTTGACTCAGTTTTCTATGTTTGAGAAATGAGGCCTTTATTAGAGAAACTTACTTCAATTTTTTTTACAGTTACTTCTGCTAACTGTATTTCCCTCCATCCTATACCACCCCCCTTATTCTATTCTCTCTCTTTTCACCCTGTCCCTTCTTAAAAGGGTCTTTGCTTCTGACTACCCCCTCCCCCAGTCTATCTCCATTCTATCACACCCCCCTCCTGCTTTATCTTATCCCACTTCCCTTCACCTTTCTGTAGGGTAAAGTAAGATAGATTTCTATACTCAATTGTGTGTGTTTTATTCCCTCTTTGAGTCAGTTCTGATGAGAATAAGGTTTACTCCCTCCCCTTCACCTCCCCACTCTTCCCCTCCACTGCAAAAGCTTTTTCTTGCCTCTTTTGCTCTTTAACATGTTTACAAATATTTACTGTAGGAAGAAGTCATAGAGGCATGCTTGTCAAATTTGCAAATCATATGATCTACACATGCCTAAGCTAATATGATCATAGGTTGGACAACAATCAGGATATAAAAAGATCTTGACAGAATAGAATAATGCACTGGATGAAATACCAAGTATAACAGAGATATACACACCAAAATTCTCCACTTGGGTTCAAAAAGTGATCTTCACAATTACAGGAGGTATGGATCATACACAGTTCTTGTTTCAGGAGACTGCATGCTCAATATAAGCGACTGTGAAATGGCAGGCAAATAAGCTAATGCAAAGGATGGATCCACAGAGGTCCCAGTCAGGTGAGGTCTAGAATACTGCATTAACTTTTGGGTGCCCCAAGAATGCCACGAAGTGGAATTTGTCCAGAAGGAAACTAATGCCATCTGAAGAGAGCTCTGAAGGAACCAGAGATGTTTAGTTTGGAGAAGAAAAGACTTAGGAAAGCTGTTGTCACAGCTGTCAAGTGTCTGAACTTATGGCAAGAAGAAATATGATTACTAGACTTATTCTAACTGGCCCCTGGGAACACGACTTGCAGCGATAAATGAGAGTCAGAATGAAGAGTTGAGTTTCATTTAAAAGAACAGTTTCTAAGAATTAGAGCAGAATAAGTGTAGGAATAGGAGCTAATTCAAGTATTCATGATTTTGTTGTTGGTATGTATACATTCCCTCTCCCAAATCAGACAACATAGATTCTTGATATAATCACCACATAACTGAAAAACATCAGCTTAGAATTGTCAGTATTCTAAATGTGAGCTCTCTGTTCAATGAACACCAAGTCAGGATGCTAGTGGAAGAACTGAACCATGACAATACTGATATGTTTCTCACTAGAAATGAAACCAAATGGAAGGATGGCTCATCTCACTTTGCAGTATTTGTGATTAAATTATGCAAAAAACAAAACAAAACCTATGAAGATAAATGTCACTTACAAACCAAATTTTTTTTAATGGTAAATGAGGTAGAGAAATGCTACAAAAAACATATCTTTCAAACTTAGGTATTTATACTTTACTACTTGATGATTTTAATAAAAAGATTAAATTTTAAAATATGGTTTAGGATTAAGAAATGAAAAAGAAGAGATCATAGAAAGGGGAGAAAGACCCATATGTACAAAAATGTTTATAGCACCTCTTTTTGTGGTAGCAAAGAATTGGAAATTAAGGGGGTGCCCATCAATTGGGGAAGGCTGAACAAGTTGTGGTATATGCATGTTATGGAATACTATTGTGCTATAAGAAACGAGGAGCAGACAGTCTTCATATTTACCTGGAGAGGCTTAAAAGAACTGATGCTGAGTGAGAAGAGTAGAACCAGGAGAAGTTTGTACACAATTACAGACACAACGTATGTGTGATGACCAACTTTGATAGACTGGACTCTTCTCAGCAATGCAGTGATATAAGTCAATCCCAAAAGACTCATGATGGAGAGAAATATGTGCATCCAGAGAAAGAACTAGAAAGAACTAAGTTTATATCCAGGTGGAAGCAAAATACCTGATCTTTTTCCTTCTCTTATTTGGTTTTATGTCCTCTTTACCATTTTTCATTCCAGCTCGTACAATCCATCCTTATAACCTGACTAATGTATAATGTGAAAGTATTTACAGATCCTATACTTGACTATATGCCACCATGGAGGGGAGAGAAGGGAGGGGGACAAAATGTGAAACTCAAGTAATTGTGGAATTGAATCCTATAAACTAAAAGGAAACAAACAAATTAATAAAAAAAAAAAGAAATGAAAAAGAAAAAGTTTGAAATCTCTTATTACTAAGTAATGTAACAATAAATGAAACTGACTACATTTTAGCAGACAGGAACAACTATTTACTGATCATTTATGAATCAGCTGTCTATGCTGTTGGATCACAGATATAAAATTCATATCAAATCCTAGATAAAGAGATGAGATACCACAGCATATAATCACAAAAATTTCAATTTGACATCTTGAATAAATTACTAGTGCTGAAAAGTGGAAAATAAAAGGAAAATATACCAACAGGGATTAATCAACACAAAGGAAAAAAAAAAAGAAAACCACCTTAGTCAATAGAAAATTAATCTTCTTCATAGATAGACAAGGCACAGCAGCAAAGGGCAATACCAGTCTGGAATATAAACTTTACTCACAAAACTTCTCAGAGGCAGATGACAGCTAGATCTTAAGTAGTATCATTTCATAAAATGGCTAAGTATCACTAATGATTTGCCACTTATGATCAGCAGGTATTATAAAAACAGTTGAATCATTTCAAGAAAAGTAGAAAGTGGGAGCCAAGAAAAATTAGTTTGCAAAAAGTCTGGCCTGAAGCCAAAGTTAAACCCATTTAAAGATGATACTGGAAAGAGATGAAAGACTAAAACAGATGTTTCAGCATTTTTATGATTATTTTCTTTATCAATGATATTGGAACTATCAAATGTGAATTCTAACATCTCAATTCCAGATGCGCTAAATAATGAAATAGAAAGAGCACTAAAAACAAAAACAGAAAAGCAGCTGGAAATCTCTATGGTAGAAAAAAAATGAAAACAAAGTAGGTGCTCATTGACTGGTATATGCCTGAGAAAGTTGTGATCTGAGTGTGTTGAAAAGTTATTGTGTCATAAGAAACAAGGAATATGGGAGTGGCTAGGTGGAACAGTTAATAGAGCACTGGCCCTGTAGTCAGGAGGACCTGAGTTCAAATCCAGCCTCAGACACTTAACACTCGCAGCCATGTGACCTTGGGCAAGTCACTTAACCTCAACTGACCTTCCTTCTCCCCTGCAAAAAGCAAAACAAAACAAAAGAAACAAGGAATATGAATTTAGTGAAACTTGGGAAGACTTATGGTGAACCTATGCAGAATGAAGCCAAATAAGAAGAATATCATATAAAAGAGCCATAAAAATGTAAAAGAAAACCACACTAGCAACAGTAGAATTCAAATCAATGCAATGGTCAGTTATGACTGCAGAAGACTGTCTAACAATTATATGTGGTAGACTTTACAAGTGAAGAATCACCACCTAACATATGTTTCTCTCTGTTTGTTACAAGTCTTATGGGGAGGAGGCATTTAGGAAATTCCAGCTTATTTTTTTTAAGGATCAATAAAGCAAAGAGAAAGAGAACCAGATCAAATACATGCCCCCTCAAAAATCATGCTTGAGATGACACAATTTTGGAAACATTTAAAAGGACTCTCAAGCTATCTAAAAGTGGGAAGGATACCGAACAAGTAGAAAAAAAATGCAGACAACATTACTACGGAAAAGGTGACCTGGCACAGTGGACAGAGAGCTAGCCCTAGAGTCAGGATGACCTGAGTTCAAATGAGGCCTCAGATACCTGTCCCTTACTAGCCATGTTACCCTAGGCAAGTCATGTAACCCCAACTGACTTGCCAAAAAAAGGCTACCCATATGCTAACTTTCACATTTCTATGAAGTTTTTCCAAAAACAGTCTACTTAATTAAGAGGATCATGGTTCACTAATACATCAATGTGTTGTGGATAAAAGTGCTGGAATGGAAGGAATCAGGAAGAAGGAATATGAAACCAGGAAGACCTGGGTTCAGATCCCACCTCCTGACACTTATCAGTATGACCATCCACAAGCCACTTTCTTCTTGTAAATGGGGGAAATTCCTACATTACTTGCTTTACAATGTTGTTGTAAGACTCAAATGAGATCACATATATCTATTGCTTTGCACATTTTAAAATACCATATAAATGTCAATTATTAATATAAATGTTAGGGATCGATCCTTGATCAACACATGAAAAAAGATTGGACAAAATTTCAAAAACTGCTATATAGCAGGCAATATTTTCCCAGTCATACTATCAACAAAGATGCAGGAAATGATAAGATCCCTCTCTGTTTACTGATCACTCTCCCCCTAAACCCAAAAGCACATTTTGAAAGAACAAAATTTAGCCTTACAGGCTTTTTTTCCAACAAGGAATCTTATAACACGTCAAAATTACACAAAATTCTTTGAAAGATATAACCAGAAATAATTTTAATAATACTCCAGGTATTTATATCAGGTAAAGCATAAAATAGAAAAGCATATGCTCATGAAAGGTGCTCACTACAATCAGGGTGGGTTTTCTATACTAAGTTCAAATAAAAAATCCCCTTTGTATAATGAGGTTCTCAAGATGTTTATATTTTTTTTTATTAAGCAATCGGGGTTAAGTAACTTGCTCAAGGTTACACGGCCAGTTATTTCTGGGTGTGGTGCTGAGTATCTGAGCCCGGATTTGATCCCCAGGTCATCCTGACACTGGAGCCGGTGCTCTTACTCGCTGAGCCACCTGGCCACCCCTAAGCAACTGGGGTTAAGTAACTTGCTCAAGGTTACATGGTCAGGTGTTTCTGGGTGGATGCTAAGTGTCTGAGCCCAGATTTGATCCCCAGGTCATCCCGACACTGGAGCTGGTGCTCTTACTCGTTGTGCTACCTGGCCGCCCCAAGATGTTTATATTTTTGAATACAGGGCTGAATGCAACAAACAAGTGTTCTCTCAAACACATGAGGGTCTCCTCAATGAGGTCCATAGCTACACAAAAGAGATCACTTTATAATCCACACTGAACAGGTAAAGCTTCCAGGTGGAAAAATAGCTTTGCTACTTAATGCAATGTGACCCTGGGTTCACTTAATTTCCAAGGGCTGAGGGCAGCTAGGTGGCGCAGTGAATAGAGCACCGGCCCTGGAGTCAGGAGGACCTGAGTTCAAATCCAGCCTCAGACACTTAACAGAAAAACTAGCTGTGTGACCTTGGGCAGGTTACTTAACCCCAATTGCCCTCCAAAAAGCAACAACAACAAAATTTCTCTGGGCCTCAATTTCATCATATGTAAATTAAGGGTATTTGGACATCAGTTCCAGGTCTATGATTCTGTGAAAAAGCAAATTTCCTAAATTGTCCCATGCATTTGGAATGGGCAGTTCATATAGGAAATCATCATATTATTTATATACATACCATGATTCGTATTCAACGAGGCAGCAGTTATACACATATGGATGCATAAGCTCAGATTTGTGTTTGCATAATGTCCTCATATCCATTAATGTGAAAGTTGGACGGTGCCTGCCATATAGTAAGCGCTGGATAAATGCTTGTTGAATTTCACATTGTATACTAAAATAAAGTCAAAATGGGTACCTAATTTAGACATAAAGGGTGATTTATTATAAGCAAATCAGAGAAGCATGGAATATTTTACCTGTCACATTTATGAGTAAGGGAAGAATTTATGACCAAACAAGAGGCATAAAGTATTAGAGGATGAAAAATGAATGCCTTTGATGACATCAAATTAAAAAGGTTTTTTACAAACAAAACCAATGCAGCCAAGATTAGAAGGAAAAGCATGAAACAGGGAAATAATTTTCATAGCAAGTTTCTCTGCTAAAGGCCTCATTTCTCAAATACATAGGGAACTGAGTAAAATTTATAAGAATATGAGTCATTCCCCAAATGATAAATGGTAAAAGCATATGAACAGGCAGTTTTCAGAAAAAGAAATCAAAGCTATCTATAGTCAAATAAAAAAAGCTGTAGATCACCTGAATAGAGAAACACAAATTCAAACAACTTTGAGGTACCTATCAGATTTGCTTACATGACAGAAAAGGAAAATGCCAAAAAGTGGAGATGTGGAAAAATTAGGAAAAATCATATACTGTTGGTAGAGTTCTGAACTGATCCAACCACTGTGGAGAACAATTTGGAACCACGTTTAAAGGGGTATAAAATTATACATACCCTTTGATTCAGCAATACCACTTCTAGATCTACACCCCAAAGAGATCAAAGAAACAGAAAAGGATCTTTGTGTATGATATATATAGCAGCTATTTTAGTGGTGGCAAAGAATTGGAAATTGAGGAAATCTATCAATTTGTGAATGGTTGAACTAGTTGTGGTATATGATTGTGATGGAATACTACTGTGCTATAAGAAATGATGAGCAGGATGCAACTCACCATGAACTTATGAAGCAGAACCAGGAGACCTTGTGCACAGAAACAACAATATTGTAAGATGATCAACTGTGAAAGACTTGTCAAATCTCACAATACAATGATCCAAGACAATTCTGAAGGACTTACGAAAAATGCTATCCACCTCTAAGGAAAGAACTGGTGGAAGTGTGAACAAAGATTGAAGCATACTTTTTTTTTAAACTTTATTACTCTTGGGTGGTGTTTTTTTTTTGTCTGCCTTTTCTTTTACAACAAGCTTAACATGGAAATGTTTTGCATGACTACACATGTAGAATCTATATTAAAATGTTTGCCTTCTCCAAAAGGGTAGGGGGGGAGGAGAGAGTATTTTTTTCTGTGTGTAATTGAGGAAAAACATATATAAATTAAATGAGAAAAAAAAATGTTTGCCTATTTGTTATTGTGGCATGGTCACCAGGGAGCTATCCTCAAAGCCTGGAAGAACCAAGTTCAAGTCGCCTTTCCCCTTGGCTGTCTCACAAGCTGCAAGTCACTTAACTTCCCAGGGCACAGCTAGGACTAAAACCGCAAGTTGCAAAGAAGGTGCTGACCTGAACTGGAGGAAGAACTTTCCTCACCCAGAAGTTCCCTACATGAATGAGATCACAGGGTTAGTCCCAATCTCTATACATGTACATTACAAATATTGCAAACAGACAATGAACTGGATCCAAGAGTGGATAGGAGAAAGAAGCCAAGCTGGAACAATCAGAGAAACAATATCTTGCTTTTAATTATATTAAACTGCCTATTACTACTAACCCCCATCTTTTTAATCACCTATATTCTCTTGGTAATACTTTTTGGCTGAACATTATGAGATCTCACAATTTCAAGAGAATAAAGATTTCAGGTGACCTAAATAGCAATTTGGAAAGTTGTAGATCTATCATATTACAGTATATTACCAATGACGATGATGATCACCTGTAAAATGTATAAAATAAAGTATAAATGATATCATATGGATAGTCATACATGAAAGTGTAAAAAGTGGGTCAAACATGTAGCAAAAGAAAGAGGAACAAACAGTCCACACACTGCTCTTCTATTTATGAAATTTTAAAAGAACTAAGGGAAGGCCTCCATTACACTGGCTACAACCTCTATCAAGTATTTACATACTAATTTGTGTGCCGAGGCTGCAATTTACACTAGTGCAAGAAATGCCAACATCGATTAGACCAGGAATTCATCAACCTGCTGAAATAAAAATAGTCTCCAATAAGTTCAATTATCTCTTGCTGAATTAAGAGATCAATATGGTTGTTCCTGTGGTTAAAATGACCCTAACTCTATCTGTTGTGACTTATCTCTTGGATCAACTGAGATAATGTATAAAGTGTTTTTTTACCTTCAAAAAGTACAATCCTTTAAAAAAAAAGGCTTTATGTTCATATACACATGTATGTGTGTATGTATATACACTAATGTGCGTGTATACACACATATACATAAATGTGAGCTCTATTATTTTTCAGTTTATTAGACAACAGCTACCTTGATGGTAAAAGACGTCCCATCACCTCTGAAGACCCACACTTCATGATCCTATGATGTCACTGCTGTGGCTACTCCTACCAAAGGTGAAGACAGTCATAGTTTCATGCCTTCTTAACCTATGTGATTCTTCTCCATGCCCTCCAGTAAATCTTCTCCAGGGTGTTCACTTCATAGGCTCAGACTTTCTAGATGTGTTAAAATTGCGTGGATACAGCTAGGTATATACTTGAAAGAGGTCACTGACAAAAATAAAGGCTCCATATACACCAAAATAAGGAGCGAAAAAACTGAAAACAACGTAGATGCTTATCAACTGGGGAATGGATAAACAAATTATGGGTAGTACACGATAAAAGATTCCTTAAACAAAATAAACAGTGCCAGAAAAACAATATGCTGTATACAAGGACAATGAAAACAGAAAGGACCACCACCACAAATGATCGAAGAGGTATGTGGTGAAACTAGGAAGAACAAGCTTGGCCCTAAAGAAAAGCTAAGAAAAGACAGCTCCCCCCACCCTCACCTCCTCTGCGTAAGGACTGGGGCTTAGGGGAGGAGGCAGGAGGTGTACAGCACTGCATATGTCAGAGTTTTTAATGTACTGATCAATTTGGTTGGTTCCCCCCCACCCTTTCCTTTAAAAAAAATTCTCTGATATAAAAGAAGGCTCTTGCAGAAAGGTGAGATTATGGAACACAAAGAGAAATTTAGGCAATATGAAAACAATATAAAAAATCCACTTGAAAAATTGCATGCATACCGGTGGGGCAAACATGCTATCCCTTAAAAACTGTTACTACATGAACAACTCCATTTCTGGTTACACATCTCTAATAATATCCTTTACAGGTACTCCATTATTTTCAGCCATATAGCATCACCAAAAGACTAGTGACGTGAAAAACGTAGCTTTCATTTCAGGAAAGAGCTTGGGATCATTAAAAACACTGAACAATTTCCCAATGGAAATTCAGCTCTTCTCCTACTCCTAGAAGTAGAAGGAGAAGCCTCCATTAGAATTTACTGGGTAGCCAAGTGCTAGGGTCGGAGCTGGACTCTAGGAAAATCACTTTGGCAGCTGAGTACAGAAGACTTGAGCGGGGAGAGACTTAAGATAGGGAGAACAAGGAGGTGCCTATTGTAACAAGGAAAGGAAAAGAGTGAAGAAAGGCTCTGAAATTCATGTCTCACATCCTTCCCACAGATAAAGCCCTAAATTATAGTTGCAGATATTCTAGATGCAGCAAATACAAGTCTAGACTTAGTAGAACAGTGACAAGCATTTGGCCTCATAACTTAGTTCTCAGCAAGAAGTAAGAACACTCAATGAAGGAAAATGTGAGAAATAGATGAGAGAGCGAAAGAGAGCGCGAGAGCGAGAGCAAGAGCGAGAGAGAGAGAGAGAGAGAGAGAGAG
>NW_027185655.1:20056075-20162356 GCF_028583685.1 Petaurus breviceps papuanus | reverse complement strand
GCAGCAGCAGCAGAGACAGAGGAAGACAGAGAGAAACTGCTACACAAAGAGAATAATAGCCTTTGTATAGAGGGTGGTTCTACCTCTTACACATACAGTGCCTCAGGTAATTCTTTAAAATTACAAACTCAGAAACAGCTACCATTCTGTATGGGTACACTTTCCTGGGAATTCCAAAGAGAGAGAAACCATTTGGAGATAGAAGCCTCATGCTAAACATTTTCATTGTGCACTGCTCATCAAAATAAAAATTTCCATTAATCCTGGTGATGGTACAGGACCCAGGAAACAGTTTGTGAAATATGTCTACAAAATTTCTCTGAGCAAAAGGGAGTTTGTATTAAATATAAGAAAAACTATTATCTATCAAAACCTTACCCATTACCATTTTCCCCCCAAGTTGTTCTAGCAAATTTCAGAGTTCCTTAAGCTGCTAAGAGAGACACAGAAGAAAACATTTTCATGGCAGAGATATTTTATGAGTGTCTGCTCTCTAATTTCAGGTCACATCTTACAAGTGAGACTGAGAGCACAAGAAGCTGTAACTCCGAAGTCTAACCTTTCTAAGTTGTAGCTGATCTGCCATTGTAGATGTAGCCATTGCCACTGGATGCTAAGGACCCTGGCATCTGACCTGCGGCTGAACTGTCAACGAGGCTGTTTCCTCCAACTGGAATGTGAGTTCCTTAGATTGTCCAGCTTTTCTGTCTGCATCCCTGGTGCTTAGCACGGTGCATTTTTGCACACAGTAATCACTTTTGTTGTTAAGTTGTTTTCAGTCATGTTCAACTCTTTGAGATGCCTTTTGGGGTGGTTTGCCATTTCCTTCTCCAGCTCATTTTACAGATGAGGAAAATGAGGTAAACAGTTAAGTGACTTGCCCAGGTTCACACAGCTAGCAAGTATCTTCCTGACTCCAGACTGGCACTTTATCCACTGCCCCAGTAAGTATTTAGTAAGTGCTTTTTCATTCATTCATGGAGTAAATTGGCAAAAGTTAGCCAAAGAGAGAAAGAACAAGTTTGTTTTCTTTTTTTTTGGAGGGCAGGGCAACTGAAGTTAAGTGACTTGCCTAGTAAGTGTTAAGTATATGAGGCCATATTTGCACTCAGGTCCTCCTGACTCCAGGGCTGGTGCTCTATTTACTGCACCACCTAGCCACCCAGAAAGAACAAGTTTCAAAGATCAAGGTCCACACAAACAAAGAATACAATCTAAAACAATGGGATTAATCGTTTTAAAGATTTAGTTAAAAATAGTTACTATTCATAAAAAAGAAAGTGTATACATAATTATATCTGATTTCATTAAGTTATAATCATGAAGTCAAATACAGAAAGTTCACCAAACAGGACAGGGGCTAAGGAAGACTAATGTAAATGAGTGGAATGCTTTTCATGGTGAAAAAAAACACAACACCACCCTTTAAAAAGGCTGCTCATTGATTTGGGAACGACTGCACAAACTGGCATTTAATGGGACATTATTACAGCAAGAGAAATGGTAACACGGGACGGCCCAAAGAGCAGTATATCCTCAGGGCAGTATTGAGTTTTAAGAGTTTGAAACGAGGCATCATTTAAGAGGAAATCAGAGAAATATGGGAAGCTGTGAAGAGATACAGAGCAAAGAAAGCAACAGAAGAAGACAGTGACATAAACAGAAAGGCCCCAGGGCACAGATGATGAACCGCTCCCCTCCTTTCCACAAAGAGGAGCACAATGCTGCCACACAGTGCCAGGTGGAGCCCGGGGTATGCCAGTTTTACTTATTTTTGGTTACAAGTGGGGCTCAAATGGGAATGGGGAGAGGTGCCCGGGCACAGGTATCATCAATTAGTAGATGATTGTAGTGTTTAAGAAAAAGAAAGGTACTCATGGGGGGTGGGGGGCGCTAGGTGGCGCAGGGAATAGAGCACCAGCCCTGGAATCAGGAGAACCTGAGATCAAATCTGACCTCGGAGACTTAACACAAAAACTAGGACCTTGGGCAAGTCACTTAACCCCAATTGCCCTCCAAGAAGAAAAAAAAAGAGAGAGGTACTCATTTCCCAACTGAAAAATGGTCAAAAAACATAAACAGGCAGTGAGTTCTCAAGAGAAGAAAACCAAGCTATTAACAGCCATATCAAAAAAATGCTCCAAAGCATTAAAGAAATGTGAACGAAAGCAACTCTGAGTTTCTACCTCATACACGTCAGATTGGCAGAGTTAACAAAAAAGTTAACTTTTTTGAAAATGGCAAAGGTTGGAGGGGCCATGGAAAAACAGGGGCCTTAATGCATTGAGGCCACTGGATGGTGCCATGGATGGAGCTCTGGGCCTGCAGTCAAAGATCTGAATCCAAATTGTGTGACTTGAGTCCCTTAAACTGTTTGCTTTGTTTTCCTCACCTATAACAGCAGTTGTTGTGAGGATCACATGATATAATTACAAAGCACTCAGCACAGTGCCTAGCACACAGTAAGTGCTACATAAATGTTAGCCACCATTATCACTATTTGGTGTTTTTCAGTCCTTTTCAGTTGTGTCCAACTCTTTGTGACTCCATCTAGGGTTTCCTTTGCAAAGATATAGGAGTGATTTGTCATTTCCTTCTCCAGTTCATTTTTCAGATGAGGAAACCAAGGCAGAGTTAAGTGACTTGCCCAGGGTCACATAGCTAGGAAGAGAAGTCCTTCTGACTCCAGATCCAGCACTCTATCCACTGGGCCACCTAGCTGTTCTCACTATCACGTATAAATGCTTATTCCCTTCTCCCCTGCTCTATCTCTAGTAGGTATATACCCCAAAGAGCTCAAAGACTAAGGACAAGGATTCTTACATATAAAAACAAGTATAGTAGCTCTTTTTGTGGCGGAAAAGAATTGGAAACTAAGGAGATGGTCGTGAATTAGCAGATAAACAAGTTATGGTCTCTGAATGTAAAGAATATGAGACAAACGATGGATAGGATGGTTTCTGAGAAACTTGGGAAGATCTGCTCGCACTGACAAGAGTAAAATGAGAATATCCAGGAGAACAGTTCATACAATAACACTGTAGAAAGGAACAACTTGGAAAGACACAAGATCTCTGATCGGCACAACTAACCACGATTCCAGAATATCTCTAACAAGCATGTTTACCTACCTTCTGACAAGAGATGGCAAACTCAAGGTGACGAATGAGACACACACCTTTAAATGTGGGTCATGTGAGAATCTGTTCTGCTTGACTATATATATTTGTTAAAAGCGTGTGTGCGTGTGTGTGTGTGTGTGTGGACTGGAGTGGGAGAAGAGGAACTAAATGCTTGGTCATGGAAAATAAATCATAAAATAAATGTTTTTTTTCTTATTTTAAGTAAAGCTAACAAGGGACTTTCCAATGTAAGGGACAAATAAATTAGTAGGCTGATAAAAACATTGATGAATGAATATATTTTTTAAAACTACAATAGTTAGAAATTTAATCTATGCCCAAATAGTTCCCCTTGTTCCCACAAAGGTAATTTATTTCATTACCTGTGCCTTCCTTGGTTTCTGTATTTGTTTATCATGTATTTCTGTTGCCTAGGATATTTGCAAAACAAATAATCATTCCAAGTCTGGTTTTATTTGTAGGAATGTTTTAAATGCTTCTTTTTTACTGAACGTTCATGCTTTTTTGTTAATTGTTAGAGTCAGTTTTACAGTTTATGTCACCCTGGGCTGAATCCTGAATTCTTTCTGCTCTTCAGACAACATTATTCCATGCAGATGGAAGCATACTATTTGCTTTCCTCTTCTTTTGTTGTTTTGTTTTGTTTCTTCTTTCTTGTGGTTCTTCTCATTAGTTCTAATTCTCCTTTACATCATGACTAATGTGAAAATGTTTTAAATGAATGTATAAGAAGAGCCTATATTAGACTGCATGCCATCTTGGGGAGGAGAGGGAGTGGGATAAAATTTAATATGGAAGTGAATATTGAAAACTAAAAATACATTTTATATATTATATATATATACGTATGTATGCATGTACATATGAGTGTATACACACAAACACACACGCACACACAAACATTATTCCATTCCCTCCTGCAGTTTTGGTGAGCACAGAATAGTCCTGTATTATTTAAATTTTCTCTCCTTTATATTTGAAGGTCTTTTTCCTGGTCACTTACAGAATTTGTTTTTTCCTATTGGAATGATTATATTTAACCACTGTCTTGAAGTTTGCAGAATAGTAGTTTTCTTTGGGAGGTAATCTATGGATTCCTTCACTGATACTTTGTTTTCTGTGTTGAGAAGGTTTGAGCGGTTTTCTTGAACTACGGTGTTCAGATTTTCTGACTTGTATTCTTCTGAGAGACATATCCTTAAATTATCTAGTGAACTTGTTTTCCAGATCAATGTTTGGCTTTAATCAAGATCATGTTTTAACGTTATTACTTTTTTGCTTCTCTTTCTTCCAGACTGTCCATTTCTGGGTATCTGCATTCCTGATATCTTGTTCTCTCTTTCACTTCTTTGGTAATGTTTGCCACTGTGAACTCAAGTTTTTTTCATTCTGCTAATTCATTCAGCTGTGGTGCAGTAGATTGAGTGCCAGGCCTGGAACCAGGATGATTCATCTTCCTGAGTTCAAATATGGCCTCAGAAACTTACTTGCTTCGTGACCCTGGACAAGTCACTTAACCCTGTTTGCCTAAGTTTTCTCACCTGTAAAATAAGTACTGTGGCACTGCTAACTCATATGCCAACTAACTGATCTCTATAAATCTTTTATGAGAATGATCTATACAAGCACCAAGGATATACTTAAAGAAAAGAGGTAAACTTTGACAAATGAAAGCAGACCATACCTTTATCATCACACAATTGACTAAAAAATGCAAAGAATGCAAGTTTCTACTGTATTTATTATTTATAACCATGTTTGTTTTTTTTAAGAAAGCTATAATCATACAAGATTCCTTAACAGATGAAACAATTGATTCCTGCCTCTGCCCCTCTCCTACCCAAATCTTCTTCCAAATAAACAGCAAAGCAAAACAAAGAACAACCATTCTCATGGATATCCAGTATGGAGTCCAAATACTTAAAGTTTCTCCCTACAACAAAAGCCCATTTTTAGCACCTATCTATATTAGTGATGCTATATGGGCTATGAATAACAGAATCCCTGAATCATCAAAATTATGGGTCTGTCTGGCTTAAATTTAAATCACTTGGCAATGTGACTCCAACTTGTATTCCCACCATCTTTATACAATACTGCCCTTTATATGCACTATAGAATACCCAAACTGGCTTTCCTGATAATCTAAGCACTGAGCCCTATCTCTAATCCCCCTACTTGGGCACTGGACATTGCCCACATGGAATGCGTTCCTTCCTCATTTCCACATCTTAGAATTCTTCACAGGTCATCTCAAGCACACCTTTCTACGTGAAGTTCTTCCCAATCCCCTAAGCAACCAGTGGTCCCCTTACCCAAAAATATTACCTTATTATTATGTATGTATTCATACATGTATCTGTTATCTTTGCTGACATGATATAATGTAAGCTCCAGGGACTGTTTCGTTTTGTCTCTGTTGCCATAGGCAAACAGGCAACCAGCGTCCAGACATCCATTTGCTCCAGTATATCTCTGAGCAAACAGGTAGAAGCCAACCCTACAAGTGCCTAAGAAAACAGTGCCAGCACTGCGCCCACCTAAGGCTTCAGTATAGCCCTGGACAAACAGGCAGCTGCCAGCAGCCAGACCATGCGCTTCAGTGTATGCCCAGGGAAATGCAGAAACATTCCAACTACCTCAGCACATGCCAGACACCAGGGTGAGCACACTGTAACAGGTCCCTTAGGAAATACTTGTTGACTGACTCTATCACTCAAAAGGCAATAGGGAGACCTAAAATAAGTATCTATAGGAACTGCTCACCAAATTTCATCAAAGAGATGTTTTAATTAGTAAAAGAGGGAATCTTATGTAGCAAGAAAATGGATAACACATTGACAGTTCACTATTGTCCTGGTACCTACATGTCAAAAGACTTGGAGGAAAACCTCCAGTATGTTCGATGGTCCATTGAATAGGATTTATGGAAGGCCCTGGGCAAGAGTTGCAGAGTGTAAGGCAAGAAGCAGCTTGGGAGGAGGCCTTGGTGAAGTATAAAGAGAATCAAAATGTTAAAAAATGTCTGAAAAATGATCAAGTCCATTGTTGGTGTGATAGTATACAGACACAAACATTTTTGGAAAATAGTGTGCAATAAGAATCACAGAATTTTACCACGTGATTCCATAATGCTATCTTTCACTATGGGGCAGATAGTACAACAGTGGATAGAATCCTGGGCCTGGAGTCAAGAAGACCTGAGTTCAAATCCAGCTTTAGCATGACCTAGCTATGTGACCTTGGGCAAGTCACTTAATTGCCTCAGTTACCTCATCATGAGCTGGAGAAGGAAGCAACACACTCTTCAGGTATCTTTGTTTGAGAAAACCCCAAATGGGGTCATAAAGAGACAGACAACTAAAACGACTGAACAAAAATTGTTGACTATCTCAAGAAACATAGAAAGAACCGACCTGTATAAAAATGTGCACAGCTCTTTTATCAGCAAACAATTGTAAACGACCTACATAACATACCCAACAATTAGAAAATGTCTGAATAAATTATGGTTTATTAATGTAATGGAATATTATGGTGTTATAAACAAATAACTATGACACATAAAAAAACACAAAAAGGCCTCTCTGACTTGATACAGAACATAATCAGCAGACCCAGAATGGTATAAACACTGAGCACAATATTTAAAAAAAAAAGTATAATACAGTCCCAAATGATACCACTTAAGACAGATCTGGTGCCATAACAAAGCCCAAAGCATTGGACTTGTTTCTTGGCCTCGTTTTTGATGTCTGATTGTTCCTGGTTCCTAAGGTAATGTTTTTTAGCTAAAAGTTGTCGTTTCAGTGGTGCAGGCCCCCCTCCATCCCCCCCAATTGAGTAAACTACCTACCTTACTCTTGTTTGAGTCTTAAGGCTTAAGGAGTCTCAATGGCTGGAGCGTAATAGGCTGAGGGGGTCACTCTGGGATACGGTCCCCAGACCATAGGCAAAGTTAAGACTTGAGCCAGGGTTTTCTGACTCCACTCTGTCACAGCAACTCTTGAGATTTTAAAATAAGGTGAAGAAAAGTCCTGAACTGGTACCAAATAACAGAATTATTTAGGGAAATTTAGTACCTATTGTAAAGGCAAGCTTCCTTCCATAACTGAATTACTCAGAGACCAAACTACAAGGTGTCAACAGGAAAGTTAAGCTACTACTTAGTAATCATCAAGAGACTATGTTTCTATGTAGTTTGGTCACTAAGTAATTCAATTATGGAAGCCTGGCCTTAAAACAGGTACTACATTTCCCTTATTAACACCATTAACTGGTACCAATCCAGGGCTTTTCTCAACCTTAACTAGAAGTTCTAGTATTTTACCTAGAAGAGGGGGAAGAATTATTAAAATACTAGAAACACACATACTAGTTCCTAGTATTTTAACAACTCTTTCCCCTCACCCACCTTCCCACAATTAAATACTGTAAGAGTGGAGGAGGAAGCAATGTGACTCAAAGGAAGGCAAGGCAATTGAGGTTAAGTGACTTGCCCAAGGTCAGACAGCTAGTAAGTTTTAAGTGTCTGAGGCCGAATTTGAACTCGGGTCCTCCTGACTCCAGGGCTGGTATTCTCTTCACTGTGCCACCTAGCCATCCCACATCTCTTCATTTCTTGAAATGCGTGCATTCCAACTTCTCCATCATGCCCCAGCTAGGGATGGTACCTTCCCCTCTCGCCTCTCACCCATTTTCAATTTCCTTTTGTAGTGCTGTTTTGCCACATTAGATTGTAAGCTCCTTGGAGGTAGGCACTATTTTTGTTTTCCTATGTCCTTGGCACTTGGCAGCACAGTGCTTGGCACAAAATAAGTACTCAATAAATCTGTTGACTGATTGAGTTGAGCACACTCTATTCATGACCTGATGTTGCCTCCAGGAAAACTGACAATAATTAACATCTGGGCATAGTCACCCACCATCTCCAAACCCTAAAATTTAAATTTAAATTGGCATTTATTTGCTATCACTTCTGAACAAGTACAATGAGGCAAAATATATAGGTGGATAAAGACAAGCCAAAGCCTATTCCAAGGCATTTTCATTTTGTTTAAAAAAATGCAGTCCCATCACAGGGAATAAGGAAATCTTTTTTTATTATACTGAAATTGTGTTGTACAGAAATTGGTCACAACTAAATTTTGCCTGCAAAGGCACAGAATGGAAGAAGGAAGGGATTTTAGAGAATCGCATAATCTAACCTCTACCTGGGTCATAAAATAGCTCCAACAAGTAGTCATGCAGCCACTCTCAGAAGAACAGTAATGCAAAAACCACTTCTAGAAGCACCAAATTCCATTTTCAAACAGCTATTAATACATATTTATGGCTCACACTTATACCTGCACTTAAAGTCCGTCCTCTCTCTCTTTATATACACAGACACACACACACACACACACACAATTTTTTTTTCTATATATTCTCTCGTTAGATTCTCACAACAACCCTCTGGGGTAGGTGCTATCATTCTTCCCATTTTGCAGATAAGGAAGATGAGGCTGAGGAAGATCCTGTAATTTGGCCAGGGTCCCTCACATAGTAAATTTCTGAGGGAGGGTTCCAACTCAGACTGTGCTGAAAGAAGTCTAACAGCCACCGTACTGTCCAACTACTTAATTAATGAAAACCAATTATTTAAGCCTGAGTTATCAAAATTATGCCAGAGAATAAGCAATGATCTTAATCAGACAGTGATGAGGCCAACCAATGTTACAGTATTATACTGCTGGAAGGAAAAAAAACCCAACTAGTTAGCTGTCCAAACTGCCTTTGGCTAGCAGAACTTGAACACTGGAAAACTGTCTGCTAAATGACTCTCAAACTGATTTAAGGTAAAAACAGAATTAACGTTTAAGTATACTTGGTGGCAGATAGGTGGTGAAGTGGATTGAGTGCCCCAGAGTCAGGAAAACTCACCTTCCTGATTTCAAATCCTGCCTCAAGGCACTTACTAGCTGTGTGACCCTGGGCAAGTCACTTAACCCTGTTTGCCTCATTTCATCCTCTGTAAAATGAGATAGAGAAGGAAATGACAAAACACTCCAGTACCTTGGCCAAGAAAACCTCAAATGGGGTGATGAAGAGTCAGACTCTACTCAACAACAAAAACTTGGTCATTTGAAACACAGAAGCAATAGAAAAGAAAATTATGTGTTAAGAACATTCAATTTACGGGGGACAGAACCCTAGGCCCGGAGCTCGCCCAAATTTGGCCTCAGCATTTCCTAGCACTTTGGACAAGTTATTTCACTTCTATCGGCCTATAAAATGTGGATAATCATAGCACCTACCTCACCTTGCTGTGAGGATTAAAGGAAATATTTGTAAGATGTCCTTAGCACAGTGCCTAGTACAGAGTGGCAACTTAAATGCTCCTTCCCACTTATCCTGTTTTAAAAACACAAAAATGTTCAAATATGAAAAACTCAATAGATTTGGTTTGGTTTTTTTCCCCAGGTCAAAGACTAACACATATGGCTCACCCTCATTTAATTTTTACCCTTCCCATATCCAACTCACTTGAACTGACAAAGATCCAAAAACCCTGCCTTCTTCCTTCTGCCTACTTAAATAAAATTCTTTGATATATTTTATTTTTTAAGTCAGTTTTTTTTCCTCAAACATACTCACACCCTCCACATATATACACACACTCATTCCTCCCTTATGTTAAAGAATAATAGTTAAGCAAAACCAACCTATAAGACACTGATGTTATATGCAACCATCTGCCCCCTAAACCCAAAAGTGTTTTATCATCTATTCTCTGGAACCAAGACTGGTCATTACAATGACCACTATATGACTATGGTCATAATTCTCTAACTTAGACTTCTTTCATTTTGCATCAATTCATAAAATCTGACTGTGTTTCGCTGAATTCCTCATAGTGTAATACATTACATTTGTATACCATAATTTGTTCAGTCATTTCCCCAATCGATGGGCAGACACTTTGTTTCCTATTTTTTTGCTACCACAATAAGTGCTTCTACAAATATTTTATTATGCATGAGACCTTTCTGCCTTTGACACCTGTAGGACACACACCCATTAGCCCCACTTACTTTTCCACTGAGTCACATGGAAGAGGAGGAGAGGATGCAGG
Source organism: Petaurus breviceps papuanus (assembly GCF_028583685.1). Taxonomy (NCBI): domain Eukaryota; kingdom Metazoa; phylum Chordata; class Mammalia; order Diprotodontia; family Petauridae; genus Petaurus; species Petaurus breviceps. The sequence goes on along the minus strand of NW_027185655.1, from coordinate 20,152,096 downwards.
GGAAGAAGGAAGAATTGGGAAAAGGGAGAATTACTGGACTTCTCAGTTAAGAATTTAAGATGCCTATCTATTGGGAGCTCTATGCAAGATTTTGTAGGATCTGCCTTCTTTACTTTTTAGTACCAGCAGCAAGATCATCTAAAGGGGAAGCTTTTGATATTATTTCTACAGGAAAGAATAATGAAGAGTAGGCTGGGTCTGGCACTAGCACAGTGGTTACAGGATGCTTTCAGGCTTCATACAAGTCAGATCTGAATGAAAACCCAAACATGCTATATTCAGATGAATATGGATTAGCACTACTAAGTAAAAACTTGCTACCTAGAACTATACATAGTAGTATGATCCAATAGTGAAAAATAGTAAACATATGTCACCTCACAATGATTCTTTATTTTTCAATGCCCACTAGGTGTTCAAAGAATGCTTCTATATAAGACTCTCATTCCACAAATGGAATTAATAGCTATTAAATCCTACTGTGTAAATGATAGTGTACTGGAAAGAGGGCCAGTCCTAGAGTCAGGATAACCTAGAATTAAGCCCTCCTTCTGCTAACTATGTGACCATGGACATAAATCATTTGCCTTCTCAGTGCCCACCCTAGGTAACTGTCTAAGGCTATAAGTTAACAGTTGTAACCTGATCTGTTAGTTATAAGTAACAGGTTAGTTAAAGCGAGTCTCCATACTGACAAGGCCAATGAAATCATGTGTGTGCACAGAGAACTGAGTCAAATCTATAAGAATACAAGTCATTCCCCAATTGATAAACGGTCAAAGGATATAAGCAGGCAATTTTCAGAGGAAGAAATTTAAAGATATCTATAAGCATGTGAAAAAATGCTCTAAATCACTATTGATTGGAGAAATGAAAATCAAAACAACTCTGAGGTACCACATCTCACCAGTCAGATTGGCTAAGATGACAAAACAGGAAAATGATAAATGCTGGAGAGGATATGGGCAAATTGGAACACTAATGCATTGTTGGTGGAGTTGCACACTGATTCAACCATTCTGGAGAGCAATCTGGAACTATGTCCAAAGGGCTATAAATAAGTGCATACCCTTTGACCCAGCAATTCCACTTCTAGGATTGTATCCCACAGAGATCATAGAAGTGGGAAGAGGCCCCGTATATACAAAAATATTTATAGCAGCTCTGTTTGTGGTAGCAAAGAATTGGAAATCAAAGGGATGCCCATCAATTGGGGAATGGCTAAAGAAGTTGTGCTATATGAATATAATGGAATACTATTGTGCTATAAGAAATGAGGAGCAGACAGACTGCATAATAACTTGGAGAGACTCATATAAACTGATGTTGAGTGAGAAGAGCAGAACCATGAGAAATTTGTACACAATTACAGACACATTGTATGTGTGATGACCAACTTTGATAGACTGGACTCTTCTCAGCAATGCAAGGTTATAAGACAATTCCAAAAGACTCATGATGGAAAGAGATAAACACATCCAGAGAAAGAACTAGAGTCTTAATGAAGATTGAAGCAAACTACCTGCTCTCTCTTTTTGTTTTGTTTCTTCTTTCTCACTGTTCACTCCACTGGTTATAATCCTTCTTTACAACCTGACTAATTTTAAAGTGAAGGTATCTGGAGACCCTATATTTGATTGCATGCCCCCATGGGGGGGAGGGGCAGGAAAGGGAAATTTGAAACTCAAGGGATTGTGGAACTTAATGTTGTAAACTAAAAGTAAATATATAAATTTAAATTAAAAAAAAAGAAATCATAGCACAAGTGCATGTGTGTGTGTGTGTGGGGGGGGGGGTGTTATTAAAAAAAAGTAACCAAGTAACGTGCCAGGTACTAGAAATGCAAAGCAAATAAACCCAAACCCTGTGTCAGAATTCTAATTTAATAAGGGGCTGGCTGGGTACACAGTATAGAGAAGTTGGAGTGAGGAGGGTGGGGGAAGGGGAAGAACGCTGAAATACAAAGGAAAAGTTGGAGAAATACAAAAATACTGAAGTCAAGAATTGAGAAATTGTGGGGGGGAGGGTAACACTACTTCACTTGAATAGAAAGCCTTTATGGAGGAATCTGTGTTGGGACTTAAAGGGACTTCAAAGAGGTGGGGTAGTATTGGGGTAGGAGAGAAGATAGGAGGTCCATTTCAGGTATGAGACTTGGTGCCAAATTAATGAACAAAATACTGACTGTGCCTAGGAGCTGTGAAAACTAAAGGTTCTATGAAAAGAAGTTCAAATATACTAGTAACCAACACTGACTAACAAATCATAATATCATACAGTCATATTATCTGGGGGAAAAATTATTTAAGGTATTATAAGTTTTCTATTGGGAAGGCAAGCTGCTAGAAGAGGTTAAGTGACAGAAGGAATCTTTATGAATGAAGGCCATGAGGTCAAAAGATCATAGACCAGAGCAGGAAGGGACCTCTGGGGCCATCTTGTCCAACACCTTCAACCTGATGATTAAAAAGAGACCCAAAGGTCACATAGGTAGGAAGCATCAAGAGGCAGAATCTGAACAGAGATCCTCCAACTCCAGAATTGGGGGAGGAGAAATTTGGGAGAACTTGGAGAAGGAATGAAGGAAAACTCATGTGTAAGGAGAAGACAGAGGGGATCAATCTACAGGAAGAAAAGGATTAAGAAGGATCTGAGAACACTAAGAAGAGAAACTAGTTGCAAAGGCAAGATCTGTAAGAAAGGTAAATGAAACTAACTGGTAAGTTAAGGCAAGAATAGTGTGAAAGGGAGGAAGCTGAATGTGGATGTCAAGTTATTAAAAGGTGTAAGTGTAGGGGTGGCCGGGTAGCACAGTGAGTAAGAGCACTGGCTCCAGTGTCAGGATGACCTGGAGATAGAATCCTGGGCTCAGACACTTAGCACCCACCCAGAAACACCTGGCCGTGTAACCTTGAGCAAGTCACTTAACCCTAATTGCTTAAAAAAAAAAAAGGTGTAAGTGTAAAATCACATCAGGGAACAAAACTATAAAGTGTAGTTAAAAGAGTATAAACTGTCAGTAAGAATGGAGAACGAGTATAATTTTGCAATGACCACCACTAAGGGTTTTATTTCTCCCAATGCCACATGACTGCTATTTGGGCTTAAGAAAGAATTTTCCATTCAAAATAATTTAAGTCAAACAAGGTTTTATACTTCAAAGTACATAATCATCTACCTAGGATAAGGGTCAGTACTAAGTAAAATAATATCAGGATGCTGTCACAATCTAATCAGAAATGTGAACAGGGTTCTTTAAAGTAAGATTTAAGTTAGTAGATAGAGAGTTCAAGTCCTGCCTTTGAAACATGGTCATGTGAGCTGGCAATTCACTGAACCTTTCAGTGTACCTAAGCAACTCTCTGAAGACTATGTTTCAGGGAAAAGTGCTTATAGGCATTAAAGGAAATTCTTCAACAGAAGTTACCTACAAATCACTGGATCAATAGGAAAAAAAAAAAAGGTTAAGCATTTTAGAGCTGAAAAGGACCTTAGAATCAGAAATTTTCCTGTCTGTATGTGGGCAAGTCCCTCAGAGGTTGGATCACTGGTTTTCAAAGTAGCCCCCAAAGGGGCTACTACTCCTGGCTGACTGGCCTGGCTATGTGAATCTCTCTGTGCCTCAGCTGCAGCATCTGTGAAATGAAGAGCTTGAGTCCTATGTTTCTTCTTGCTTTAAATCTATGATCCTAGGACTCCTAGTGGGTCAAGGGTTAGAAGATGGGCATCATCCTGGTCTCAAGCACAATCACATTTACCCTTCACCCATGATAACCTACTATACTCCCCAAGTCTACCTTTTTCCCATAAGGTACAATCTCCCAACCTTCCCCTTGAGGCTCTCATGGAACAAATAACCTAGCCAGACCCAAGTATCTGTATCAGCAGATTGGGGCAGGTGAAACTAAGAAAATCCCTAACATAGCCACCAAGAAAAAAAATTGCTGATAGGAGTATATGATCAAGAAAGTTTGGAAACCACTGGACTAGCTTATAGCTAAGGTCTTTGTCAGCTGTCCAAGTCCCAAGAATTTTCATAGTAACTGTTTTTTTTTTTTTATTTATTTATAACTAAGAGTAGTAGAGTGCCCTTTGCAGGAATAAGGATGGGGGCTAGGATTTGCGAGCTCCCGGAGGAGCACATCCCTCCCACTAATGCAGGTCAGTATCTTCTCTTAGCACACTGCCTGGGCACTGAGGGGTTCAGTAACGTGCCCAAGGACATTCTTTCTGGCACTTGGGCCAACTAGCCACGAGCTATAGCCTACTGATTGACTGTCGCATCATAGCACACCTTTGATATATACTGGTTGTTTTGCATCACAGGGTTCAAGAGGATGCCAGGATAGAAGAAATTCTGATTTTAACAAATATAAAATTTCTCTGTTACCAAAACTTTTACTGAAGTTGTTAACACTGGTAGTCTTCCTTCTGGACTGTTTCATCATTCATTTGTCATTCATACAAACGCTTTGTGATAACTCATATGCTCATCTTGAATCTAGTAACAAGCATTTATTAAGGACCTATTATTTGCCAGGCACCAAGAATAAAAAAAAATGAAACAGTCATTGTTCTCCAGGAACATATTGTAACAACAGAGATGTGTAGATCTGTTTGTACAAGATACATGCAACAGAGCAGATACAAAGTAGCAGGGCCAGGAAAGGTTTCCTGCAGAAGGTCATGCTCCAGCTGAGTCTCGAAGGAAACTCCAGATTCTAGGGGCAGAGGAGGGACAGAATGTTATGTGCGAAGAACAAGGAAGCCAGCAGAGTTGGGCCTTGAAGCGTGTATGAGGGCCTAATGCCTATGAATGCTAGGGCAGGAAGGGCCCAGGATGTCAAGATCTCTGAATGCCAAACAGAGGAGTTGAGATTTGATCTCAGGGGGCCTAGGAAGCCTCTGGAGTTTACTGACTAGGGAGTGACATAATCAGATGTGGAAAACCACTTCGGTGCCCATGTGGAGAGACTAGCACAAACCAGAGGTGATGAGAGGTTGAACTGGGGTGGTGGTTGTGGGAGCAGAGTGAAGAGAACAATGGTAGAGAGAGAAATGAGTTTCCTTGAGTAAAACAAGGATCTGAACTTAGTGTTGTACTGTTTTAACACTTTAACTGACGGTGTAAATAATGGTGTAGTTGGCATGCTCAATAAAGAGAAATACTTTCACAAAGTTGGGGACAACAGTTAGGATTAGACTGAATCTAGTCAGATGAAATCTAAAATGAAAACGTAAATCCTTACGGAGGCCCGGATAAAAGTCTGGGTCAGGAGTCAATAGGACCTACCTTGGGACACTTACTAGTTAAATGACCCTAGGCAAGTCCCTTAAGCTTGGATGTTGCAAACAGCTCCCTAAGTCCTGCCAACTAAGCCATACAGAAGTTAGATCTGCTGAGGGTGTTTCCATAGATTCCTTCTGAAATCACAGGCCCTTCTTATAAATGTAGCCTTACAGATACAATGTAAGAAAGCATTCTTGGACAACAATTTGAAGGTGGAAAAAAAAAACCTTGGATGTTTTGCAGATTGTAAATCCAATAAGAATACAGAATTTCCACTGTGACATATCCTGGTACAACCATAGCTCCATACACGACATCTTAGGAAGAATGCTGATATTGAAAACCAAGAAAGTGTCCAGATGAAGGCAACAAATCAAGTGACAGGCATTTTTAAAGAGATGACTATGTGCCAGGTGCTGAGGAAACACCTTGAATTCAAATCATATGATAGACTTGAAGTAAATGTAAAGATTTTACCTGCAGAATAAAATATTTAGGAAAGACATTGGTACAGTGGAAAGAAGGCTCCATTTGGAGTCAGAAGGCCTGAGCTGGTGTGCCAGTCTTGTCACCTGAGCAAGGATTTCACCCTCTCTAAATCCCATTTTTTTCATTTTTAAAATGAAGGGGTTGGTCTAAATGATTTCCACTTGTCCCTTTCAGCTCTCTGCCATGACAGTTCTTTTACATACTTGAAAGACTGGTATATGGAAGAGGAATTCATTTTGTTTGGCCCCAAAGGGCAGATCTAAGAATAACAGATCAAAGCTGCAGGGGTAAATTTACTAAAAAGTGGCGAATTTGCCTAAAAGTAGAATAAGTGGCTTCAGGAGGTAGTGGATTCCCCCTCACTGGGAGTTTTTAAGCAAAGGCCGAAAGACCACTTGTCTTTGGACAACGTCTACAATGTTGTAGGAAGTATTCTTTTCTAGGTAGGGGTTGGACTAGTTGGCCAGTGAGGTCCCTCCCAACTATGAAAACATGTGATTCCATGACTGGGCAGGGACATCTATATTTCTCCTATTCCCTACCAGACTGTTACAAAAAAGACCTTTACCAAATATCTGCTGATTAACTTAGGTCTTCCAAACCTTATAATTACATGTCCCTTAAGCTCCCTGGGCCTCAGTTTCCTTGCTGTAAAATTAAGGGGTTGGACTAGATGATTTCTCAAGGGTCACTTCCAGCAGTAACAAGTAGCTGATTTTAAGGACTCTAAGCCAAAAAAGTTAAACTTTCCTATCCAGCAGGAATAGAGGGTTAATGTGCAGTTAAGCAGCCCAAAAACCTCACCCCCCATCCCCCCACCCGAAGGGCGAGGAAGCAGAGGGCAGAACTCACAGAAGCAGCCCTGATTTCCCTGCCTAGTCCTAAAGTTCCCTGGGTCGTGTGAAACAGCAGGACACTTTTGCGGCCTACCTCGGAAGTGACACAAACGGGGAGCATCCCTTCTGAGGCCGGACTGCGACCCCCCGCACCCCCAAGTCTCGGCCCGACGAGGCTCGGACCCTGCCTGGCTCCGGCCCAGCCTGCGGTCCGTTCTGGCTCCCCGGCCCCCGGGGGCACTGCCCTCTCCAGGGGCGCGGGGCTGTTTCCCGGCTCACCGGGGAGCTCCGGCATCTCGGCAGCGATCCCCGCGCCGGGGCCGGAGCGGGGCCGGAGCGGAGCCGGGGGCTCCCGGCCGAGCGCCGGGGAGGGGGAGGGGAGGCCGGGCCCCTGCTGCAGGCCCCGCGGGGGTGTGTCGGGCCGGCGGGGCCCGGCCGGGCCTCCCCGGGCTGTCCCCGCGGGGCCGGGCGGCCGAGGCCAGGCCGGCCAGGACCGGGCCGGCGGAGTCACTCACCTCGGGCCGTGGGGGACGGGTAGAGCTTCTCCGCCTTGTGCAGGAAGCGCAGGGCCCGGTCGCGGTTGCCAGCCTCCAGCGCCTCCCGGGCGATCTCGATGCATTTCTCCGCCTCGTCCCGGTTCCCCTCCATGGCTCGCTCCTTCTTCCGTTTCCTCCGGCAGCGCAGCGAGAAGGGGGCGGAAGCCAGAGCGGCGGAGGCGGAGGCGGGAGGGCGGGCCGGGGCGGGGCGGCCGAGGGGAGAGGGGGCCGGGCCGGGCCGGGCCGGAGGTGGGGCCGGACCGGGCGGGAGGGCGGCAGGCCTTGGGGCCGGAGGGCGGCTGACTCCGCCTTCTCACTGGCGGCCTCCCGACCCTGCGGCTGCGGCGGCTGGGCCGAGGGCAGGCTGCATCCCGGACCCCGACCCCGGCCGGGGACTAGCGCCCAGCTGGGCCCGGCTCAGGCGGTGCAGGGGCTGCCGAGGCAGGGGTGTCGAAACGTCGACCCGAATCCGCAGAGCGAGGCTCGGAGGGCGCAGGAGCCAGGCGGAGCCTACCAACCGGGGCCCGCCAGCGGGGGGGAGGGGGGGGTGGTACCACCGGGCCCCCGGAGTGGGGGGGGAGGGCCGGCCGTACCACTGCGGCGCCTAGGGGGCAGACTACTGGGTCCCTGCGCTGGGCGGGAGCTCCGGCGCCTCTCCGCCCCCGTGCTGCCCCGCCCCCCTCGCCGAGAGAGGCCTGGCCCCGGGGATGTGGTGACTGCGATCACGGGCCGTTTAGGATTGGGGAAGGCCCCTCGCGTCGTTTCCTAGGGGGCGCTAGGAACCCTGTTTCCCCGCCGAACCGCCTCCATGGTAACCCGACACTGGCGTGTAGGAGGCGGGGCCGAGAGAAGGCCCGCCCTACCCCCACCCCCTCCCGCAGTCACTGCGCACATACCATGTGCCAAGTAGGCAGGAGCGCCTCCCGAGCCTCTGCCCAGGCTAGCCTTCCTTCCCCCCAATACACCGTTCTGTCCAGATTTAAGGCAGCTCATGAACCCCCAAACCCCAAAATGCAAATTGTCACTAGCTGCTAAGATGTTTCAACTTTCTTTCTTAGCCATCTGCAGTACTGAGACGTCTGTAAAACCACATACTCCATTTCCATAGACTTCTCAACAATCAGCCCACATTGAGTTTACGCCCATTTTACTTAAGTGTCAATATAGTTTTCAATAAATCAATCTCACACCTTATCCCGTAGCAACTGACTTTTTGAAGGCTGCTCAACCAAATGATCAAGTCCTACTAAACTGGCAACAAGCCCTTACAGAACACATCTAATTTTGGACATTCAGGTATTTTCGAAGACCATTTAGTAAATAATTAATGATCTACTGGTGAAGGATCTTATACCAACTAAATTTGGAGATCCAGTGAAACGCAAGTCATTAAATCCTGGTTTTTGCTGTGAAATCCTGATTTGCACCTGTATTTTCTGTAGTATATATATTTATGCACATGAACACATAAAATAGTACACGATGTTAATCTGAGTATAATAGCACAACTGTCTCCAGTCCAAGACTAAAGCTAAATATTAATATTCACAACTAAATGTTGAGGAAACCTCCCATAACACTACATTTGGTAAAGAAATTAAAAATAAAGTTGTAACAAGTGATTTTGTTGTAAACAACTAGTCTTTTATAAAAAGGGTTTTTACAGAGCAAGACCCATTCCTCCTTAATAGCGATCTTCTTTCCTTCATAGGCTTACTTTTTCTTTCATTCATAGGCCCCTACCTATAGTTTGGTTTACTTCATCCAAGGATTACGTTTCAGGATGAATTGCTTGTCTTGAGTTACCATCCTGTGGTAAGCTACAGTAACATCTTTTCCTTGAAATGTTCAACAAAGTTATGACATTAGTAGACACAGGTACATAAACAAAGGAAAAGACTGTTGGGAAGCTTCTCAACCTTTGAAAAAAGCTGTCACAACCCTTTTGGATAATTTTTAGTGCAGAGCTACAGATGCACTTGGTTTGCTTCTGGGTTGAACTTAATTCCTACTCTAGTTGATCAGGAAACACCTATGCTTAAATTACCAGGCCATATATTTTCAAATGGTTCATTTGAGTTAACAACATTTGGGTCAAGTAGACCTATGTCTCTTCTATAAAACATAAAAATTCAAGAAACAAACTTGTTTTGGATATGACCTTTATTGAACTTATCCACCAGAGTGGAAATAAAAGTCTGTACAAAACCAAATGTTTGTTACTATAACTTCTGCATCACAATTAATATCCAAACAGATTTTTAAAAACAGTCAACTCAATCAAAACCCACTACTTCAGAATCAATAGCTTCTTTGAAGCCACAGTAACACTTAAATATGGTTAAGACTTCAATGCAGAAATTTGGTTGGCTGGAAAGCTAAGTAAGCTTCCAACTTAATCAAAATAGAATTACAAAAAGGCAAAATTGTGGTTTTCACAGAGATACAGTCCACTGGAAATCACCAACACTGGACAGTTGTTAAGAGTATTTAGAGTCCTGAGATAACATGGAATCCAGGCATCCTTTAAACAGTCTTCTGTTGTCCTTTCTTTCCAATCAGAGATTTATGGATGTGTGGAATCACACCTATAAGAGTGTTATAGGATTAGAAGTTTCCTTTTTTTAAAGCAAGATGGAAATTAACTATTTAAGAGCACTAAAAGAGAAATCTGTTATTTGCCCCTCTTCGTGGTTCTTAATTAAGAGGTTAATTTGTCCAACTTCCAAAAAAGAACATTAGTTTTCCATTTCGTTGAAAGTGGACTACATCGCCTTACATGTTTGTTGATCCAGTGTTTCAGGGAGCTTACATGCAGAATTCAAATTGCCTAAATACGGAAGGGTAGCTTTTCTATACAGACACACTAAATTGAAGCTCTAAAAAGTCGTTGACAATTTCTACTCTAAAAACCAAGTACCAGCTTCATCAAAACTTTACAGTGGTTTTCCCTCCAGCAATCGCACTAACTCTACGTACCACCACCAGCAATTGTTGCCTTAATAAGAGAGTCCAATTCTTCGTCCCCACGGATGGCGAGCTGCAAGTGGCGAGGAGTGATGCGCTTCACCTTTAAGTCTTTTGATGCATTTCCTGCCAGCTCAAGAACCTGCAGGGAGGGCCTCAGATCACTATGCTCTACCAGAACTTTCCTGGGTCCGGGCAGAGCCCCCACCTCCGGCCCCGGCCGCCCCCTGAGGCTCCCCCTGGCGTCCCTCCTCCCCGGCCCGGCGCTCCCACGCGAGCACCAGCCCCTTTACCTCTGCAGTTAGATATTCCAGGATGGCTGCGCTGTACACGGCGGCGGTGGCTCCCACGCGTCCGTGGCTCGTTGTCCGAGACTTCAGATGCCGGTGAATGCGGCCCACTGGGAACTTGGAGAAAACACACAGGCCCCCGAATGCACAAAAAAGATCCGGCCGGGCGGGACCGGCTCGGCACTCCCGCCAAATCTCAACCCCGGCCGGGGGACTTGGGGGCGCCCTGTTCCGGGCACACGTGACCGCGTTCCCACTGCTGCCCCCGCCCACGCGCGAGGGGAGACCCGCCCTCCTCCCCGAGGGGCGATCCGCGGCGGCGGGCCCCACTGACCTGCAAGCCGGCCCTCTGCGAGCGGGAAACCGCCTTTGTCTTCGCCTTTCCGGAGTCTTTCCCAGCCTTCCCGCCAGCCTGGAGGGGGCACACACCCATGCGGGCGGGAGGAGGGGTCGGGGGTGGAGGTGCTCAGCTCAGCCGCCGGGGCCCCCTCCCCCTTCCCTCTGAGGGGCCTCCCAACGCCTCGGCCCGAGCATTGCCCTGAGCGCGAGCGGGCGGGGGATGGGGGAGGGAGGTCGCCCCCGCCTCCCGGGGGAAAGGGGGGGGGGGCTCCGCGGCTCCCCGCCCGCCCCGGCGGCGGTGGACCAGCCGCGCGCAGGACGCCGGGAGCGCGCGCGCGCTCTGCCCCGGGCCCGTGCGGCGCCGCGCACGCGCGCCACCAACCGTCGCCGCCGCCACGAGACCGGAGGCGGCTCCCTCCCTGCATCCCTCCCCCCAACCGTCCCCTCTCCTCCGCTTCCTCCTCCCTCCACTCGTCCCGGCGCGCGCGCGCGCCCCCTTAACCACCGCTGCTGTCCCTAGTCTCCCGGAGTGTAACGGTGCCCTCCGCCTCTCCCCTCCCCCCTCTCCAGCCGGGAGCCAGCCCGCGGAACCCTTCAGGCTCTTCTGCTAAGTTTACCATTTTGAGTTGTGTGTGAAGCTCTCGCACACACGCTCACGGCAGAGAATGGACCAAGCAAACACCCGGACAGAGATCCCAGCGGCTACTGCTCTGGCGCACCGCGATTCAAACTGCGCTGTCTCCCGCCTTCCCCGCTCCCTTTATACTGCAGAATGTTCCCTCATCCGGGAACTCGGATCGCCCTCCGCACCAATGGCTGCCACTCGGCCTGGAGACGCGTTCTCGCCGCCTTAGCCAATGAGCATGAGAAGCAAGAGGACGTAGGGGCGGGCTTCTCGCCGGTCTAGCGAGAACTGGTGTAGCGGTGGGGGGTTGGGGGGGGGTAATGAAAGGGAAGGCCAGAGGGAGGGAGGAGGAGAAATGGAGCAAGTTAAGGCGCTCAAGCGGAGAAGCCAGCCAGCGCGAGTCACGTGACTGGGGGCGGTGCGGAGGAAGGGCGCGCGCCGAGGCTGCCTGCCCGGCCCGTTCTGTGCCGCGCGCCCGCGGGCTTCAGCCCCTGGTGGGCGTGCAACGCTCCAGGCCGCCCAACCCCAGCCTGTATCTACCCCGCCGCCCCTCTCTCCCCAACCCCCACGACCTTGACTCTGTGCAGGCTGGCATCCCCTGCTCACCCAGCCAGCCAGTGGGGCCTGGAAAAGAGGCTCCCCACGTCCCGATTAACCCTGGCAGGCTGGCGTTTCCGCGGCAAACTACCCTCTCTTTGCAGCCAATAGCGGGCGGGCAGGCATGCACGAGCCGCAGCGGGGGGTCCCCGCCGAGCCCCCAAAGAAGCGGCCACAAAGGAGGGGGGAGGGAGTTCAAACAAAAAAGCGAAGCGCGGCTGGGGGGCCCTGCGCGCAGCCCCGAGCTGCCTCTGGCCAAGGTGCCGCTCTTCTCCCGTCGGCGCTTGGGTGCGTGACCATTGCATGGCAGCGGTCCGTGGGAGCCGCTGCGCGCGCGGAGTGCCTCGGGGGCAGGCGTCCGGTGCTCCAGGATCGTCGCCCAGCCTTCCTCGGTCTCGTTGCGGCCAGTGCCCGACGGCCGCCCGGCACCGATTATCCAAAATTGGGGAACCCTAGCCTTGAAGTCAAAACCGGCGCCCCGCCCTTCAGGCTTCGTTTCTGTTAGTTCGACAAGTTGCAGGACGAGCTCCGCTCTTGTGCGGGGGTGCGGAGAGGGAGGCTAAAGCAGAAGGAAAAAGCTCCGCTGCGCCAAGGTACGGCGACTGTGGGAGGCGAGCGCCTGGTTTCTATAGCGATGGCTGCTGGACTGGCGAAACCCGGAGCGGTCGGGCTGCCTGTCCTCAGGTGCTGGACAGGGACTTGTCCCTGCCGTTCCTTCCCAGCCATACACTGTCAGGCAGACCTCACACCTGAGAGTGCTTGAAAACCAGGAGGCGCAGCGGGGTTAGCACTAGCAGGTAAGGTGAAGCCGTCCTGGCGTTTGGGAAGGTAAAGGCCAAGGGGACTCCAAACAACATCATTTTGTAAACCGCCCCCCCCCCGCCCCCAATCCTGGAACTTTATCATATCCAGAGCTAAGCTGACTGGAATAATAATAATAATAAAGAATTTTATAAGGACCTTGAGTTCAACCAGGTAGCATTTCAAGCTAATGAAGTACTTTTGCTTAAAAACAATTTTTGAAGGAGTTATTTGCAGGAGATCTTTCATATCGCGCGCGGGCACACACACACACACACACACACACACACTCCCTATCTCTATCTCGTTCTTCCAGGATTGAGAAAACTGGCAGTGATTGGCAGGGAACGTTTTTGTCCCTTCACCGAGTTATCCCTATGACCCAAAACGCTTTGCGTGCAGAGCAGAGGGGAAAGTATGAAATTCACTCAGTGGTGAGAACTTGGATGGAGTTGATGAGACCAAGGTCTAGGGTTTAAATGAGTCAGGCTAGTTAGCTTTGCGCAAAGGGAAGAACAACTTTTTAAGATTCCGGATTTCGCTCTAACCTTCGCCACCCTTACAAATGCATACCTTTGTTACAAGGGAGATCAGATCCGTGGATTGCTCAGCTCAAACCTATTTTCACTACTGCAAAAAAACAACTCGGAACTCAGTTGACAGACTAGCTAGCATCGTTTCTGTATGCACGAAAAGTACTTCCCTGGAATTTTTCCCATGCTTAAATCACATCCAAAGTTAGAGGAATTTTGGTCTCCCAGAAATAAAAATCGATCTTCGGTCCTTCGTTATAAACTATTGCTCCCTCGTCCATAGTTTTCTTCCTGGTACTTACTACTCTCAACTAGACTGTGATTTTTATGTATTTTTGTATCTTCAGTCAAAAATTATTTAATAACACTTGCTTTGCATTCCCTGAAGGACCACAGCTTCTATGTTTTTTTGTTTTTCTGGGAGTGTCTCACATGCCAAAGTGTGCATTTAATAAATATTGGGTGACTTGTTAACTTCATTTATTTGGCTATTTAGTGAGTTAGGCTACAGTCATACAGAATGGGAAAGGACCTCAGAGGTCAGTGATCCGGATCCCTGATGTGATTACCCATCCCCCATTTGAAGACTATCTTTCCCCATCTTCTTGAGTCCTGATTCCAGTCTCTGCTTCTAGTTCCTGGTGTCTTGGTACTTGCTAACTTGGAACCCAGGATTTTCAAAAGTGCTCCATTTGTAATTCAGAACCCAGTCCCAGCACTAGCCCTATGGGGACGCTCACGGCTAGAGCTCTTTCCCCTTCTCTTTTCCACCTCTTGTACTAGGATTGGTAATCAAATCAACACTATCATTCAAAGAAAGGATAAGTCATGACCCCAGAGATGTCCCAGGCCAAAATACCCTGGGAGGCAACCTCTTCCCCACTTGTGCAGTCTGTTCCCATTAGAATATAAACTCCCTGAGGGCAGAAACAGTTTGCATTTTTGTATCTCCCTTGCTATCACAATAGTAAACAATACATTTTAAAAAAAATTCTTGGAGAACTTACAGCTTCTCAGGCAGCCTATTCAACTTGGGAATGGCTCTAATTGTTAGAAAGCTTTTCCTTCCATCCAGCTGAATTCTGCCTGCTACTCTGAAACATATGATCATATAATTTTGAGCTCAAAGAGAACTTAGAGATAATCTAGTCTATTATAGGCCAAGCCTTAAACAGATTCAAGGTTTAAAATATAGCTGTGGTACGTAAAACCAACTTTACTAAAGCGGGTTTGAAAGGGCACAATTCCAAAGTCAAAGAGAAAGAAAATGTTACCTTTGATAGTCACCACAAACAACAATCATCCAGAAAAGAAGGCATCAATTTTACCCCTCTCTGAGGCAATCGCAACATTGAGGACTCCATTCTCCCTCAGGGCTAACTAAGGCTCTTTATATTTCAACAGTTAGAAACTGCCCCCCCCCCCCAATCCCTTTCTTAAGGGGCCAACCTACTTTACCAACTGCTTGATATGTCTAGTGTATGTTGGGCTGGAAGGGGCCCTGGATGAAGAAAAAGAAGGGAAGAGAAGAAGTGGGAAGGATCATTCATTCCTGCCCAACATCTCATCCACATAAAACCAACACAGTTCCTTCTGCACAGTTTAAGTCATTCATTTCATAGAGTAGCACCACAAGGCCGTAGATGAGTAGATGCAACCTATTAGTTGCATAAGTATTGAGCATTAGAGCTTGGAAGTCATTTCAGGTTCTCTGATTCCAAAGTTTGTCCTCCTTAATTCACTGAGTTTTTCGTTGTTCCTAGTTCTTCTAGCCAAGGTGTGGCAGATCATCTAACTCCTCTTCCAAGACAGCTCTTTAAATACTTGAAACTGCTATCACTTCCATCCAAAGCATTCTCTTTTCTGAACTAAACAGACTTGCCCAACTCATTCAACCAATCCTTGTATAAAGTGCCAGGCCTGGAGTCAGGAAGACTCACCTTCATTCAAATCTGGCCACAGACACTAGCTCTGAGATCCTAGGCAAATCACTTAACCCAATAACTCCATTTCTCATCCGGAATATGAGCTGGAGAAGTAAATGGCAAACCACTCTAGTATCTTTGCCAAGAAAACCACAAATGGGGAAACAGCTGCACAGTAACAAAGTTATTGTCCTAGTAAATCTCTCTCCACCTTGTCAGAATTCTTCCCCACATGAGGAGCCTAAGCCCTCCAGATGTAGTCTGACCAGAGCTAAGTACGCTGGTGGTTATGATGATTTAGAGCTAATACCTTTAGAGAGTTTTAAGGTTTGCAATATACTTTTGTGTGCTGTTCTTTCTCATTTTCCTCTTCTGTAAAATGGAGATAATATCGTCACCTGCCTCCCAGGGTTGTTGTGAAGACCAAATAAGGTAATGTTTGTAATAAGTGCTCAGCACACAGCAGGCACTTAATAAAAGCTAGTTATTGTTGCTGTTATTCCACTCCATCCTCACAACGAGGGAGGTTCTATTATTATGCCTTTTTTGTAGATGAGGAAAATGAGACTGAGAGACTGTCCAGGGTCACTGAACTCTAAAGTATCTGAGATAGCATTATGGCCTCATTTATTCTGGAATCTATACTTCTATGAAAACTTAACTTTTTCCTCACTTATATTTTTTGTTAGGTTAGGGCCTAACTTTTTTTTAAAATTCAGGTGTAGGACTTAACATTTAACCCTTTTGAATTTTATGTGATTTGATTTGGTTCATTATTCTAACCTTTCCAGATATTTTTGGACCCCAATTCTCTGTGCTCTCTCCCTCCCAGCTTCAGGATCTCTACTTATTTGATAGGGGCAGTTAAGTGGTGCAATGGTTATTGTACAAGGCCTAGAATCAGGTAGACTTATCTTCCTGAGTTCAAAAATGGCCTCAGAAGCTCACTAATGTGACTCTGGGCAAACCACTTAACCCTATTTGCCTCAGTTCTTCTTCTGTAAAATGAGCTGAAGAAAGAAACGGCAAATAACTTCAGTATTTTTGCCAAGAAAACCCCAAATGGAGTTATGAACAGTTGGACATGACTGAAAAATGACTTTAAGAGAGACATTTGACAAGAATGACATCTATGCCTTCATCCAAGTCGCATTCCTGTTCAATATATGATTTATTCAAGTCTGATACAGTTTTAGGCTTCTGGTTGAACAAAATTACAAAAATATTTGAAGGCCCGACAACATGGACAGATCTGAAAAAAAAGACATATCATTTCTATCTTCCAGGTCCTTCGGGTTTAGTTTAGAGAACTAGAAAATCATATGACAAGTGGAAAGTCAGTGTAATAATATAGGAGCTCAGTTAAAAGACCATTATTAAATAGCCTAAGAATGAATTGACAGGATCCTGAACTATGGTTGTGACAAAGGGAAGAAAAAGAAAGTAAAAGAAAGAATCAATAAGATTTAGCATCTGATTAGATAAAAGGAAGGGTGGAAAAAAGGGGCACTCAGGGTGACTCAGGTTTCAAAGCTGAATAACTAGGGTAGTCATGGTGCTGCTAGCAACAGAAATAGGGTCATCCTCAGTAGGTAAACTGAGAGATGAATTCCATCTTAGATATGTCCATTTAAGGTGACAATGTGGAAAGCAGATATTTTCCTGAGTAAGTGGAGATTTGGCAGTACAGATTCAGGTCAGGGTTAAGGATAAAGATTTGAAAGGTATTTGTTTGGAGGCACTTATTAAAAGTATGATTTTAGGTAAGAATTCTGAAAGAATAAAAGCAAAAAAAAATGACATCAATTACAAAAGAGATCATCGAATCACTGAATATGCAGAGGTAGGAGAATTAGGACACTGTAGTGTCCCGGAAGGCAGGATGGTACAGTGTACAAAATGTTAAACGTGGAGTCACAGACTGAATTGCAATCCTGGCCACATCCTAGCTCTGTGACCCTGGACAAGTCATTTATTCTCCAAGCCTCATTGGTAAAATGAAATAGGGAGAGAGTAGATGGCTTTTAAAGCCCCTTCCAGCTCTAGATATCTGATACTTTGATCCAAAAAGAAAGCAGTCATTATCAAACAATACAGAGGAGAAGATCATAGGGTCATGGGATTTAAATCTAGAAGGAATGTGTAGTCCAAACTTCTCATTTTGTTTTGAATGAATGACAAAGCATTTGTTAAAAACTTACTACCCTTGCCAAGAACTGTGCTGACTGATAAGTTTACAAATACAAGAGCAAAAACAGTCCCTATCCTCAGGGACCTCACATTTTCTTTAAAAATAATTTTCATTTTTTGTTATTATGTACTTGACAAACATCAGCAAACACAAACATTTCCATATACAAAGAATAGAAAACAAAAGAAATCTCTATTATGTACAGCATGGGTTTTTAAAAATATATCAAACCCAACATTTCACCTACAAAGCCATCCTATTTTTCTATATTCCCCTTCTATTTTCTTCTATACATTAAAAAAAGGAAGTTTCACTAATACTCTTTTCATTCTTTTCTTATTTTTGGAGCCATCCCACCTAATCTCAAACTTTGGATTCCCCTGTGACAAATAAGAATGGATAATCCCCACACACAGACCGTGACTGAAAATGTATGTCTCTTTCTGTAGTTTTATTCAAAGTCTCTTTATTGATTATAATTTTTCTTACATTATGAACAGTAAAGGAGGTATTAAATATCTGCCTTTCTGGATTTGTTTATGAGGTTTTTAGTTCCTAGCATATTATCAGTTTTTATAATATTGCCATGTACAACTGAGTGAATATTTGTTTCAAATGCCATTTGCTAATCACCAAAAGGTTTTCATATCTAACTTTCCCAAAATTCTATTTGGGTCCATAGCTTTCTTCTTGTGTATATTTTTTGTTAGGTTAGGTTCACATTGAGGACTTTATCATAGTTTTGTTATTTCTCCCTGCAATCCAATTAACTTTCAAGTATTTGGAGGCATTACCATTTGGGATATATGTGTATGTATGTTGATATTTTATTATTATTAAAAGTACTAATATTATTTATCATGCCTTTGAGCACATTGTAGTTTGCTTCTTTTCTTTTAACCATATCTATTTTTACTGCTGCTTTTTCTGAGATAATTGCTACCTCTGTTTTTTTTTTTTAATTTGTCTAGGACCTAATAAATTATTTTCCATTTCCTCATTTTAACTATGAATAGTTATGTTTCAACTGTTTCTTATAAACAACAAATTGCTAGATTTGACTTTCTAACACATTCTGTCCACCTTCTTCCATTTTTTGGGTGAATTCATGACATTCACATTCATATATTATGGTTAATTGCTTGTTTTCCTCTATCATTTCTTCTCAGACTTTTTTTCTCTTTTACCCCTACTTCTTTTCAAAGAGAAAAAGGGAATTGAAGAGAGGATGTGATTAATATTAGTAGTTAATAATCAAAGTGGTCTATGCTCCTCCTCTCTTTTTTTCTTGCCTTTGAATTCTACCTTTAATATCTCCCCTCCAAGGTTTCACTTTGTTTTGTTTGTATATATCTCCTTTGCTCAATTCTTTTTCTTTTTTGCTTTTTGGAGGGCAATTGGGGTTAAGTGACTTGCCCAAGGTCACTCGGCTAGTTTTTGTGTTAAGTGTCTGAGGCCAGATGGGAACCCAGGTCCTCCTGACTCCAGGGCCGGTGCTTTATTCACTGCGCCACCTAGCTGCCCCAATTCTATTCTTTTTTCCAAAACCATTAGCCCCTTATCCCTGTCCCCACCCATTTCTCAGTTTAGTTTAGTGCTTCTTCACTCTTTCTTTATTTGAGTTCAACCCCCCTTTATCTAGTCCAGATAAGAGTGAGACTCATGAGATGTCTACTTTTGCCACCACTTGCTTCATGTTTTTATTCTCCTCTTCCATCACACTATAATTATGAGAAATAGCATATTGTTCTCTCTTCCTCATTTCTTTCCTAGTATGTTTATGTTTCCTCCTTTTTCTTTTCTTTCTTAACGTCATAACAGTAGAACAACACTACTCCTAGACAATGTCTCTCTTCCTTAACTCCCCAAACCCTGGGGTTTTGAAGGAATATTCATCTCTTCTCCTCTAATAGAGTGTCTGTGGTTAAACAATGTTCATTCTCTTCTGACCACTTTAATGTATTTCTCTCTTTAGACTTCTTTTGATTCTTGTATTTGCCTTTCAAAATTTTGGCTCAACTTTGGTCTTTTGATAAGACATGCTTGAGAGTTATCTATTCTATTAAAGACTCATTTTTCAGGCCCTCTCCACAAGAATTGCTTTTTTTTCTTTTATGGCATTGCAAATTCTTATGTGATCCTGGCTGGGGTTTTTTGGAATTTTCCTGGCCTGTTTTTCCAGGTTGGTTGTTTTCCCATTTTATTTTCTTCTATTTTTTCAATCTTGTGATTTTACCTAAGATTTCTTGTCCCCTAGAGTCATTGAGTTCTGTTTGTTCCATTCTATATTGTAAAGAATTTGTTACTTGGGTAGGGTTTTCCACCCTCCAACTTGTTATTTTTCTTCTAATTTTTTTTTCCTCCAGAGCTCTTATTTATTCTATGTTTTAAAAAATCTTGCTGTATTTCTTCTAAAAACTCTTGAAATCTTTGTCACCAATGCTTTTGTTTTTTCCTGTGGAGTCCTGCTTTTAGGACTTGTGGAGTTACTCTCTTTTTCTGGTTTTACCTCTTAGGCATCTCAACCCATAGCATTTCTTCACTGTATTGGATATTTCCTTCTATTTATTCATATTTCCATCCTTAGTTTCTAGTTTGGATTTTGTTCCAGGATCAGGCTTTGCTACCTCTCAAACTCTTGATGGAGTGGTTGCGCTTTGCTGATTTCTATCCAGGATTTCTCTTGCTCCTGCTACTGGCTCCCACCACCCTGCCTGGCATGTCTGGGT
Source organism: Petaurus breviceps papuanus (assembly GCF_028583685.1). NCBI lineage: Eukaryota > Metazoa > Chordata > Mammalia > Diprotodontia > Petauridae > Petaurus > Petaurus breviceps. Next base: position 20,131,948 of record NW_027185655.1, on the reverse strand, counting down.
TCAATGTGCTGGCAGGCTTCAGATTTCCTTAGGGTCTCTTTAGTCAGAACACTACAGGCTTTCAGAACTGTTTACCTGACATTCTGCTGGCTTCTCTGTAAGACCCCACTGTGAATGTGTACAGCTTTCAGACTCTCTTTTTATATAACATAGTCCTAAGATAAATTGAGGGGCATACACTCGTATTTCTCTTTGGATTTCATGATAACTATTGTACCTCTTTTAAGATTTAAGATTTTTGTTAAAGCATATGTAAGAGTTGGTCTCCTTTATGATTTTTCATGCTGCTATCTTAATTGAACCCTCTACTCTCCCCATCCCCTGCATTTTGAATGAGGAATAACAAAGTTCACTGGATTTGTATGTTACTTTTTTAGTGAGTCTAAATGATCTGTAAGATCCACCACAGCTATAAAATCCTATGCTATGTTTGAAATACCATATGTCAAATTTACCTTTAATAACAGAGACATGCACTAGTTCTTTTTGGCCTTTGAATTTCACCCACATTTTAATCAGCAAGAAAACTGCATTGGGGTGGGGGGAGATCTCAGTTTAAAAAAAGGGAAGAAACTAGAACCAGCTAGGATGTAACCAGCCCCTGTGTCTTTTCTTGTATTTGTATGGTGACCAAAAATGTTGCCAGTGTCTTATTTAGCTCCTGGCTAGTCTACTTCTTTAGTAGTCAGAAAATGGAGCCACTAATCAAAGCCTGCAAGCATCAGGAACCTGGGTTTTTCTATCACCTTCATCCCTCTATTCACTATAACACATTGCCTCTTTTGTGTAAGTCTCTATAGTAGATGTCAGAGAACTATCCTTGGCCCTGCCTATTAGCAAACGTGTGGAACTGTGGGAAAAGCCAGAGTGATGATAGTGGTGCTTCAAAGAGCTGATGAGAACCTAGGAATATTGGCTTTAAAATCAGAGAACCTGAATTCCAATTTGAGTCTAGCTATTTACTACTTGGGTGACCAATGGCAAGTCAATCAACTGTCAGTTCCCCTTTTGCACTATTAAAAAAAATATTGAGTTTCCTCAAAATCCTTAGTTTATGTGGTTCTGTCTATTACTATTTACTATATTAGAAATTAAGATAGAAGTTTTAAAATACTTAAGTCAAAATAAAATCATCACAATATAGTTCTTTTTAAAAATATTTAAAAATTAGTGAAAAGAATGGCATTGTTGTATATATATTCTTGTGTAACCTGTTCCAAAGTCCATAGTGTGGGACTCTGATTCGTGAGGGCCAGGGCAAAATTGGTGAGAGCTGAAGAGCTCCAGCCTTCTTCATTCCTCTTTAGGACTCCTCAAGCGACCTTCTTCCCAGAACCCTTCCAGTGTTGAATTACTTTGGTTACTCATGGTTTCCAGCTTCAAGAGGCAAAATAGAAGAAGCCAATCCCATTTCAGGACGCTGAAGGAAAAGACTGGGACACTTGAGTGAGCTGGCAGGCGCTATTACTTTCCTATCTCACCTTGCTATACTAAAGGTTATGGGGGAGTTTCCCCTTGGGTGAGATCTAGAACACACACACACACTCTCCCTCTCTTCATGCTGCTATCTTAATTGGACTTTCTCCTCTCCCTGTCCCTTGCATTTTGAATGAGGAATAACAAAGTCCACTGGATTTATATGTTACTTTCTTAGTGAGTCTAAATGACCTGTAAGATCCACCATGGCTTCCCCCAAACACACAAAAAAACCAATGACAAAGTGATCGGAAGTCATATTGAACCCAATCATATCTCCTAGACTAAACTCACATACTTAAGGGAATAAATAGATAGAATTCTAGCCTGGTATGCCTTCTCTCTGAAGAGAATAGAGTGGTCTCTGGCTCCAACTTCCTGGTCTCTTTCATCTTTGCTGGAAGTCAGGAGCACCCACAGCGCCTCCATGCCTGAAGCATCCCCCAAAAGACTGGTTTGAAAAGTTCTGTAGAGACTGAATAAAGCTGGAGGTCTCCAGCTCTCAAGAACTCTGCCCCACCTCTCACTTTCCCCCAGCTCAGACATTCACCTCCACCAATTATCAATGGGCTGAAATGGGTTACATTTGCAAATTTCTTTAATGTCTGGCTTAACCTAAAACAGCTGGATTCTCTTACCTGCTTCTGCAGATAAATCTGCTTTGATACTATGAAAAAAAATCTGACCTCACACACCCATACTTGGTTGGAAAAGGGAACAATATTTTAGTAGGAAAATAATGTCAGTATCATTATGAAAATAGTTTTGACCTCATAGACCTCTGCAATAGTGAAGAAGAGATCCTGAGCCACACTTCGAGAACTACTAGACCACATATAATCTCTAAGGTCCCTCCCAATTTTAAATCTCATTGTGAATTCACCTAACTTCTTCGGTTCCCTCATCTTCGAAATAAAACAAGGGAGTTGAATCCTAAGGTCCCTATGAACTCTAATAAGCTGATCTAATAAATATGATAATAACCATGCTTGCTGTTCAAGAAAAGATTCACTTTTTTATTGCCCCCATCCAATGACTTTTGGGTACTTTTCCATTATTTTTGACTAGGTAATCAACAGGTAAACTGAAACCCTCTATTATCCTAATTCCTATTTATGTGATCATTTAAGGTTTTTAAAGTTCTTTCCTCAAAACTAACCTATGAGATAGGCGGTATGAGTATTATCCCCATTTGATGCATGAAGGAACATAAATATACTATCAAAGGACATCCTTTGGCATGGGATCATGTATGGCCAAGGCTTCCCAAGGGGAAGATTAAGTCACTCAGATGCTCCATGGCCACTGTAACTTCTGGTGATATAATTGTGCTGCTCTCTTTGGCTTTGGTTGCTTTTGGTCCTGGGCTGACTGTGGAGTAGCGTCTCTGCTGCTTTCCTCCTGTGTGTCCAGTCTTTGCTTGTCCCTGCCTACTTCCCTCTCCTATCCATAAGTGCAGCTCCACTAGCCTTGAAGTCACCACTAGGCGTTTCTCCTTGCCACTAGCTTCTGGGCTTCATTTCTTTGGGACCACCTGCTGCTTCGGGGTACCAAGACTAGGAATCTCTCTACTAAAGACAGACTGAAACTTCTTTCATACCCAGAAACTATAAGCAGTCATACCCAGCTAAAGTCAGCAGAAGTCAGATAGACCCATCTCTCCACAGAGAGGTAGGTGATGAGTTACATAGTGTTGCTTGAGGAATACATTTTTAGCCATGGACGATATTTTGATTTGTTTTGCCTGATTATTTATTTATTAAAAGGAAAGGTTTTCTTGGGTGGTGAGTCATTGGGAGGTGAGTTATTGGGTGGTGACAGTGATTTTTTTTTTAATTTAAAAGAACTTCAATAAAACTAAACAAATTTATTCTGATCTATTTTGACAGAGTGTCCTCAGGCTAAGATTGAAGTCTTTTTTTCTTGTGTCTAGGACTGAATTACAGTTCTTAGTCCCAGACAATTTATTTGATTTGGGGTTAGAAATTCCCAAGAACCCCTCTGGCTTGGCATGCAAATGAATTTAAGGTAGAACAAAAGGTAAGTGAAGAAGACAAGGCCAGGCCAGGATTTTTTGCTTTTGTTCTCTATATCTATCAGTAAACCCTCTGGATTTGGTGTTCTATTTTGACCAATATCCCTACAAATATAATCTTTACTAATGCCACATAAACAGTAAAGATAAATGCACAATATTGCACTAACAGTAAAGATGTCCTTTGGCAAGCATTTCACACCCAAGGGCTACTTTCCAAAGATTTTCTGCCAGCAAGAAAATTCCCATGACAAGTCCAGATCAGCTTTTTGTCCTCTCCATACCGTATCCCTATGAAACTTGAAGAACCAGCATCTCATAGCCACTTTATTTCCTTGGGTTTCTATTTCCTCATTTGTAAAATGAGGGGGACAGGTGGATTAAATAGACTCCAAGGTCTTTTCCAGTTCTAGAATGTTTGATGTCCCTTCTTGAAAGGAATAAATTCCCATTTGATTGTATTTTTGTTGTTGTCCAGTCTTTGTGACCCCATTTGAGGTTTTCTTGGCAAAGATACTTGAGTGATTTGCCATTTCCTTCTCCAGCTCCTTTTCCAAATGAGGAAATTGAGGCAAAAAGGGTTAAGTGACTTGCACAGGGTCACACAGCTAGTAAGTGTCTGAGGCTGGATTTGAACTTATAAGGATGAGTTTTCCTGACTCTAGGCCCATGCTGTATTCATTTCACCACCTAGCTGCCCCTTTATTGCATTAATCCAATCTATTCTTTTCATTTGAAGGTTAAGGATATCTTAAAATATACTTAAGAACTATAAATTCTCACTTTCCTGGAATAGTAGGTATCTAAGCTCAAAGGAAACAAAAATATAATATTATTCTCCATAGTTAGTAAACTTACAACTATGGCTCTGAGCATATCTTGATTGAATTTTTGAAATTTCATGTGCTTCACAAGGGCAGCAAGCTGGATGCTATAGAAGGTAAAGGTCTAAACAGATACAAAGAAGACCAGAGAAAATGCAGGCAGTATGTGGGGGAATTCCAAAAGCATTCATAATGCAGGTTTATTTCATTTTATTAAATGTGATCCTGATAATTTATGTATAGGTTGGATTTTTTAAAAATAGAATCCTATTTTAAATGACTTAGAAATTCTTAGGATTGAAAGGAATTCTGCATAAGAACTATCAGTGCTGCAAATGACAAGTGTATAATATATCAGGCTTTAGTATATCAAGTGTTTAAAAAGCCTCACCATTTCATAAATTAGGTACCATAATGAAGAATAATATGCAATATGCTAGATATCTCGGGTTTTTTTTTTAAATTTTCTACAGAATTATATCTTTTTTGCTTACCAATCCTAACAAGCTATGCATAGCATAACTCCTTTAAACAGCTTAAGTCATTTAAACATAACTCCTGTTTTAAAAAACCTTGCCAACAGAGGCGATAGAAACTGCTGTCTCTTTAAGAAGGAGAAAAAATAATAATTAATGGATATATATATGTCTATAAAGTACTACCTACCTACCTACATAGTCAATAAATTTAATTTTGATCTATGGGGATCTATGAGCAGTTTGTTGAGAAGTTGGAGGAAGAAGATGAAGAGAAACTTTTTCCTTGTGAAGAATGTCTTAACTGATATTTTGTGAGGAAACATTATAAAGAGAATTTATGGGGCATAAAGTGAGACTGGAGAAGAACCTGTTAAGAGTGATAACTTGAGACACTGTAGGAATCATTCTGTCATTATCGTGGTTGTTGTTCATCCTTATTTTTTCTTTTTTTTTGCTTTCTTTTTGGAGGGGGGAAGGCAAGGCAATTGGAGTTAAGTGACTTGCCCAAGGTCACACGGCTAGTAAGTGTTAAGTATCTGAGACCAGATTTGATCACATCCTCCTAACCCCAGAGCAGTGCTCTATTCACTGTGCCACCAAGCTGCCCCGTCCTCCATAATTTTTGAAGAGAACCAATAACTTCACAGGTGATGTCTTGATTTGAACATGAATTAGATTTAAGTAAAGCAGAGTTGCACAAAGTCATCAGCCTCACTCTATTCCAGAGTCCACAAAGTCCATTTGCAAGACAGTGGTCAGGACCACTGGAGATGGTCTTGATACAGTGGATGACTTTGGGGTCTTCAGTGTTTGACCAAGCTCTTGGCTCTCCACAGCCACCTTCATGGACATTGGAACAAATTATTCTCAGCTGCCCATTCCAGCAAAGGAAGTCTTCACATGCTTGGGATAGATGTCCCCTTAGTTCATGAAAGGGTTTGAGACTTGTCAGTTACCTTCAACCTGGTTTAGCTCGTATGCCGAGTTTTTCTTGGGTTTGGCTGCTGTCCACACTACAGTTTCTTGGAGCCACATGTGAGAATAGTGTGACAAGTGGTCACCAAAGATATTACTGAAGGTCACTGAAACAAAGAAGGAAGACAAGAAGGAAGGAAGATAGCAAGAAAAACAAGAAGGTGGGAGCTCCGCAAGGCATTGGTGTAACACACTACATTCCTTGACAAGAATGGGAAAGCAAGGTGATGCCCATTAAATGGGGAATGGCTGACTAAATTGTGATATATGACTCTTTTCAAGGAGAGGGGAGGAGTAGGAGCGAGGGAAGGCTGGAGATAAGCTGGACAGAAAGAAGGAAGGTGGAAAGATCTTCTTTGTGAAACTTTAGCAACCTTATCTTGTAAGGAAGATGGAGAAGATTCTTGCAAAGAGACTTTGTCATTAGGAATGAACTAAATGCTATGAGACTGTTCTCAGACATGAAATCACCTGCAGTGACAGAGTTTGAGATGACCTGCTTGCCATCTTTCTCACAGCTAAGATATTGTACATAATTTGTTATGTCTTTGTTTTACTGCTGATTTCATGGTGAACAAAGTGTAGATTTGATAACTTTAATACTAAATTTTAGGAGATTAAGGGATTTAATACAGAGAGAGGTATGAGTAGCTATTATTGGGAAAGGTTTCTCTAACTAATATTTGATGAACTGGGGTTGGAGCTCTCAGTTTAGTTGATTGAGAAATAGGTTCAAATATGATTAATAATTGTTATTAATAAATTGGATTTTTGTGAATCCTATTTTAAATGTCCTAGAAGTCCTTATGATTGAAAGGAACCCTGCATAAGAACTACCAATTTTTTTCTAATGCAAATGGCAAATGTATAATATATCTATTTTATAAGTTTAGACTTTAGTGTATCAAGAATTTTTGAAGGAGCATAATATACCATAACTTAAAAAAACAATTTCATATATTAAGTACCATGATGAGGAATAACATACAATAGATTAAGTATAAGCTTATAGTATTATATTATTTAATATATTATAGTATAGTTTAATGTAAAAATATATAAACATACCCTTGGATTATCCCTAAAGTTTTGGATGGGATTAAATATGGAAATGAGAGGGGCAAGCAGACTGATGGGTACCTGCAAAGGGACATTGGCAGAACTTTAAATCCTTACTACACGGGAGCTTGTCCGAGCTTCCCGTGTAAGTAAAAGGTATTCTTATATTTTCCCTTATATTTAAGGGAGAGAAAAAGTATGAAAGCAATCATCCATCCTGCCATATCTTAACTCCAGCAAATAAAAACAGAGAACTAGCAGCAAGTGCTAGAATTTTAAATTAAAAACAAGTAATATTCACAAACTTTAAAAAATATGTAATATTTCATTAACAACAAAAGACAAATTTATACTTCATCCACTTAGGTAGAATACAGTAAAAGGACAAAACCAGCCCAGTAAGAGAATTCCATCTCTTTCTTATTGCAGTCATTAGACTGCAGTGAGATGAGCCTTTAAATGAAACTTCTATTACATGAACAGCTATTTTACCTCTTCTGGTTGGGCAGCAGGGAGAATGATCCTCCTGCCTTTGAGTAAGAGACTGTGAGCCCCTTGAGGGCAGGGACTGATTAGTTCCTGTCTTTGTATTCTTAGTCTAGCACTTGGTCCCTAGCACCTGCTTAATAAATACTTATTAATAGAGACTTAATAACTAATTAATATAGTAGTATATAATTAACAATTATAATAGATAATTATTAATATGCCACTAGATAACAATATTAATAGATAATTACTAAAATGATAATATCTTAATACATAATAAATATATTAATAGTTGATAACTTATTGAAATAGAATGGGGGGAAACAAGATGGCACAGTTGATGGATCCCTGGCTCTGGCATCAAAGAACCTCAGTTCAAACTCTACTTCTGACCTTTACTACTTACATGATCAAGCCTCTGGAGGCTTCTTTTCTTCTTTTCTTCCTTCCTTCCTTCCTTCCTTCCTTCCTTCCTTCCTTCCTTCCTTCCTTTCTTTCTTTCTTTCTTTCTTTTTCTTTCCTTTCTTTCTTTCTCTCTCTCTCTCTCTCTCTCTCTCTCTCTCTTTCTTTCTTTCTTTCCTTTTTTTTGGAGGGAGGAGCAGGGCAATTGGGGTTAAGTGATTTGCCCAAGGTCACACAGATAGTAAGTGTCAAGTGTCTGAGGCCAGATTTGAACTCAGGCCCTCTTGACTCCAGGGCTGGTGCTCTATTCACTGCACAACCTAGCCACCTCTCCTCTCTTTCTAAAGTGGTAGGTAATTTGATAGAAGTTATAGATGTGCAATTATGTAAGATGTATTTCCATATTAGTCACATTTATGAAAGAAGAAACAGATCAAAAGGAAGAAAAAAAACACACAAAGTAGGTGAAAAAAAAAAGCATGCTTTGATATGCATTCATACTCCATCAGTTCTTCATCTGGATGTAGCTAGCATTTCCATCAGGAGTCCCTTGTACTTGTCTTGGATCATTATAACACAGAGATTCCTTACCTGAGATCTATAAATTTGTTTTAAAACAGATTTGGATAACTGCATTTCAATGGAATTCATTTCCTTTGTCTTTTATTTTTGTATTAAAAACGTTATTCTGAGAAGAGGTACATGACACAAAAAATTCTCAAGAATCCCTCCTCTAACATTGGATTCTCCCATATTTATCCATTTTCACCTTTTGGTATTTCTATCACGACCCTTCCTTTCAATCCTGATTAATCTTGTTTTCATGCCCTCCATTCTTCACCATTTTTGTCTCTATGCTGTTCTCCCAGCTTAGTTTACCCATTGGCCACTTTTCCTGTCAACCCTTCTCCATCAAAATCAAAGTCTTACTGGAGACATTTGTTTTGTGAGTAAGAGACTTTCATAACTAACCTCAAACTACTGACTACTCTTTTGCTTCATGTTCTCCAGCATTTCTTAAATTTATACTATATTCTTTTCTTTCTTTTCCTTCCCTCCTTCTCTCCCTCCTTCTTTCCCTCCTTTCCCTCCCTCCCTCCCTCCCTCCCTTCCTTCCTTCCTTCCTTCCTTCCTTCTTTTTCTGTTGAGGCAATTGAGGTTAAGTGACTCCCAGGGTCACACATCTAGTAAGAGTCTAAGGGTGCATTTGAACTCAGGTCATCCTGACTCTAGGGCTAGTATTTTATCCATTGTGTCATCTAACTGGTCCTATCATATAATTTTCAAATCTTAACGATTTTGGAGGCAGTATGATCTAGGGAAAAAGGCTCTAGGCTTGCAGTCAGGAAACACCTAGATTAAAATCTTAGCTTATGCCAGAGGTGGGGAACTTGTGACCTCCAGGTCACATGTGGCCTTCTAGGTCCTTGGGTGCAGCTTTTTGACTGAGTCCAGGTTTTATAGAACAACTCCTTTCATTAAGGGGATTTGTTCTGTGAAGTTTGGATTCAGTCAAAGGGCTGAACTTGACCTGCAGGGTCACATATGGCCTCAAGGCCATAGTTCTCCACCCCTGGCTTAGACCCTTACTAGCTCTGTGAATTTTTGCATTTTCTCTGACCCCTGATTATTTGATCTGTAAATTAGGGTTAATAATGCCTGCAATTCCTTGCTTCCCAAGAGTGTTGTGAGAAAAGCAGTCTGTAAGCTTTCAAAATGCTCTTCAAGGGAAGTATTTATATGACAATTATTTATCAAGTCATATCCAAACATTATTCAATGGAAAGAGCACAAGACTTGGAGTTTGAGAATACAAATAGTTCTAGCTTTGTGAGCCTTGGTAGTATGGTATAGTAGGTAAAAAAAATAAAATAAAATCAGACCTAAGAGTCTTATAGAGACTTAAAGACCTAGGGGCAGTTAGGCGATGCAGTGGTTACAGTACTGGGCCTGGAGTCAGTAAGATTTGAGTTCAAATCCAACCTCAGATTCTTACTATCTGTGTGACCCTGGAGAAGTTAACTTTTATATGCCTCAGTTTCCTCATCTGTAAAGTGAAATAACAATAGAAACTCCCTCTGGAGGTTCTGTTATTGTGACAATCAAATGAGATAATGATTGTAAAGTATTTATCACATTCTATTCTTACTCTAAAGCCTACCTCAAACACTAGCTGGGGGATTCCCAGGGCAGGTCACTCAACTTCCTTTCTTTTGTAAAATGAAGGGGTCAGACTTAGTGACTTTTTTTTTGAGTCAGCATTAAGTGATTTGCCCAGGGTCACACAGTTAGTAAGTGTCTGAGGGTGGATTTGAGCTCAGATCTTCCTACTCCATCTACTTCGATGCCTACCTGTCCCATACTTGACTTTATTCAAGTCCCTTCCAACTCTCATATCTATGATTCATTGCTCCTTACCAACTAGAAGCCTGCCAAAGTATTTGTTTTGTTTCCCCAACTGCTTTGTAAACCCGTGGTGGGCAAGGATTTTTTTCCTCCCCTATTTTTTTGTTTCCTTCTTGGAAATTATTTTAGCGCTGTGCATAAATAGCCATCTGTTGACTTTGCACTCTGTGACTGCAAAGTACTTTGCCCAGAGTAGATGCTCAAGAAATAATGAGTTGAATTAACCCTGTAAAGTTTTATGCACATATGTAACGGGTCTCCCCAATACGTCTGAGCTTTGGGATCATACATCATTCTAGTTGAACATCAAGGAGAATATGGCCCGAAACTATCTCCAAGAGCTAGGAAACTAACAGATGAATCAAGGACCATAAATCAAAGTATTGAATTAAAATTTAAAGGGCAAACTAAAGAGCAGTTCAGATTACGCAGCAGGCTTGTTCTCAGCAACGTCAGTAAATGATCTCATCTCCCAGGCTCCTGTTCTGTTGGGGAAAAGGAAAAAGTCATTCTGGAAAAGTCAGTCACTGAAGCAAGGAGAATTCGCAGTATCCTGATGGGCTGGTCTCAGGGCTGCCTGCTTTGTATTGCACCTGGGCCAATCTCTTTGGTGTCCTCGAATTCCCATCTCCGGGCTGGGCTGACTTGTCGAAACGGCTGTCTGCTGAATCCCTCTCCTCGCTGTCCAGCAGACATCTCTCTCTGTGACTATGGGCTGGCGTTTCACCGAGGGCTGTCGTGCCTTGCCATGCCTGTCACTGCCACTTTGGGAAAGTGTCACCACTGGTTTAGAGTGAGACTGCCCAGGTAAACATGCCTCTGATTTAATGAACACATTCCTCGTTTGCATATTAACCAGCCTCACTGGCCTGCCCTGTCTGGCATGCAAAAGAGCACCAGTCGCGCAAACTCTAAGACTTCAGAGTTTCCTTTCTCAGTGGAAGCTGTTTCAGATCTCACTCTTGGCCGAGTTAGGAGACTGAATCCCATTCACCTCTAAGAACCAATCCCCAGATAGATGTCCCCTGGACAGTCAGTACCTTTGTTGTGATGCTGTGAATATACCCTTTGAATTTATTTCTTCCTCCTCCCTCTTCCCTCTCCTTCTCCTTTTCCCTTTTTCCTCCTTCTCTCACTATTATATCAAGGTGGAGCTAGAAATATCAGAGTGGATCAGCTCAAGCTGTCTGCCCCTGTGAGAAGGGCTCCCACCTCCTTAATCCATAGTAGCTCCTGCTGCCTTTTAATGTCTCACATATGGTTATTAGTATTTGGTTACTAGTATTACGGTTATTAGTATTTAATTTCTGACATATGGCTATTAGTATTTGGGCTTTTTTCAGTTACACTCATTACACCTTTTTAGTTAGATTATAGTTATTTGTACAGGTTATTTGTTTAATTGGACACAGCAGCAGAACACAGCCAGACAGCTAAAAACAAGGTATATTGTAATTTTTCTTTTATCACAACAGTAAACATATATAGAATTATGTGTGGAAGTATAGGTAAATGATGTTTATTAACTTTATTACAAATATTTCTTCTATTTTTATAAATATTCTTTCCTGATTTCTGTTTATTTTAAGGAGAAATTAATTGCTCATTATATCTTGCATTCTGGTTTTAATAATGTCATGGTGACCTACCATAATTTAAAAAAAAACCCTATTATGCTCCTTCTAGTTGGCAAGGAAACAAGAAGTAGCCTATAGAACTAGAAGCTATTTTTAGTTTAGTATGGGATCTGAAACTTGTCAGTAACTTTACTGAGAAGATGTTATATTATGATTCTGGATTTAACCAACAGAAGAATTAGTGCTGTGCTGTGCTGATGATGGATTATTGTACATAGCACAACTAGAGAAGGGTAAACAAATAGTTTTTCAAAATCTTTTCAAAAGTAAAATGAAGGATTTCTTTGGGAGGGAATATGGGGGGGGAGGAAGTGTTGAATGTTGTTGATCATCCTTCATTTGCTGAGAGGACCAATGACAGTATGCCATGATGACTTGCCTGTGAATTGGAGTCCACTAAGTTCAATTGCAAGATAAAAGTCAGGACCACTGGTGATGGGCTGGATGCAGTGGATGACCTTTGCGCCTTTGATGCCTGAGCAAGCTTTAAGTGCTTCACAATGCCTGCTTCAGTCACCTTCATGACTGTTTGAACAATTTGTTCTCATCTGCCCATTCCACTGGAAGAAGTCTTCACATGCTTGGGGTAGACCCTCCTCTTTTACTGGGGTGTGGCTGCTATGCTTGCTACAGCTTCTTGGAGCTGGGGTTGTATATCATAGATAGGTCGGCATTACTGGAAATAAGAACCATCAAGGGTGAATGTGAAATCAAATCCTATTGTGATGATGACAATTTAATAGATCTGAACAAAATAGCACATTTTGGACAAGATTTAGTAAAATTACTTGTTTGGAATTCTCAAGCTCTATTGTATATAATAAAGCATCATACAACTCACTAAAAAGTTTTATTTTATTATATCTTATAGAGCAATTAATGTTACAAAAGACCCTACTTGCATTTTCACAACAATATAAAAATCTGTGAGGCAGATACAATTCTTACTATGCCTCTGATTTAGCAGCTAAAACTATCAAGATGACACAGTTAGTATGATAGTAAAGGAAGTTTTGTTTAATGCCTTAATTTTATAAATAAGGAAAATGAAGTCCAGAGGCATGACTTGCCCAAGGTCATGCAAGTGACAGATTGGAGGATTTGAAAACAGGTCCTCCTACTCCAAATGCAGCAATTCTGCTCCTAGAGCTGGAATTTGATCTAAGTCTTTCATCTCCAAATCTAGTTGCCTTCTCATCTACTTTCCTATAAGGTTTGTCCTAGAAATAAGAATAACTTTGGATCATCTCTGACTTTTTGGCTAGTATGGTTGCTTAGGATTGTGATTGGAAAATAATGAAACTCTTTAACAAAAGGAAGTTTTGCTTTTTAAATAAAAGGAAAGCACTGTGCTAAGTGCTTTACATTTATCTCATTTGATCCTCATGATGATTCTAGTAGATAGGGGCTGTTACTATCATCCCTATTTTATAGTTCAGAAAGCTGAAGCAAACAGAGTTTAAGTGACTTGGCCAGGGTCCCACAGATAGTAGGAGTCTGAGGCTGAATTTGAATTTCAGCACTCTAACCCATCTAAGATTATAGTAGGGGCACAGTTGCCTGACTATATGGTTACATCTACCATTGGAGTATACCTGGTTACTGGATGTAGCACCAATGCAATATTCTTTTTTTTTTTAAGCAATAGGGGTTAAGTAACTTGCTCAAGGTTACACAGCCAGTTATTTCTGGGTGTGGTGCTGAGTATCTGAGCCTGGATTTGATCCAGGTCCTCCCGACACTGGAGCTGGTGCTCTTACTCGCTGAGCCACCTGGCCACCCCTAAGCAATTGGGGTTAACTTGCTCAAGGTTACATGGCCAGGTGTTTCTGGTGGGTGCTAAGTATCTGAGCCCGGGATTTGATCTCCAGGTCATCCCAACACTGGAGACGATGCTCTTACTCTCTGTGCTACCTGGCCGCCCCTTCCAATGCAATATTCACAGCACCCATGGCGACCATGAATATACTGACATAGGTCTCAATCGCAAAATATAACAGACTCTCCATATATAAGACAGAAGCAAAACATTTATTCAGACACCAGAAAGCTGAATCCCCAAACCAGAAAGTCAAATCCATCATAGATAGCAACAAAGAAGTTAATACACTATAGCATAGCAGGGAGCCATACCATACTTTAGCCTTCCAACAAATATTCACAAGCCTAGCCGTCTAATTACCTGCATCCTCTCTCTCCCACTGAGCTAACTGCTCTAATTCCCATCTTCTTTTGGGCTCTGCTCCATCTGTTCAGAAAGCTCCTCCCACCACAGGCTCCATGTCATTACATTCTGTTAGGGGGCAAGGAAGATCTTCAAATTCTCATTAACCCATCACACTACAGTATATTAACCATTCAGAGTTAACATCTCAACAAGTCTTGGACTTTTTTTTTTTTTTGCTTTTTGGAGGGGGGAATGCTGAGCAGTTGGGGTTAAGTGACTTGCCCAAGGTCACAAAACTAGTAAGTGTTAAGCATCTGATGCTGAATTTGAACTCAGGTCCTCCTGACTCCAAGACTGGCGCTCTATTCACTGCACCACCTAGCAGTACTAAGCCTTGGACTTTTATAAATAAGTATTCTTGAAGCTAGGGGCAATTAGATGGTGCAGTGGATGGGGCATTGAACTTGGAGTCAAAAAGATCTGAGTTCATATCCAGCCTCAGACACTTAGTACTTGTGTGACCCTGGACAAGTCACTTAAGCCCTATTTGCCTCAGTTCTTCCTCTGTAAAATGGGGGCACACTGGAGAAGGAAAGAGGAAAGCACTCCAGTGTCTTTGGCCATAGGGTCATGTAGAGTTGGACACAACTAAACAGCAACAACAATTCATGAAGTTGTAAGTTTATATATCTATGTTTAACACTTGAGGATGGTTTCTTTGTCTTTTTAGAGGAAAATTGGCTTAGTCCAGTCTGTGTCAGTAGATGTTACTCCTGCCACCAGAACCATCAAGGTTATATCTGAAAGATGTAAGGTTATATATACATAAAGGAATAGCAGATGAAATGACAATTATAAAATTTATTGTGTTTAGATGACTAAATTAAAATGTTCTTACGTGACCTGCTAGATTAATATTCCTTATTGAAAAAGAGAGTGGGGTAGTTATATATGTACTCTGTTACATGTGCAATATGTTTTGGAAACATGTTATAATTTTAAAAATAGTTATCTCATGTCTCTGGGACATAATCCTCCCCATATTACACAGGCTTAGCTCCTACCACCTAGAAAATAACATTTGTGGTTCAGAACAACAGTTCTACTGTGAATCCCTGCTGGGCAAACTCACAGCAGCTGGGACTGGCCATAGATAGGTCTGCTCTCCATTGAGGTGTACCTCTTCCCAGAGCAGCTAATGACTCTCAGGGGGTTTCCTTGGACTGCTCTGCAGACTGCACAGCATCTTTGAAATCATCAGGCCCCAGAACAAGACAAGACCTACAGCAAAAAGCTCTGGGAGCTGTTGACCAAGTACATCGAGATCCCAGAGGAGAGGATCTATGTCACTTGCTCTGACATGAAAACAGGCAAGGTAGGCTGTGATGAGTTCAACTTTGCCTAAGCATGGCAGCTCCTCCGGGAAGCAAGGACTATTTGGTGTCTTTGGAAGGAACCTGTCATCTTTGGTATGTCCTGGATAAAAACAGCCACCTTCTCCTGTTCAGCCACTCCTGAGGTTCTCATGTTGTTAACAAGCAAAATTAAGAGTTTAGAAGGCTGAAAAATAACCTTCAGAAAACATCTTCAGCTAATCTCAACAACTTTGGTCCTAATGCAGCCTCTCCATTCCTTGTTTTGTGCATAATTGTTTTCATGTTGTCTCTCCCATTAGACTGTGAGCTCCTTGACGACACATACTGTCTTCTGCCTTTCTCTGTATCCCCAGCATTTAGTACAGTGGCTGGCATGTAGTTGGCAATTCATAAATGCTTGTTGAAAAAACAAAAGTTGCTTTTTGACCCACTGAGATTAATATTACTGGGAATAACCCAGCAACAGCTGCTCCCTAAAAGAAGTGGTATTTTTAAGTATACAACTAGCAATGTCAACTCTTGTTTTATTTTTAAGTATAAAACCAACAATGTCAAATCTGTTTCATGTGATAAATGAAGAAAAAATAATCATTATAGCTTGTTTTTTCAATAATGTGATTTGAAAGTACACTTATTCTCATTACTAACAATGAATTTAGATCACAAATCTGTCTGGCTTTGGTGCTAACATCTAGACTTTATTTCTGTTACTTTATGTACAATATGATAACCCTGGGCCATCAAAATAAACTATTAACTGATTAAAACAAAACAAAAACAAGGAAGTCTTTATAACATCAAGACCATTAGTTTTCCAACTTTCTTCATGTCTTAGAGCTCGTGGTTAGCTTCATTTGAAAAAAAAAATAGCGTTTATAGTACATTAAATTGCTAACAGAAACACCTTTTTTTTCTTGTTAAATAGGAACTTGTGGGAAATGGGGTAGGGCAGGAGAATAGTTTCTGGTTTCTTCTGTGTAATTTGACAGAAATGATCCTATTATCCATATGGATAAAAGCAAGAGCTATTAGACTAGAGGTTCACAGGGGTAAGTACATTTGGCAAAGGGCTGAATGACCAAACCTGAAGTGGAATGATTAACAGAATGATGTCAACTTGGAAAGAAGTCTTCATTGAAATGTCCCAGGGACCTGTTCTTGGCCTTGTACCATTCAGTACTTTTAATGACTCAGAGACTTAGACACAGATGGCATGTTTGTCACAGCATGCTGATGACAGGAACCTGGGGTCCAGTTATAATGAGCTCAATTTAATGCAATTCAAACCTTTACTAAGACCTTCCTATACGCTTGTCACTGTGCTGGAAATAAAAAGAGGAAAACTTCAGGTGAGAGTCTGGAGACCCCAAAGGATCACAGCAGACTGGAATAATGTGAATAAGATGAAAATTGATAAGGACAATGGTAAAGTTATGCCCTTAGATGAAAGAACAAAACAGCTTCACAAATTTAAGGAGGAGACATGACTAGATGATAGCTCTTATGAAAAAAAGATAAAGGAATTTTAATGGACAGCAAACTTGATTTGAGACAATGGTATAACATGTCAAAAGATAGCTAATATTTTTTTAGGTTGTATTAAAAATAAATTGCTGTTCACACCTTTCAGTTGTGTCTCACTCTTCATGACTGCAGTTGGGGTTTTTTCTTGGCAAAGATACTCCAGCTTAATTTACAGATGAGGAAACTAAAACAAATAGGGTTAAGTGACTTGCCCAAGGTCACACAGCTATAAATGTCTGAGGCCATATTTAAACTCATATCTCTCTGATTCCAGTCCAGGCACTCTATCCACTGCACCATCTTGCTGCCCTTATTAAAAAATTTGTGGTGTCTGATTTAGATATAAAGGCTGATACTGTAAACAAATTAGGGGAGCAAGGAATAGTTCATCTGTCAGATTTATGGAGAATGGAGGAATTTATGATGAAACAAGAAATATAGAGAACATTATGAAATGCAAAATGGATAATTTTGATTACATTAAATTGAAAAGTTTTTGTACAGACAAAGCCAATGCAACCAAGATTAGGAAGGAGGCAGAAAACTGGGAAAGAATTTTTACAACCAGTATCTCTGAGAAAGGCCTCATTTCTTTTTTTCTTTACTTTTTTTTCTTTTTGGAGGGCAATTGGGGTTAAATGACTTGCCCAAGGTCACATGGCTAGTTTTTGTGTTAAGTGTCTGAGGCCAGATTTGAACTCAGGTCCTCCTGACTCCAGGGCCGGTGCTCTATTCACTGCTCCACCTAGCCACCCCCTCATTTCTAAAATATATAGAGAAGTGAGTCCAAATTTACAAGAATACAGGCTATTCCCCAATTGATAAGTGGTCAAAGGTTATGACCAGGCAGTTTTCAGATGAAGAAATTAAAGCTTTCTATATTCATCTGAAATAATGCATTGTTAGTGGAATTGTAAGCTGATCAAGCCATTCTGGAGAGCAATTTGGAACTATACAAAGGGCTATACAATTGTGCATACCATTTGACCTAGCAATACCACTTCTTGGTCTATATCCTCAAAGAGATCATAAAAATGCAAAACCACATTTACCAAAATATTTATAGCAACTCTTTTTGTGGTGGCCAAGAATTGGAGATTGAGGTGATGCCCATCAGTTGGGGAATGGCTGAACAAGTTGTGGTATATGAATGTAATGGAATACTATAGTGCTATAAGAAATGATGAACAGGTAGATTTCAGAAAAGCCTGGAAAGACTTATATGAACTGATGCTGAGTGAAGTGAGCAGAACCAGAACATGGTATACAGTAAGAGCCAAAGTGTGTGATGACTGACTTTAATGGACTTAGCCCTTCTCAGCAATGAAAGGACCTAAAACAAGTCTAAAGGACTCCTGATGGAAAATGCTATTCACATCCAAAGAAAGAACTATGGAGTCTGAATGCAGAGTGAAGCAGACTATTTTCTTTTTCTTTTTTTGTTGTTTTGTTTTTCTTTCTCTGGGTTCCTCCCAGTCATTCTAATTCTTCTATACATCATGACTAATGTGAAAATATGCTTAATAGGAATGTATATGTGGAGTCTATATCAGATTGCATGCCGTCTTGGGGAGGGGGTAGAGAAGAGACGGGGAGAAGATTTAAAACTTCTTTAAGTGAATGTTGAAAAGTAAAAATAAATAAACTTTAAAAAAGGAAGAAATATGTGGTGTCAAAAAAGAAAAAAAAAGCCTATTCAAGCAAAAGAAATTCTTATGTTGGCCATGTCTAAAAATATATATTTTTTTCTTCACCTCCCAGTCAGTAGGTGGTGGGTAGTGCACTTTATCACAGTGTTTTTTGAATCGTTATTGCTTTAATCAGGGCTTATTAAGTATTTCAAAGTTGTTTTTCTTTATAATGTAACTTATAATAAAAACTGTTCTAGTTCTATTTACTTCACTCTCCATCAGTTTACACAAATCTTCCCAGGTTTTTCTGAGTTATTATTATGATAATTTCTTACACCAAAATAATATTCCATGATTCTCATATAGCATAATTTGTTTAGCCCTTCCCCATTTGATGAGCATCTTCTAAACTCTCAGTTCTTTGTTAATTTAAAAAGAGTTACTACAAATATTTTTCTTCATGTAGGTCCTTTCCCTCCTTTTTGGATTTCTTGAGAGTACAGATTTAGTAGTGGTATTGCTGAATCACTGTTTAGTGACTTTTTGGGCAAGAATGAATAAATGAAGGAAAAAGCATTTATTAATGCTTTATTTATTAAACATTATTAATAATGAACTTATTAATTTATTAAACACTTATGTTCTAGGCATTGTGAAAAGTGCTGAGGATACAAAGAAAAAAGATAGTTCATAACCTCAAGAAGTTTATATTATAATAGAAGACCACACATAAAGAGGATTAGAGACTAGTAGTATGGCTTGGGAATGGCTGGAAGGCATGGACTGGGCCAAATAAGGTGAGAGGTGAGGGCTTCCAGGGCAGGTATTTAATGGGACATAGTTCCAAATTGCTCTTCAGAATAAGTAGACCAATATATAACTCTAGCAACAGTGTATTGGTGGGCCTGTTTTCCTGTAGCCCTTCCAAAGATGTTCATTTTTGTCATCTTTTCCAAGCTGATGGGTTAAAGATAGTATTTAGATATATATTTCTCTATTTATGATTCATGGTATTTCTCTACCTCATCCCCCCCATATGTTATCAATAACTTGATTCATGTTTTTTTGACCATTTTTCTATTGAGGAATGGCTTTTGTTCTTGTATCTTTGACTCAGTTCCTATACATTTTGGATATGATACCTTTATCAAAGAAATTTCCTGCAAGGATTTATTTCCCAGCTAACTGCTTCCTTTCTAATTTTAACTACATTTGTTTTTACTCTTCAAAACTATTTTTATTGAATAAAAATTGTCAATTTATCTTCTGTGATCTCTCTTCCCTGTTTAGGAAAGCTAGGTGGCACAGTGGAGTGAGAAAGACATGAGTTGACACCCAGCCTCAGAGACTTATTAGCTGTGTGACCCTGGTCCTGTTTGCCTCAGTTTCTTCATTTGCAAAATGAATTGGAGAAGGAAATGGCAAACCACTCCGGTATTTTTGCCAAGAAAAACCCAAATGTGTCTATGAAGCATCAGACATGACTAAACGACTGAACAACTGAATAATAATTCCCTATTTGGTCAGGAACTCTCTGATCTAAAATATAAAAAGAGCTGCTACAGATATTTTCATTATCACCTCTCACCTTATTTGGCCCAGCCCCTGGCCCATTCCAAGCTTTCCAGCCATTCCCAAGCCACACTATTAGGCTCTAATCCTCTTTATGTGTGGTCTTTTCCTATTATAATATAAACTCCTTGAGTTTATGAACTGTCTTTTTTTTTGTATCCTCAGCACTTTTCACAATGCCTAGAACATAAGTGTTTAATAAATTAATAAGTTCATTATTAATAAATGTTCAATAAAGCATTAATAAATGCCTTTTCACTCATTCATTTCTTTTATTTACTTATTCATTCATTCATTTATTTACTTATTAATTCTTGCCCCAAAAGTCACTAATCAGTGATCCAGCAACACTACTACTAAATCTGTCCTCTCAAGAAATTTAAAAAAAAGGAGGGATAGGACCTACATGAACAAAAAATATATATTTTATATTTTAAATCAAACAAGTTGTTTGGTGGAATTTGGGAGAAGGATCAAATTGATACCTCTGTATATTTCTGCTTAAGGCAGTTTTCCTGGTGAGTCTGTGAAGGGAACAGGGAAATGGTTGGTATGGAAGGCAAAGCAGAAAACTCAACTTTCATAGAATAGCTTGAACTCAGAATATAAATGCATTGTGATGCAGGATTACAGATGTAAAGGTCTCTAGTACTTCTTGGAAAGAATTATTTTACAATATTTAATTCAGTGTATATTTACTGAGCATATTGATTCTGTGCTGTTTCCTGAGCTAGAGGTTATAGAGAATACATAAAAAGTATGGAACATGGTCCTCTTTTCCAAAGACCTTCCAGTTTAACACATATATAAATTTAAAAAGAAGACCAGTGGTGAGAAGCACTAAAGTATGAGTGGAAGCAATAGTAGCTACAGTGGAATTCAGAGGATTCAGACATCCTTGAGGTTTTAAGAGGTCAGAAAAGCAGAAGAATTGGTACATTTGAGTGGTCAGATAAGAAGGAAGAGGCCTTCCAGAGGAGGGGAACAAAACTGGATGAAAGCAGGAATGCAGATGAAGTGTTGTTGGCTAAGATCAAGAGTTCATGTTGAGAAGGGTGTGCATGTGTGTGCGTGTGTGTGTGTGTGTGTGTGTATTTGTTTAGGGAATGTAAGGAGAAGAAAATTATGCAAGCCCTTCAAAACTAACTTTGAGATTTCAACATTCATCCCAAGGGTAATATATTGCAATAGAAA
Source organism: Petaurus breviceps papuanus (assembly GCF_028583685.1). Classification (NCBI taxonomy): domain Eukaryota; kingdom Metazoa; phylum Chordata; class Mammalia; order Diprotodontia; family Petauridae; genus Petaurus; species Petaurus breviceps. Next base: position 20,110,702 of record NW_027185655.1, on the reverse strand, counting down.
GCTGCTACTTTAAAGTTTTATCTTTCTAAGTATTAACAGAAACAGTGGTGGCTGGAAATTATTATTGTCATAGTTGGAATTCTTAAACCTAATAGATTTTGGGGAACAAATGATGTTAAGGACGAAAGAAATGATCATTCATAGTCAGTTTCTAAGTTGACTTAAGGTGAAACTTGACTAAAGTGACTGTATTTAAGGTGAGAAAAAAGCAAATAAGTGTGTTCCTCACCCTATTCCTTACTAATCACCATTTTCTCTCTTCCTTTGGGGGGAATTAGAAGTGTTGATATGAAGGAGGAATGTGCCCTCGGGACTTGCTGGCTCTCAGGATTCTTTCATGGCTCCTTGGTTCTGTTCTGCCCCACTGACCCTCCAACACTTGTGCAAGGTTCTCAGGCTCTTTCTTTGGTATGACCCGTGGCTTTGTCATTGTAGGAACTCATTGGGTGGAACCCTCCCTGCACTTGACTGTACCTTGATACTAAAAATATCCTGAAAAGAGACTTTTTATATATTGTGTTCTATAATTTAATTATACTGATCACTGAATTCTGCAATCATAGGCTTACACAGAATGAGATGTGCTGCTGTCTTTGTATACCTACGACTGTGATACAGCTTTATCATAGTAATTTCTTTGGATATTTTCTTTTGTTATAATAAATATTGTATGCCAAGTTACAGAAACTGGAGGGACACTTTCAAGATTTCACAGTAGAATAAACATACGCTTAGGAGTAAAAAATTTGAACTTTGCTTTTTGATTTACTATGCTACAGCTATGAATAATAGTCCAGTGTGATGCTGGAAAAGGTATATGAGAATAGTGCATTTCCAAATAAAATGTTAAAATAATAGCATTGATCACATATTAAATAAAATGATAACCCAAAACTTTAAAAGTTAATTTTGGGAGATTTGAATAAGACAAAAAGAAACAGCCACATGATGGCAGCATATTAAAAGAATAAAAATATTTTCATTTATCCATAGCTGAATTAGCTGAATCACTAAACAGAAGAATTGAAAGGGACCTCAGGTTATCTACTTAAAGACATCTTTTGTAGAATATCTTAGCTCAACTTAAAGGAGGGGTTCTTAACATAGTGGCCTATGAACTTGACATTTTTTTTAAAAATCTGATAACAGTATTTCAGTATGATTGGTTTTCTATGTAATCCTTTGCATTTTATTTTATGCATTAAAAGATATTGTATTTAAATGAGTTTCCTAGATTTCACTAGATTTCCAAAGGGGTCCAGAACACAGAAAGAACCTCTGGCTTACAGATTTCTTTAAGGAAGGAGGTTCCCTCCTCCCCCCATCCCCTACCACTTTTAATTAATGCAATCAACCAAGAGGTTCAGGATGTAATTTTAAAAGTATACATACATACAACATATATATATATATATATATATATATATATATATATATATATATATATATAAAGCATTTAGGGAATTTTCCTACATCTTATCACAACACAAGATTAGGTTTTAAATCGAAAATCAGATTGTCTAAACCTTGATCCCTTTATCAAGTGTGATAATCCTCTCTGGGTTAAGAAAGGAGCAATGTGATTGGCTGAGAGAATTAGTTTTTGTTCTTGGTCTAGTTCATAAAAGCAGCAAACCATGTCAGGTAGTCAGTTCTGAAGTGGGAGGATTCCAGGTTAGGGAAGTGTTTTATGGAAGCAGACCCTTTGTAGGGCAAGAAGGGACCTCCTCTGACCCCAACCTGTATTGGCTGAGCAACTAGACCAGCAGAAGACAATGCATCCAGTTAGGATTTGGACACATGGAATGCAGATAGGAATAGGAAAGACAGTCACCCAGGGCAGGAGGCAGCTCCAAGCAGCACGACTCCTTCTATGCCTGCTATTAATAATAATAATAACACCTATCATTTATATAGCACTTCACATTTTACAGAGCACTTTACCAATATTATTTCATTTGATCATCATGACAATTTGGGAGATAGGTGCTATTATTATATGAGTTTTGCAGATGAGAAAATGGAAGCAGACAAAGGTGAAGTGACAGTGACTTACCCAAGGTCACACAACCAATTGGTGGTTGTATTTGTTAATTTTATTTATTTTTTGGTTATACTTTGGGTTGTGAGTAATTTCCTTCCTTCCTTCCCTCTCAAACTCTCATTAGAGAAGGCCAACATTTTATTCATATATATATACATATATATATATATACACACACATACATATATGTATATATGTGGAATCATATAATACATACTTTCATATATCAGTTCTTTCTCTGGAGGTAGATAGATTTTCCTTCATAAAGTCTTTGCGATTGATTTGAATGATCATATCACTCAGAATAGCTTACTTCATAGGTACTCTTCAAACAATATTGGTATTATTATATATAATGTTCTCTTGGTTCTGTTCTTTTCATTCTGAATTATTTCATGCAAGTCTTTCCATGTTTTTCTAAAATCAAATTGCTCATCATTTCTTACAGGACAATAGTATTTTATCACAATTGTATACCACAACTTATTCAGCCATTCCCCAATTGATGGGTATCTCTGCACTTTCCAGTTCTTTAGCACCAGAAAAAGAGCTGCTATAAATATTTCAGAACATATAGATTCTTTCTCTTTTTCTCTGATCACTTTGGGAAATAGACTTAATAGTGGTATTGCTGGGTCGATGGATTTATACTGTTTTATAACTTTTTAAAATAATATTTTTTACATCAAGAGAATATTAATATTCCAATTTTTCTACATCTCCTCCAGTGTTTATTTTTCCTTTCTGTCATTTTAGCCAACTAGATAGGTATGAGATGGTATCTCAGAGTTGTTTTAATTTGTAATTCTCTAATCAATAATTATTTAGAGTATTTTTATAAGACTATATATACTTTTGATTTCTTCTCAAAACTGTCCATATCCTTTTATCATTTATTAATTGGGGGATGATTATTATTCTTCCTGATTTGAATCAGTTCTCTTTATATTTAAGATATGAGGCCTTGGTCCAAGTAACAGGCTGTAAATTCCCTCCCCTCAAAATTTTTTCTTTCCTTCAAATGTTGGCTGTATCGGTTTTATTTGTACAAAACGTCTTTAATTTAATGTAATTTAAATTATCCATTTTATATCCCATAATGCTCTCAGAGGCTGGATTTGAACTTAAGTCTTCCTGAATCCAGTTCCAGTGCTCTCTTCAGCAAGTCACCCAACTACCTCAAGAACGGAGCCAACCTTGGCAGCTTAGCTGATCTGGCTCCCCAGTGGAGACTTTCATCCAGAGGAAGATGAGGGAGGATTCAACACAGAGAACAGACTTCCAGTACCAGGAGTTGTGAGTTACTCTTTGCCACTTGGGTACCCTTGTGCCTTATTTCTTTAAGTCTGTACTTTAAGTATGAATTCATGCTACCCATGGATATTGTTTGTATTTTTAAGAAAGTATACTCCAGTTTATTTTTTTGTTTGATTGTTTTGAAGTAGGGAGGGGAGAGAATATGTTTTTCAAGGCTTATTAGTGATGTTAGGAGTAGCCAAACATGTGGATATCCCTAGAACCTTATGGTAATAATTGCCCCTCTGGGCATCCAACCTACGTGAGTGCCAAGGCCAATAGCCACAACTCCCAGAGGGGCTGTTATAACTTCTGCTTGGTTAAACATACATTTTCTTGTTGTTTTATATTTGTATTTTGATCATACATTCAAGAGTATGGATAAAAATTTGGATACCATACTTGAGAAAAATATAAATGTAAACTGCCTGGAATTTTTAGAACTAGAGGGCAAAGTGAAAATAGAAAGAATCCACTGTTTATCTCCTGAAACAAACTTCAAAATGAAAACTCTCAGGATTATCATAGCCCAGATCTAGAACTATCAAATCAAAGGGAAAAAATATAAATAACTCCTCCCCCCTCCCATTCATTCAAATACCAAGGAACCACAGTAAGGATTACAGAAAACTTGGCAGCCACCACTGTAAAGGATAGTATGGAATATAGTATTCCTATAACCCATCTGACATAACTAAGTATACTCTTTTGGGGGCAAAAAATGGATCTTTAGTGGAATAGAGGCTTTTCAAGCATTCCTGATGAAAAACCAAAAATTGAACAGATATTTTGAAATGGACACCAAGAGTAACATAGAAAGGTACACATATTTGATTGATGAATATCTGGAAGATGACTTTTTTACATAATAATGGAAGAAAAGAAAATGGATGTCTTCATAGAACCCTAATATTTTTAAACTTTATATAAAAAGATAAAAATGACAGAGGGTCTGAACGGTTTTGATAATTCTGGGAGAAGAAAAAATTGGATGAATAGGGGACTATACTAGAGAAGTAAGAAGGGAAAAGGGAAGAGAAATCACTGTCATATAATAGAAGTGAAGTAAATAGTCTCGTAATCCCAGCAGCTTGGGACACTGAGGCTGGCGTATGTTGTGAGTTTAGAAGCTCTTACTTAGAAGCAATGGATTGTGATGATTGGTTGTCTCCTCTAATTTAAGCATTAATATGGAGAACCCCCAGGATTAGGGAGTCACTAGGTTGCCTAAGGAGGGGGAGAATCAGCCTTGGTAAGAAACTGTAGAAGTCAAAGCTGCTACACTGCTAATTTGTGGGATCAAGCCTCAGAGTAACTCCTGCACTTCTAGCCGGAGTCCCAAAATTTTTTTTTTTAAGGATATAAACATGGATAAAAGAGCGAGGGGTGAGGATAGGCATCCAATGAATTTTCTTTCCATCTGAAACACATAAAGAAGGATTGTACAAAATCACCTCCCTTCCCTACCCTTCCTGACCATAATTTAGCATAGAAATACAGTAAACTCAAAAGAGAAATAGGAAGAGAGAGGGACAAGATAGGGGAAGAGAGGAATCTAAGTGACAGCAGGAGGTAAGGAAATAGTTATAAGAAGAACAATTTTGAATGTTGAAGAGAGTAAAGTGAAGGGGAATTAAATGGAAAGGAAAGAAGAACAAAAGCCTGGGACCAAGGGTGAGACAAGGAGAAGAGAAGAGCTGCAACAGAGAGGAAAGAGACCATTTCATTTCTAGATAATCACACTGTCTCTCTTTTACCACCTTCTTGTTTATAAAGGAGGAATATGAGAATAAAGAGAGGAAAAAGGACAAAAGCATAAGATGAAGAGAGGTACATCATTACAACCCTGAATGTAAATGGTCTAAATATATCCACAAAATGAAAAATAATAGTAGAATAGATTATAAAATAGAATTTGACAATGTGCTGTTTACAAGAAATACACTTGAAACACAAGGATTCACATAGAATTACAATGAAGGATTGGAGCAATATCTATTATGCTTAAATTGAACTAAAATAAGAAAGGGTAGTAATCATGATTTCAGATACAATGTAGTAAATATAAACATAATAAAAAAGATATAAGCTGGGGTGGTTAGGTGGCACAGTGGATAGAGCACTGGCCCTGGAGTCAGGAGAACCTGAGTTCAAATCCAGCCTCACACTCTTAACAGAAAAACTAGCTGTGTGACCTTGGGCAAGTCACTTAACCCCAACTGCCCTCCAAAAAAGCAAAAAACAAAAATAAAAAAAGAGAGAAGCAGGGGAATTACATTATGGCTAAAGGCACTATAGATAGCTAATCAATATCAATACTCATTATATATTCACCTATTAGCACAAAATCTACATACTTAAAGGAAAAGTTAATTGACTGGGGGGGGGTTAGAGAGAAGTAATAAAACTACAGTTATGGGGGAATTTAATGTATTCCTTTCTGAACTAGACAAATCGAATCAAAAGAGAAATAAGAAAGACATTAAGGATTTAAATAGAACTTTAGAAAAATTAAAGATGACAGCTCTCTAATAATTAATGAATGGCAATAGAAAGGAATTTTTATACTACTCAAATAAATATGGTACCTTTACAAACTGACTATAGTTGGGTAAAGATCTCTTTAAAAAAAAGCAGAAAGGCAAAACTATGAAACATATCTTTTACTGATCATAATACAATAGGAATCACATTAATAATACAGTTTTAATAAAGGACTCTTAAAGAATAAAGTGTCCTCCTATTGAGTAATGGATATTTACATTATGGTACGTGAATATAATAGAATATCATTACTGCGCTATAAGAAATCATGAAATGGACAGTTTCAGAGGAAACTGATAACTATGAACTGATGCAGAATGAGGTGAATAGACCTAGAACTATTTATACAATGACAACATCTTTATAAAGAGAAGAAATTTTGAAAAACTTTAGAACTCTGATAAATAAAATGATAAATCTTAAATCCAGAAATGTGAATGTGAAATATCACTTACCTCCTACCCAAAAAAAAGTGATAAGCTTAAAATGAAGGGAGATAGATTTTTGGGCATGCTTAAGGTAGGAATTTGTTTTGTATACATGTTATATTAAAGCATGTCTTTTCTTTTTCTTTTGGTTCAAAGGTAAAGGGAGAGAAAATGCAGTAAGTATATGTAAAAATAAATGGACAAATTTATTATTATTATTTTTTAAGGCAATGATACTGTCCTTACCTGGTCCAGGGGTTTAAGTCTCAAGTCATTAATATAGTTTCTTCATTGCCTTAAGTACAAAAAAATTGTTCTGGAAGAGTCAGGGCCTTTTCCCTTAGGCTTGATACATGCCTCTGACTGGCAGGTCACCATGGCAAGTGTGGAGACAGGAAAGCTAAACTCATACTGAATTAATGCTATATTCTTCCCGAATATCCTTTCCCTGTGATTATTCCAACTCTGAGCTTGAACCACTATACTAGCCTTAGTTAATTCTGACTTAGAACAAAGAAGGAAAGAATGTGGAAAGCTTCCCCCATCCCCAATGCCCCATCACAAAGACAGTAAAAAGTCAGTAGCTGACTTCTTCTTGCATGCTATATGAAGTCCTAGTTTATGAGCTGTGTAGCAGGACGTGTTCCCATATATTCAGTCCTCCATTGAAATTTTCTGTGAATTACCCATTGCTCTATCACCTGCCTGTATACTTTAGTAAGCAGCATTATTGTTTTTAATCATATTTTATACTGTGTAGGTATTAGTGCACTGTATTTAAGTCTGCTTCATAAAGGTGTCAGTAATCAGAATAGTTTTTGTTTGTTATGTTTAGTGAGCTAATCTTTTAAACTTCGAGATAAAATCTTACTTTAGTTAAAAAAGCATATGAGTACTATGAAATCTATTTGGGTTGTAAAATATGTGCTGAAGATAAAGTTTGGGCCCCTCACTTGTACTGCATTCATCATCTGTACTAAAGTGCTTAATAAATACTTATTGTTGAATTAGACTTCTTGACTGGCTGGCCACATGGTTCTTGTCACATGTGTTTTTTAGTTCCTATGATTTGGAGAGAACAAAAAGGTTGTTTGACAGATTGGCATTTTTGCCTAACAAATTGATTTCCACGCTTAAACATAGTGTACAATGTTCAAATCTACTACCGATTTAAGAACTCTTTTATGTGGTAAACAAGTACCTACACCAAAGCCACCAGAAAATTGGGATTTGGGTGAAGAAGATGACTAATCATTCAGACTGTAAGGATGAAGATAAACATGACTGAGTAGGTGATCAATAAGGTAATAATTCCCTATTTTTCATTCTGAGAGCCTTGTTTAGAAACCTTAACAGACCTAAATAACATTGTTTGTGATTTTAACTTATCCCAAAGTACAGCTGAACTTTTTAACTTCTAATTTAGACTAACAAGAGGGCACCAAAATATGTTTAAACATGAAACTTCTCTTAAGAAGCATTCCATTATGAATAATATTCTTGGCAAATTTGTGGGGATCTGAAAAATGAATGCTCTTTTATGAGGATTACAACATGGGTCTACCAGGTATTGCTGCTTTATTTATGAGTGGGAAAGCAGAGAGAAAAAAACAACACTGTATTTAAAAAAAAATACCAACCTAAAAGGAAAGAACAGATTTATACTCAAGGAAACTGTATGTCTCCCATACTCCTATCCTGGGCCTTCTCTTGTCTTACTATATTATATTTCCCTTGTGATATCAGCTCCCATGGATTTAATTATCATCTCTTTGAAGATTATTCTCCAAACTATTCATCTACCCCTAAACTTTCTTCTAATCCCTAGTATCTCATATCCAGCTGCCTAATAGACACCCCAAACTGGAGGACTCATAGGCACCTCAAATTCATTATGTCCAAAACTGAACTCATTTTTCTCCCTAAACCCATTCCTCTTCCTAACTTCCCCATTACTATCACTGGTGCTACCACCTTCTGGTCACCCAGGCTTACAACCAAGGCACTCTCTCATCATCTCTCCCCATGTTTAGTGTTGGTGTGTGACTTAAATAAGTGGCTGTTACCTGAATAAAGATTCAGTAAAAGAAACTTAGAAGGAGCCGTCAGACAGGTAAGAACCAGGGAAAGAATCATGACTTGAAAATAGAAAGATAAAATAGTATGGAGGAGATGAGTGTTATCAACAGTGTCAGAAGCTACAGTAAGGTCAAGAAGGAGGCCTGAGAAAAGGCCATTAGATATGGGAATTAATATATTAGAGGTCACTTAGGAGAGAGCTGTTTCAGTTGGATGATGAGTTGGATGCCACGCTATGGAAAGTTAAGAAAAGAGAGGAAAGGAAGTAGAGATACAGATTGTAGATGGCTTCTCAGGGAGTTTAGCAATGAAAGGGATTATTGTGGTCTGTCCTTCATCCTGGAAGAGGACCCATGACATCAAGAGGGTGATGTTTTGACCTGCTAGTGAATTGGATTTAAGTGAGGCAGGACTGTGCAAAATCATCAACCTCACTTTCTCCTCCAGAACCATTGGAATCTAGTGGCAAATCAAGATGACAGGCGATGGTCCTCCAACAAAAGAGAATTGAGATGCAGGACAGTAGTTAATGAGGGTGGATGTATCAAATGAGAGTCGTATATATATTTTACAATATATTCACATAATATGCTTAGCCACATATATACTACATATATTTACATAATACATACATGTATATGTATGCATATATGTATAAACTGAGACCCATAAAGGTTAAGTGACTTGCTACAGGTCACACAGATGATAAGTAGCAGAGCTGGGATTCAATTCCATATCCTTTGACTCCAAATCTAGCAAGTTCTAGGGTTTCATATGTTTACAACATCTCTTATATACATATATTGATATAATATATGTATATTAATAATGTGTATCTCTAGGTATATACATGTATATATCTATAATGTACATTTATGTATACCTCCATATAACATGTATATGTAGACACACATGTACATATATATTAATATACATATGTGTATTTGTATATACATGTATTATACAGTGAATAGGGAGAAGAACAGCAGAAAGTGGGAGAGTCAAGACAAGTCTTTTGAAGGAATTGCCAGTTGAACTGGGCCTTGAAAAGGGGGGGGGGGAGTTCCCCAGAGGTAGAGGTGATTAAGGAGAGAATTCTAGCCTTGAGGGATATTCTGTTCAAAGACTAGGAGATAGGAGATGGAATATTTTATACAAGGAACAGAAAAAATCCTATTTTGGCTGAAGTGTAGGGTTTAATAAATGCTTGTTGATGGGAAGTATCAACAATAATATAATGGAATAATAAAATATTATTGATAATGGAAATGTCTGTATCTTTGGCCACTTTCCCAGAGTTGAGAATTCTAAAACAGCCTTCTTGTCCAGAGGTTTGAGATGTTGCTATATGTGGGGCTATAGTTCCTTTTTATTATTTTAGCTTCTGTTTTTTTCCCTCCCTTTTCAGGTTTCAGAGTCTTGCTGAAAGTGAGGATTAAGTTATACAGAGGCAGTGGCTACCTTCCTTGAAAAGGATTAGTCCCCTTTAGATTGGCCCTTTGTGTTAAGACATTTCTTACTGTGCAGGGGAAAACAACACGTACTTTGTCTTTGGAAAAGGTCCAGTAGCAGTTCTTGTAGGGGAGGAAGAGGAGGACTGAGGAATAGTGCTGTATGCTTTTTTGTAGTTAGGTTTGTAATCATGTTTGTATTTTGGGTTATTTTGTATTTGGATGACCGTCTGTTGTCATTCACATAAGACAGTGATACTTCTAACTCTTCATAAATGTAGGTGACACCAAATTGAATTATTTTTTTTAGTGGGCTTGGTTGTAACGATCCTTCCACATATCTAGTTAGGGGATAAAGGATGTAGAACAATGGGCCTGGAGTCAGGAAGAACTCAGTTCAAATCCAGCCTCAGACCCTTGTTAGCTGTGTGATCTTCAGCATCACCTAGCCTCTGTCTGCCTCAGTTTCCTCAACAGTAAAATGGGGATGATAATTGCACCTACCTATCAGGGTTGTTGTGAGGATAAAGAGAGATAATATTTATAAAGCTCTTAACACAGTGCAGGTCACAAAACAGCCACCAAATATTTTATTATTATTACTTATTTACTCACACTTTGCCTCTTTTGACCAAGGGAAAGAGGGCATCATAACAGACAAAAAGTGCAAGTTCGATTACATGAAATTGAAAATTGAACCCCAAATCAATATAGAATAACAGAAACTGCCCAATGGGGAAAATATTTGTATCCTGTGTCACTGCAAGAAGTCTGATGTCCAAGACAGAGAATGGACAAAAATATATAGCCCTAACAGCCCTTATTCCTCAACAGATAAATAGTAAAAAGGGAAAAAAAATTCAAATGAAAATACTGCAAGACTTTAATGACCGTTTGAAAACATGTTAAGATCAATGCATATTAAAATAATTCTGAGGTTTCACCTCCTCCTCTGCAAATTGGAAAAAAAAGACAAAGAATGGTAACAGTTCATTATGGGATCATAGCTTTAGAGCTAAAGAGAGTGTTACGGATTATCTAGTCTAACCCTCTCATTTTACAGATGAGGAAATTGATGCACATAAAGTTTTAGTGACTTGCTTTAGGTCACACAGATAGTAAATCGCCGAAATGGGATTCAGATTCAAGTTCTTTGACTCCAAATCCACCACTTTCTAGGGCTTCTTCCCATTACAACATTTCTCCTCTACATTCTATTCTCTCCACTCATGCAACCAGTCCTGAGTTCATGTCAACATTACCTCTGATTCAGTCTCCTGAAATAGCTTCTTTTTCTTTTTTGGAGATAATCCAGGTTAAGTGACTTGCCCAGGGTATTGCAGCTTGAGTCTGAAGCTGGATTTGAACTCAGGTCCTCCAGACTCCAGGACAGGTGCTCTATCCACTGCACACCTACCTGCCTCTGCTACAATAGCCTTCTTCTATCTGATCTCCCTGCCTCCAGTATCTCTGAATTCCAAACCATCTTCCATGAAGCTGTCAAGATTATTTTTCTTACGTGTAGATGTGGCCATCACTGTTTTCCTCAAAGAGTCCCAGTGATTCTCTCACCTCTAGAATCAAACCTTAACTCCTCTGTTTAGTCATAAAAGTTCTTTAAAACCTTGCCCCTTCCTCAGATTACTTCCTTCTTACATCATTTCCCACCACAAAGTCTGATTCAGCCATACCCGCCTACCTTTTGTTTCTCAGCAAGACTCTCCTTTTGCCAACTCTGCCCTTTTCCCCTGGAATGCTCTGCCCCGCTTACCTCAGCTTCAGATTACCTGGCTTCATTCAATACTCACCTCAAATATTTCCTTCTTCACAAGGCCTTTCCTGGCTCCAGCAACTGCTAATGCCTTTCTCGTTTGGATTACTTTTATAACTCTGTATATATCTTGTGTGTGTATTTTCATATTTACCTGCTGTTTTCCCCATTACAGTGTAAGCTCCTTGAGGGCAGGGTCTGTTTTTTTTTGCCTTCCCTTGTATCCTCAACACTTAGGAGAGTGTCTAGCACATAGAAAGTATTTAATAAATGCTTGTTGACTGACATCTTCATGCCTTTTAAGTTAAAAGCTTGGGGGGGGGAGGGTGGTGAAGATTTATGTCTTATTCATCTCTACATTCTTCATGGTGTATATAGAGCACAGAGCCTTATCCATAGTGATGGCTCATTAAATATTTAGTGAATAGGATATTAAAATCCTACTTTTGGAGTCTCCATATCCCACCTTCCTGTTCCACTGTGGTTTATTTCTCTGATCTGGCCTTTTTAATCCATTTTTCTTTTTGGTACACATACTCTCCCTGTTTAGGAAATAGCAATTGTACATGTTGTTGTGTATTAATGACTCCAACTAGAGGACAAGCATCTCATATTGCTTTCCTATATGGGTAGGAACCAAGTATGGCCTTCCACACTTCTTCAGATAGTTTGACTAAATGCTATGTAAGTAGCATACTTATGTTTTGAAGCAGAAGAAGCCTTGGGAATTGTTTAGGAAATTCAGCATATTAATGATTGGTAAAGGGTTGATATCAAAGCTATTCTGAGGAAAGACTACTTTTCCTCTTTGATTCTACAGAGAAATGGGACCCAGGAACAATGGCTGTCAGATACTTCATGCCAGGGTCCCTTATCTGAGAGAGCAGCTGGATAATCTCTGTCATAAATCAGAAGACAAAAACCCAGCTAAAGGAAGGAAATTTGGAGACTGGGTATTGGCTGAGGTTGGAAGGTAGAATGAGAATGGGTAGAAGTGGAGGTGGGAGGGAGAACAGAAGCAGACCCCTTCATGAAAAGGCTGAGAAAAAGTCATTCAAAGTTAGTGCTTTAGTAAAAAGGCAAGGAACTGAGGAGATGCACAGGGAAGAAATATGAGGCCCTCCCTACTTCAGAAACGGAAAGGAAGGCCCCAGGGAAGAAATAGTGAATCCTTCAGAGCATGGATGTCACAGGGGACCAAGAAACAGGCTACTGTCCCATGGAATAAATGTGAGGTAAGTTTACAATTATATAGAATTATAAGTATACAATTATAGTAGACCCTGATAGGTGCTATTATTATCCCTATTTTACAGTTGAGGAAACTGAGACAAGAGGCTAAGTGATGGCCAAGATCACACAGGGTCTGAACCTGGATTTGAACTCAGGTCTTTGTGACTCCTGGCCCTATAATTTTCAGCAGACTGAGAACCTCAGAGAGGTAGGAGTCTAACTGTGAATCATCTTTATCATGTATTATTTACATGTTGTCTTCCTTTTTATACATTCTTGAGGGTAAGATGTTTTTTTTTGAGTGGTAGAGTTGGCCTTTCCAGTGCTTAGCCTGGCTCATTGTTGATTGGCAAAATGTTCTCATAATGCTCCAAAATATAGAATAAGATGCAGCGAGAGGTGTTGTGTTGTGTGGAGAAAGCATTATAGATTTTACGATTGGCCAGGTTTCACAGGAGATTGAGCATTTTGCCCTGGAGTTAGAAAGACCTGATTTCAAATCTCAGCTCAGACTCACTTACCAGCTTACTCTCTCCTTCAGTTTGTTCCTTAGTAAAATGAGGATAATAATAGCACCCACCTGCCAGGGTTGTTGGGAAGATAATACAAGATGATGTTTGTGAAACGTTTTGCAAAAACAGTATATGAATGCTAATTTTTATTAGTATTATCATTAAAATGTAGTATTCAAAATAGCAACTTTTCAAAGGTTTTGTCTACACATACAAACTAAGTCAAATAATTGCATTTCTTTGGCCTATCTGCACTAACACAAACCGTTTTGATGAAATAAGCCAAGTTTTGGCCAGTTGCATGAAATTTACATAGAGCCTTTCTGAGGTATTCAAAACTTAGCTGTTTAAACTCCAGCACAGAGCTCATACTTAGCAAAAATACTCTCTTGCACTATATCATATTTGGTATTTGAGATTTGTAGCATATAGGCTGATGTATACTGTATGCTTGCAAGGTGCATACTGTGGTGGGTTTTACCTAGATAGAGAAGCTCCAAGTACAGTGATGTACGGTGTGTCCCTTTTTGAAGATCAGCTTAGTTAGATTTGGAGAATAGCTCATACCTAGGGTGATAATTCTCCCCCCAACACACACACACACACACACACACACACACACACAGACGACCTGAATGTTGGAGTGGTTGTGATTTTTGTTACCAGAGGGAAGGTCCAACAGTGAAATGACAGAATTACAGATCACTGAGGTATCAAAAGAGTTGTATGTGAGTAAAGGAAAATCATCAATCAATCAATAAGCACCTACCATCTAGGCATTGTGCTAAAAGCTGGAGATTCAAAGGCAAAAGTGATTTGCTTCAAGGATGTTATTAGGCATATACTGGAGATATTGTTGGGTTTAGTTCCAGGCCACCCCAATAAAGCAAATATTTGCAATAAAGCAAGTCACAAATGTTTTGGTTTCCCAGTGAATATAAAAGTTATGTTTATGCTATTCTATAGTCTATTAAGTATACAATAGAATTATGTCTAAAAAATGATGTACATACATTAATTAAAAATGCTGACCATCATCTGGGCCTTCAGTGAGTTGTGATCTTTTTGCTGGTGGAGGAGGTTTTGCCTGATGCTGATAGCTACTGACTGATCAGTGTGGTGGTTGCTAAAGGTTGAGGTGGCTGTGGCAGTTTCTTAAAATAAGACAACAATGAAGTTTGCCTTTCACTTGAACACTTAGAGACCACTGTAGGGTTATTAATTGTCCTAATTTCAATATTGTTGTATCTCAGATTCATGGTGCCCCAAAATAATTACTATAATAACATCCTAAATCAGTGACCATAGGTCCTCATTACAGACATAAAAATAATGAAAAAGTTTGAAATATCGCAAGAATTCCCACAATGTGACACAGAGACACGGTGTGAGTATAAACTGTTGGAAAAATGGCACCACCAGACTTGCTCCACTCAGAGTTGCCACAACCTTCAATTTGTGAAAAATACAGTATCTGGGAAATGCAATAAAACGAAGCACAATAAAATGAGGTATGCCTGTATTCCAAAGGGGGAAGACAACATGCATATCTGTATAGATAAAGAATATACAAAGGGCGTGCAGCGCCTTTGTCCAGGATAACCACTCATTAAATATTCATTTAATGAACAGGATATTAAAATCCTACTTTCAGAGTCTGTACATGACATATTCCTGTTCCTCTGAGGCTGATTGCTTTTTTTCTTTTGTTGCTATTATTGTTCAGTCATATCTAAATCTTCATGACCCCATTTGGGGTTTTCTGGGCAGAGATACTGAAATGTTTTGCCATCTCCTTCTCCAGTTCATTTTACAGATGGGGAAACTGAGGCAACCAGGGTTAAATGACTCACCCAGGGTCACACAGCTGTTAAGTGTCTGAGGCTGGATTTGAACTCACAAACAGGAGTCTCTTAGTGACTCTTCCTGACTCCAAGACTCCATCCACTGGACCATTTAGCTGCACCCAAAAGTGGATGAATAGAGAATACCAAATAATTTCTTCTTGAATTTGTTTTTGAGGGTAAAATGAAGGAATGTTATTAATCAAAAGATGAAAAGGACTAAACCATTTCATGTAGATAGGAAATTCAGATTCAGACTCTTTAATGATATCAATTATATATTTTATATCTGATGATGTCATTTAAATTTCCCAATGATGCCATTTAAATTCCTAACCTCTTTGTCTCTCACATATACACATGTGCAATTTTAGAGCTAGAAGAACACTTAGAGATACGCAGTCCAACTCTCATTTTATGGATAAGGGACACATAGTAGGCACTTAATAAAAAAATTTTAAGCTTGATTTGGATGAGGTCACTGTGTTTTATTTAACTGTCATAACTTCGGTACAAGAGGCTCACAATGTGGGAGTGATCTGTAAATAGATGTAATGTAAAAACGAAAGACATTAATAAACCTGAAAGTGCCCTCCCCCCACCCCTCCAAAAAAAAGAAGAAAAAGAAAATACCTAATTAAGACTGAGCTATGCCTTTTAGGTGCAAGATGATTACCAGTTAACCTTAAATTCAATCCTAAAGCATCTGGAAGGTTCCTAGCCAGCATGGGTCACACAGAGTTTTCCTTTCTCCACACCTTGACCAAAGAAACATCAAGACTGCATTTGAGATACTACTGATTTTGAGAGATTACTGCCTCAGAGGAAACTGTTCTTCCTTAATGGGCAATATTCCATGAACTCATTATCTTTCTGCTAACTGTGGTTGAAAAGAAGTAAGTGAAACTATCTGTACTTTCACTTTAAAGGCTGGGTCCTATGGGTTAAGCTTCTCTGTAAAAAGCAATCAGCCTGACTCATTGTTTTCATTGTCACTTTTAAGGCTTCATTTGTACTTTGAGTAAATGGTCCAGTCAAATGAAAAAACAGGGATAAAAGCAGATTGAGCTGATAGATCCCCACCTCTCAGTCTGTGCAAAGTACTGATAAAGGTGTATGAGTAACTTGTCTGCAATGGAGCCCTTATCAGTCATAATTCAGCTGTAATAGATCACTTGTAGTCCAAAAGTGTTAAAGCAACATCCCTATAATCTTGGCAATTGCTAACATTTTCAAATTTACCAGGAAAGCATCCCCAGTAGGAAAATACGCTTATAAGCAGGGGTCCATCCAAAAATAGTAAGAGTTGAGAAATTGTGCAATGTGAGGAATTGTTAATGACATTAAGGTTGTTTAACCCATAGAAGAGGCAGCTAAGGGGAGACATAAAACTATCTTCAAATATTTAAAAAGAGGTGATGTTTGGTGTATGCATTTGGTATAGGAGGCAGAATTAGGGCCAATGGGAAGACGTTGTAAGGAGACAGATTTGGGGTTAATATCAGAAAGAAATTTCGTACTTAATAGATCTAGAATCTGGACAGGACCTTATGGGTTCTGTGTTTCAAAATTCTTATTTTACAGATGAAGAAACCAAAACTCAGGATTGTAAAGAAACTTTTTAGAGGTCACAGAAGTAGAAATCATCAGAGCTTGTGAGAGTGAGATTCTGACCCCAGAATCAATGCAAATAGAGCACTTTTTGCATGCCAGGCGATGTGCTAAGTTTGAGGACACAGATAAAAACAAGATAATCTTTGCCCCTCTAAGGAGCTTACATCCTAAAGGGGGAAGCCAACACAAGAAGGTAGCTGGAAAGAAGGGAAGCAGGGTAAGTTGGAGCCGGCTCTAGTGGTTTTTAAGAGTCAATGATTAAATTTTCCGTGTGAGTATTTACACTTCAGAAATCAGTAAATGCTATAAATTAGGGCTTAATTTGTTGTTTTCTTGATTGTCTAGACTGGGTAAAGCAGTGGATAGAGTACCACAGGGAGTCAGGAAGACTCCAGTTCAAATTTGATCACAGACACTAGATGTGTGACCCTAGGCAGGTCACTTAACCTCTGTCTGCTTCAATTTCCTGAGTTGTAAAGTGGAGATAATAATAGCACCTATCTCCCAAGGCTGTTGTGAAGATCAAATGAGATAAGTGGTTAGTATTGTGTCCAGTACATAGTAAGTACTATATACATTTTAACTATTATTATTATAATTATGAGAGTTATGGAAAAAGTGTTAATAATACAGGGTATACTCTTTTTAAAAAAAATTCCTTTGGGGAATCAGTTATTAAACATGTACCAGAACTCCACTGAGGGAGGATATTCTATCAATATGTCAGAGAAGAGATAGCAGATAGTGGAGGCTAGCACCCCAAGAAAAATAAGATGAAATTTCACCAAACACAAACATCTCATGTGAGATCTGAGGGGAAAGCTTTATTTTTGACTTGGATGTTTCATGGAAGAAATTGAGACTGGAGACAGTCAAAAGTGAGAGGAAGGCTTCTAGAGTCCTTCCTAAAATGGTGGGTCTGAGGAGGGAATCACCAATGAGGAGATGAGACTTAGGGTAGAGATTTACTAGGATGATTGTATTTTGTTTTGTTTTGTTTTGGTTCGGTTCTGTCCGACTCCTTGTGACCACATTTAGAATTTTGTTGGCAAAGATCCTGGAGTGGTTTGCCATTTCCTTCTCCAGCTTATTTGACAGATGAAGGAACTGAAGCAAACACAATTAACTAACTTGTCCAGGGTCACACAGGTAGTACTTGTCTGAAAGATGAATTTTCCTGAGTCAGGCCTGGCACTCTATCCATTGAGGGTAGGAGAGTATCAGAAGAAGTAGGAATAAAGTTGAAGTGAAAGTGAGAAAGAGATGAACTCTTTCCATTGCATCACCAGACTTAGCCTCTATGCCTTAGTTACCTCCTGGCTCTATTCGTGAGGGTCCCCTTTCCCATTGGTGTGTTCTTCCCAGAAACTCAATTCCAGAGAAAGACCTCAGAACAGACATTCTTTCCCTCCCCCCCCCCCCCCCACTTAATAGTATTTTATTTTTTCCCACTTACATGTAAAGATAGTTTCCAACATTCACTTTTTACAAGATTTTGAGTTCTAATTTTTCTTGTCCATCCCTCCCTTCCCTCCTCCCCAAGATGACAAGCAATCTGACATAGGCTATACATGTAAAATCATATTAAACTTATTTGCACATTAGCCATGCTGTGAAGGAAGAATCAGAACAAAAGGGAAAAACCACAAGAAAGAAAAAAAAAGTGAAAATAGTATGCTTTGATCTTCGTTCAAGACTCTGCGTGTGGATGGCATTTTCCATCATGAGTCTTCTGGAATTGTCTTAGATCGTTATATTGCTGAGAAGAGCCAAGCCTATCAATGATAGTTCGTCATCGTACAGTGTTGCTGTTACTGTGCACAATGTTTTGGTTCTGCTCACTTCCCTCAGCATCAGTTCATCAATCTTTGCAGGTTTTACTGAAATCTATCTGCTCATCATTTCTTATGGACAAAGTACAGAATAGCCATTTTTGATTGTCCAGACTGATGTCTCTATGCAGGTATCTCTTTCTATCCCCCCTTCTACCCTTCATCTTCCCTTTTATATCTTATTCTCTTCCATTAGAATGTAAGCTACTTAAGCTCCTTTTTTCTCGAATTCATATCTCTAGCTCTTAACTCGAGGCTACTTAACTCTAGCTAACTCTTAAGCACTAAATAAATGCTGGTTGACTGCCAACCCTTCAACAATTAGCACTGTTCATCATTAGAATGGGCTGCTTCATATGGTGATGACTTCTCTGGGGTGTTCACTACCACGACCTTTCCCTTCACCTCAGGGTTGACTAATTAGCAATCAGAACCAAAACTCAGAGCCAGCCGTCTTTGACCTTAGTACCTGGCACCCCAGCCTCTGAGAGGCTGATTTAGCATTGAGCCCTGGCCGTGCCTAGCTCCCTTGACTAAACATCAGGGAAAGAGGATACGTATCCACTATGACCCCATGACTGATGGCTAAGTTCTTCTATATGGGCAAATCCCTGGTGCCGCTCTTTAGTGGAGGATGACTGTCCAGGTGGTATCTTTTCCTCTGCCTGAACTCTTTCTGGTTGGGACTATGTACTGAAGAAACCTCCTGGCTTTACAACTTCCTGACAGCTATATTTTTCCAGCTTTCTAAGAATCAACCGGGCATTCCCCTTAACATGCCTGACCTCTAACACTGGTCAGGACACCTTCGTTTATAAATCCTGGACAAAGAGGTCTGAAATCCTAGCAGCTGCCTCTACTTCCCGGGATTCCTCTTAGAGTCCATAAAAAATGAGGGCTAGGAGCCTGGCCCCTATATCCCAAGGGGACAGACTCACCATTTCTCTAACCAATAACCAGGCAGGTACTAAAGGGCTTGACCTGAACCTCATGTTCTTTGGTTTCTCTCCCATTTGACCTAGTAAACGGAGCCAATAGGGATTGGACACTCTAGCATTGAGGATTAGCAGCTTGATAGGTATCCATCAGGGAAAAAAACAAATTGCTTTTATATTCATGCACTGGATTGAGTGAGTGAGTGGTCTGCTGTGGTCTCCTGACTCAGAGTCTATCGAAAAAGGAAGGAGTTCTATTTCTATTAGAGTATCAATCAATAAACATTTATTAAACACCTACTATGAGCCAAACACTGGGGATGCAAAAAGAGGAAAAAAACCAAACCCTTCCCCCCTCAAAAACAAACAAACAAACAAAATGAAACAAAACAATCCTTGCCTTCAAGAAGCTGTTTTTGTTCTTGTTGTTTGTCCTTCATTCTCAAAGAGGACCATGACTTCAGGGAGGTGACGCTATGTATGCCATGCAAGTGAATTGGATTTAAGTGAGGGAGAGCAATGTAAAGTCACTATTCGCACTTTCTCCTCTGAAGACAATTTAATTGGGGAGACAACACACAAAGGAATATGTACAAAGCACATCATAGACTGGAGAAATAGGAAATAATTAACGGAGGGAAGGTATTGGAATTGAGAGTCATCCTGTAGAAGGTGAGATTTTAGTTGGGACAGAAAGGTAGCCAGAGAGGTCAGTAGTTGGAGTGGAAGAGGGGGGCGGAGTTTCAGGTATGGGAGATGGTCAGAGAAAATGCCTGGAGCAGAGAGATGGAGTGTCTGGTTTGTGGAACAGCCATAAGGCCAGTGTCTATGGTTCGAAGAGTGCCTATGCGGGACTAAGGTGTAAGGAGACTGGAAAGGTAGGAGGGTGCTAGGTTTGGACTTTGAGCACCAAACAGAGCATTTTGCACTTGATCCTGGAGGCAATAAGAAGTCGCTGTAATGTATTGAGTAATGGGGGACCAAAGTCAGGAGACTCCCAGATCCACTGTTAACTTTCCAGGTGATCTTCACGTCAGGTCATTTCCTGTCTGATTCTCAGTTTCCTTATCTATACAATGAACTGTGAATTCTAAGTTATAGCTCTTACATCCCACAGTGGTGATTCACAGCATCATTCATACAGAAGTATCCACAGACACGAATGACAGATATATTCTGGTAGTCGACAGTAGTTAAGATCAAGGCATCATTGTTCTGGTTTGTCAAGACTGGTTTGATCTGGGAAGTCTCTATATTTCCTGCAAACTTTGGGGCTTAACTTGGTTTTTAGAGCCATAATTAGACACTGGAGATATCTTAGGAGTCTGTTTATAGCTGGGAGTCCGAGAAAGGACTCTGGCAGCCAGCAGTTACACCTACTTGCTAGCCAGCCCAGCTACAGAGGAACAATAGACATTTAACGACAGTCATCAAGATCCGGAATTCCAATTAGAAACCAAAGTCTTTTGTTTGGTTGGGGATGGAGGTAGGAAATAACCTTAATTTGTGTGAGTTTTGAAAGGAAGCCGCTCATTATTTAGAATCAGACACAAATTTTGCTGAGTGCTAATTGCACCTGAATTGTGTGTGTTATATGAGCATCTAGTGACTTGCACACGAAGACTAAATCAAAAGCATTCTTTCTGGATTGCGAAAGTATTTTGAGTCTTACAAAAGGGAGAAGCAAAATTATACTTGCCAAAAAGTCAAGTCCAATGAACAAATATTAAGTGTCAACTCTATATCAGGCACTATGATAAGTGCTGAGAACACAAAGAAAGGTAAAATTATGGGGGTGCCCAAAGACAATAAAGAAATTATGGTCCTTTCTAGGAGCTTAACTTGAGTTGGGGAAGAAGGGAAGGAGAGAGGAGAGTAGATAATATGTATACATATAAATGATACAAAAATATCTACAAAGTAAATACGAGATTATGTAAGGGTGCTTGTAGCTGGGGTGAGGGGGATCAGAAATACCTCATATAGGAAGTGGTCATTGAGTTCGTCTTTGTCTGAAACTGGGGACAAAAGGCTGGCATGAGAAGAAAGGGTGTTTCATGATTGGGATTAGCCTCGATCAAGGTGTGGAGGTTGATGGGGACAGCAAGTAGGTCAATTTGGTCTGCTCCCAGATAGAATGCATGTAGGGAAAATGATGTATAATAAGCCTGGAAAAGTAGCCAGCTGTCAGGTGGTGAAGGACTTTGAGTTGCAGAGAGAAGGTTCTATTTTTTCCTAGAGGTTATATGGATTGACACTAGATCTTCTTTGACAAGGGAGTGATAAGGTCAGAGCTATGCTTAAGAGAATCAGTTTGGTGACTGTATATAGGATGGGAGGGAGAGGGGAGAGACTTAAGGCAGAAACATTAAGTGGGAAACTTTAGGTGATATAGGTCTATGCCATGGAAGCAGCCTGGTCTAAGGGGAAGGGATGGATGCTGGAAATGTGGATCACTTCCCTATCTTGAAAATAACAAATGAACTCCTCTGTTCTATGTCTGGATAAAACACTAATGCACAATTAGACTGTGAGCTCCCCCTAGGGACAAGGACTACTGTTTGCCTTTATATATTGCTTAACACAATACCTGGCACATAGTAAGTGATTAATAAATGCATAATGACTGCCAGTCTTAATAGGTCAGCCAACAAGCATTTATTAAGCACTTACTGTAAGACAGGTAACAGAAACGCAAATACAAGCAAAAAACCAGTCTCTATTTTTAAGGAGTTTATAATACAAAGGAAATATAAAAGGGAAAAGATACACATAAAAGGGAGCTGAAAAGCAGGGGTGACTGGTAGAAAAGGAAGCCAAGGTGGGTTGTCGTGGTGATATAAGGTGGAAAAGTTCTGAGAGTCAGGAGTGGGGCTTAGAAAGAAGTATGTTGTGACTGGACTGATGTGTTCTCAAACAAATTCCTAGGGAGGTACTTATCAATACGAGGAAGGGTTTGTATGCAAAGGATGGAGGTGGAAAAGTTTAAGTAGTCAGGAGTGGAACCAGGAGAGATGAGTATTTTTCTTGGTCACTCAGATGGTAGGGGATTTTCCAGGCTAAGGAAAATTAAGGAAAACAAAATCATTATAAAAACCTTCCATAATTTCAATGGGATTAGAATTCAATAGGCTTTTTGCTGTTTCAGGAGACACTCATCAGTAGGTATAAGGTACTGTATCCAATCCAAAAGAATACTACTTTTGCCTTTCTTCTTTCTTCTTCAGTTTGTCATTAGAGAGGGGGCTACTTGGTGTAATGAAAATTATGCTAGGTTTAGAATAGGGGTGACAGGTTCAAGTCCTGCTTTTATTATTTACCAGTTGTATGACTATAGGTAAACTACTTTACCTCAGTTTCTTCATTCGAAAAGTGGAAACAATGATAGCGTCTACTTCACCCAGTTGTTTAAAGGATCAAATAAGGCAAACTATGTCAAATGCCTTGGAAACCTTAATAGCTGGCATTTACAAAGGACTTTATCAAATTTCCAAGCCAATGGGGATAAGTAATAATGATTCACATAGAGCTGTAAATCATAAAATATTCTATACACATTTACCAAGCAATGTGGATATTATAAACTCTATTTTCCAGAAAAATAAATTGAGTCTCAGACAGGATGATTCGTTAGTAGGAAAAATTGGAATCATTTTGAAAAGAGCTGAGCGCTCTATAAAAGGATCCAGCTAGTTCTTCCCTAGAATATATATCATAGGCTCAAGGTGCATGAATGGAGGCAGGGAGAGGGATTTCCAAGCAGAAACCAGACCAGGCATGCTGGAAGAATGCGTTTTCTGGATGGCAGCCACGAAGAAAATGACCCCACAGAAGTGGATGGAAAAATGGCTCACAGAAAAGCAGCAAGGAGTTTCCAAGCAGCCTGGGACCAAAAGTGATGGAGGTGGGGGTGACATAGGACAAAAGCAACAAACAGAAGAGCAAGGGGAACACTGATCCAATAGAGGAGAGAGGTAGAGACCTGTCCCAGTGTCTCCATTTCTAGCGAATTTATACTTTTACTTATAAATTTATTCCATTTTTACTTTGCCTAGGATGTCCTGCCTGTCAGTGACAGACAGCTTTGGCTGATTTCTTCTGAAAGCTGCCTGCCTTTTACCTCCAAATGGTCAAAGGATGTGAACAGGCAGTTCTACCTCCACATTCAGGCCAGCCATGACTTACTTTTCTCTAAGCCCCACTTTGGATTCCCAGCTGTCTTGCTAATACTTTGGCCAGTATTCTAGCTGTACAAGAGACTTAAGGGAGTTTCACATGAGAACTTAATAGAACAGCAGAAAACCAAAGCAAAAGGTTGTTTATTATTACATTATTATACAGTCACCAAGCAACTTCTATTCACGGACAGGCAAATCATTCTAATCCAAGGCACCCTGACAGAGATTCAGGAGACTGTGTATATTATGCATTCCAGACCATATCCACTAACCACCATCTCTCCTCAGACCCAAGGAGAACCAGGACCTAGGTACCACAACCCTCTTCTCTGTGGCCATGTAGCTTCTCAAGACCCAGAAAGATAAATTTTCACTACCCAACTCCTTGACACTGCCAATTGGTTCAATATCAGAAAAGGATAAGGTTTTATCAATGGAAATGACACTATAGATGATGCAATACCATCTATCTTACTGTGGTTCCATAATTACCAGGGGGTCTTGTTCCACTGTAGTGGAACCCTACTGTACATTGTCTTCTATTAGAAATGTGAGCTGAAGGAACTGTCCAGTGTTGTCTTTGCATCACCAGGTTATCAGCAGCCTTTCCTTCCTACCCACTCTTGTCTCTGGAGATTTATTCAACCATACCCTGTGACTTAACACACACTTTGCACATAGTAAAACCCTTAATAACACCTTTTTCATTGACTCATTACCTCAAGAGGGGAGCCTATGGGACACTCATGTACTCTTGGTGGAGTTGTGAACTATTCTGGAGAGCACTTTGAATCTATACCCAAATAGCTATAAAAGTGTTCATGCCCTGTGATCCAGCAATACCATCATGAAGTCTGAATCCCAAAGACATAAAAATAAGGAAAAGGACCTATTTGTACTAAAATATTTATAGCAGTTCTTTTTGTAGAGGCAAAGAATTGGAAATTGAGGGGATGTCCATCAATTGGGAAATGGCTAAACAAGTTGTAGTGTATGATTGTGATGGAATAATATTATGCTATAAGAAATGATGAGTAGGATGATTTCAGAAAAACCCAGGAAGACTTACATGAACTGATACAAAATGAAGTGAGCAGAACCAGGCGAATTGTACACAGTAACAACAATATTATACAATGATTAAATTTGAATGACTTAGCTATTCTGATCAATACAATGATCCAAGACAATTTAGGACTTATGTTGAAAAATGCTACTTACATCCATAGAAAGAACTGATGAAATCTGAATGCAAGTTGAAGCATAATTTTACTTTTTTTCTTTTTTTGGGGGGGGGTTGTTTTCTTTAGCAGCAAGACTAATATGGAAATATGTTTTGCATGACTTCACATGTATAATCTATATCAAATTACTTGCCTTCTGAAGGAGGGGAAAGAAGAAGGAGAGAAAGAATTTGGAACTCAAAAAAACCCCACAAATGTGAAAAATTATTTTCACCTGTAATTGAGCAGTATTTAATGAAATAAATAAATATATATTAAAAAATGTGAAGGCCTGTGATGTGAAAGCAGTGTGGTCTCAATGGGCAGAATCAGTAGTAAGAGTTAGGTGTTGCAAGAAGGCAAATTTAGGTTTGATATAAAGAAAAACTTCCTAATAATTAGAGCTCTCTGCAAGCAGAATGAGCCGTGAAAGGAGATAGTGGGTGCCCCTGTCACCGATGGCTAGATGATCATTCGTTGGGTATTTTGTAATGGGGTTTCTTTCTCAGGGATGGTTTGTCCTAGGTGGTCTCTGAGGTCCTCTCCAGCTCTGAGATGTTGTGATTCTATGTTCTTTTTGTGTCCTCAAGAATATAAAATACACTCTTGATTTTCCATAGCCGAGCATTTCTGATTCTTTTGTTGCTATTGTTAAGTCATATTAGTTGAGTCGGACTCTTTGTGACCCCATTTGGGGTTTTCTTGGCAGAGACAATTGAGTGACTTGCCTTTTCCTTCTCTCTCTTATTCTCTTATCACCTTCCTCTGTCTATTTTTTTGTAGGTGCTGGTTATAATGGGCTCCCTGGTCTTCCTGCTTTACATCTGGCAGTATTATGACAACTTCCATTTCCAGGTGGTTCACATGTATGCCCATCTGGGGTACCCCAATGCCCAGCACATCTTAGGACAGAGATACCTGAAAGGTAAACCCCTGTGCCCAGCTAGAGCAGTCTGTTTGGGGGAGGGTACCTTGGTTAGGAATAGCTAAGGATGAAGACTTGGGTGACAGGCAGTTTATTTAATTTGTCCTCCTCTCTGTAATTTGTTTTGCTTTTTTTCTTCAGGAGCTGGCGTAGTCAAGAATGAAGAATTGGCAATGCACTGGTTTAGGTAAGAAACTACCAGATTGTTGCAACATTAGAATTCAAGAAATTGTTTGTTAAAGACATTAAACTCTCTTGAGGGCATTTTAGGAAGCAGAAAGACCTACCCCATCCTTGAATGAGTCTAGGCAACTGCTTTTCTTATAGTCTTGGTTTCATCTCCCTTTTTATCCTTCTTGAGGAAAAATAAAAAGTACATTTTGAAATAGGTGACATAAAGAGAGCAGAGGTCTGTGTAATTAGTTATTCTCTGTATTTGAGAAAATCTAGACATATTCAGATAATTAAGGCAAACAATAGCTAACAAAAAAGTAGCTAACACTACTTAAAACTTATTAAGCAGCTTCCACACAACAGCTCTGAAAAATAAGTATTGAAAATATCATTGTCTAGGGGGCGGCTAGGTGGCACAGTGAATAGAGCACTGACCCTGAAGTCAGGAGGATCTAAGTTCAAATCCAGCCTCAGACACTTAACACTTACTAGCTATGTGACCTTGGGCAAGTCACTTAACTCCAATTGCCCTGCCTTCCCCCCCTACTAAAAAATAAAACAAGCAAAAAAACAAAAAGAAAATATCATTGTCATCATTTTGCGGATGAGGAAATTTAGACCAATGGATGTTAAGTAACTTGCTCAGGGTTGAATGGTAAGGTTTGGAGTGTTATAGGGCTATTGTAACATGTACAGTTTTAGTTAAACAGCAAAACAATCAAGAACTCAGCAATACTGGTTCTGCTGGGTGGTCAGACTTGTTGAACTTGTTAATACCATAGATAATTATCTGTAAATTGTATATTTTAATACTAATGGAAAAACCCAGATGAAACCTCTTTATGATTCAAATATATATTGCCTAATAAACCAAATACCTGTCTTCACAGTCCTGATTCTATACAGCTCTCTGCTTTGACTGTCTAGCCCTGGTCTTTGGGGCTCTCTTGTACACAAACAGCTGCTTGTTTTAGGAAAGTCGTTATATATATAGGAAGCTGAGAATAACTTTGGACACATACCTGGCTCATGGAAGCTCCCTTTTCATGCTCCTCTGGGAGGGTAGTGGATGGAAATAAAGCAGCTTTGAAGATGCCAGGAGCACTGCCAGCATGAAGAGACAGGTGGTGGGGAACAAATAGATTTTAGGAGATGTGGGCACACAACAAAAATAGCTGTACTTAAAGACTGCTTAAGGGCTGTCCAGACCCATTTAACAGAGAATGGACATCTGCTGCAGAATGGCCCACATTTGTTAGAGGCTCCAAGTCTCAAATGCTGTAATGTTTCCATCTTGTTGAGTTCTAAGGGTCGATGTTGAATGATTATGGGAGATTCCTTAGCTTCTAGGACTAAGATTCCTTCTCGATTTGGAAACTAATTTGGGCAATTTAGAGCAAACTGTTTACACCTGTGGCTTTTCAGAAGGGGGAGCCCCCTAATCCTACTCAGATGTTCTCATTTTTCCTTTTAGTGAGTGGTTTGCTGGGGAAAAAAATCATGAGAAAAAAAAACCAAATAAGTCAAGAAGCCCATTCCCAGCATCTAGTTTACAGTGTAATACTCAGGGTGAATCCTTTTATTTGAAGGCTTGGAATTTTAAAATTTCTTTCATCATAGGATCATAAGATTTTAGAACTGCAAAGGGGTTTTGATATCAACTAGTCCAGATTGCTCATTTTCCAGAGAGTTCCAACTGGATACTGGCCCAAAGTAACATAGGTCATAAGTGGTAGAGACAGGATTGACTTTCAAATCCTATTATTCCATTCTTCTGACTTTAAATCCATTGTTTTTTTTTTTTTCCATGATGTCATTCTGCTTTCATGCTGTTTATTATGAAGGTCTCTGGCCCTTTTATCTCTTTCTCTTTTAAATATTATTTTCTTTTTCTAATTGCATATAAAGACAATTCTTAATTTTCACTTTTTAAATAAAATTTTGAGTTTCAAATTTCCTTCCTTTTTACTTCCCCTCCTTCCTTCCTAAGGCAGTAAGCAATTTTATATAGGTCATACATGTGCAATCATGTAAAACATAATTCCATATCAGTCATGTTGTGAAAAAAGAACAAAAAGAAAAAAAGTGATGAATAAAATAAAGAAAGTGAAAGTAGTGTGCTTTGATCTTCATTCAATCTCCATCAGTTCTTTCTCTGGATGTGGATAGTATTTTCCATCACGAGTCTTTTGGAATTGTCTTGCATCATTGTATTGTTGAGAAGACCTAAGTCAATTATAGTTGATCATCCTGGTTCCTTTCTAATGGAGCATGACTGTTTAAGAAAGGAGAGGTATGCAATGGCCTGCAGGAAGGTGGAGTCTAGGTATTTTTATGCACCTGGGGCATTTAGCAAATCAGGCAAAAATGGGACTTTCATCTGCCATATTAAAGGAACTTCTATTTCAACATGGCCACTTCTATTTTAAAATGGGAGTTGTGAGCCTTGGAGAAGAATTGGGAAAAGTAGCTGCTTCCTTTCTTGGCAGAAGTGAATCATCTATGGGTATGATATGCCATCAGGTGAAGTTAACTTGTTTGTTGGTTTTATTAATCTGATTTTGTCTCCTTTCATTTTGAAATTCTTTGTTGTAAGGGATGGCTTGTTCTATGGGAGAAGGGGGAGAGATATGAGGAAATGAAGATGATCTCCAAATAGATATGAATCAAAAACTTTAAAAGGAGCTGTCCCTTGTCAGCAATTTCTTTTGGGTGATTACCTCTGTAGGGGCAGAGAGAGTGAGCCCCATGTGTAGGGCCCTCCCCCCATCCCCAGCAGCCAGGGGACCGAGTATAGTGAGGTCTTGTCCTTGTGTGTGTTGAAAGGAGGCAGAATAGACAAAGACATTCTCTAGCCTCTTTTCTACCCCACATTTCTCCAAGGGAGATTTTCATCCCTGCTAGGAGGGGAGCTGGAGGTTGGAGCCTGAGGCCATAGAGAGAGGGGGATACAGGCCTAGAAGTATATCTACCTGCTCCCTTGAATAATAT
This sequence comes from Petaurus breviceps papuanus, assembly GCF_028583685.1. Classification (NCBI taxonomy): domain Eukaryota; kingdom Metazoa; phylum Chordata; class Mammalia; order Diprotodontia; family Petauridae; genus Petaurus; species Petaurus breviceps. The sequence goes on along the minus strand of NW_027185655.1, from coordinate 20,081,628 downwards.
TAGTCTATAGAACATGATCAGGTTAGAGCGAGCCACCTTTAATCTCTTTATCATTTTGAGGGGGAAAGGGGACCTCCAAGCTCTTTAGCCAAAGCTTGACTCTTTCCCCACCTAATACTAGTACTACAATGAACACACATAGCAAATAGCAGAGAAACCCGTTCATCCAAATTATAGCAAAACAAAAATCAGAGAAAGGATATATAGGGGAATATATACCAGACAACACACGGAAAAGGAGTTAGAGAGATAACTAAATTTAACCAAGGGAGAGGGTCCTGGATCTCACTCAAGGTGAAAGTCCTCCTAGTCTCTAGATTAGTAAACTGGGAGGTAGAGACATGATAGAGACTGCTAGCTCCTCTCCCATCTTCCCAGAGTCTTTTCCTTCAGCAACCTGAAGTGGGGTTGGCCTCTGCCATCTTCCCTTTTGAAGCTAGAAGTTGACTAGAAGCTTGAAGAAGACTCTTGTTACCAGGTTTACACCCCTTTTCCTATTCTATTCTCTGTTGTTTTTTTCTGGGGAAAAATGGCAGAAGAGCAAGTTCATCATAGCATGTGACATTTGTGGTTCTGTGAGTTAAGATTCTATTTAAATGTCACTGAGTTCACACACCCAGATGGCCATAGAGGCTCCAGGGTTTTCTGTACAATTTTGCAATATGGAAGGGCAGCATTGTACAGTGGAAAGAATATTGCCTTTGGAGACAAGAGGATATGGGTTCAAATTCTGCTTCTACCACTTACTACCTGTGTGTTCTGGGTCACATTATTTGAACTGTCTGGGCTTTCGTTTCCTTATTTGTATGTAACATCCCTTACTCACTTTGGACTTTTACAGTTCCCCTCAAGTTATTTCTCTTTTTTTTTTCCCTAAAAAATTATCTTATTTTTAACATATGGAATAAAACAAATTACTTCTTCCCTTCTCCCTTCACACACACACACACACACACACACACACGTCAGAGTCACAGGACTGTCCTTCAGGCAATTGCCTGAGATCACCTTGGGATGAAGTGGTATATATAAAAGGAGGGAGTGGAACTAAGTGACCCTTAAGACTCCAAGTAGTGCTAATTCTATAATCGTTTGGTCCTGTAAAGGAAGGAAAGGGAATAAGAAGTTATTAAGTACCTACTATGTGTTAGGAACTTTACAAATACCATTTTACAATACTCGAAACAACCCTGGGAGGCAGGTACAATAGCCATTTTTATTTTACAGTTAAGGAAACTGAGGTTAATGACTTGTCCAGAGTTACAGAGCTAGGAAATATACAATACTGAATTTGAACTCAAGCCTCCTTGTCTTCAGACCCAAAGCTCTGTTCAACCTCGCTGTCTCACCAAAGGAGAAAGTCCTTACACTCCTGTTGGAGGAAGCTGGTGACCTGGCATTTAAAAAATAATCTCCTGATTTCAGGAACAAGTAGGTGATATTTTTTGTGGGGGAGAAGAGGAGAACAATTAGTGGACAAGAACTCGAATTTGCTGCTGGTGGAGCTATGACTTAATCCAGCTCTTCTGGAGAACAGTTAAGAAGCATGCAAGAAAGGCTATGTGATTTATATTCTTTGATCCCGAGATACACTTCCTCAGATTATATCTCAAGACCTATATATACAAAAATATTCAGACCAGCAATATGGATTACTGATTAAAAATCTCTAGAGTCAAGATGCATACCCAATAACTGGGGAGTGGTGGAACAAAAATGGCATCTGTGTGTCATGGAAAGCTCTGCCAGAGGCAGAGTGGTGTGGTGGTTAGAGCTGAACTGGGAGGCAGAAAGACTGGACTCAGGACCTGCTTTTAAATCTTCTGAACCATACACACAGTGACTGCGCCATAGGAAATGAAGACAGCAGTAAAGTAAGCGAGCCCGAAAGATGATGCTGGGGCTGTATTATCAAAGTTAAAGCTGGCTTCCTTCCTTTGCAAATAGCTGCCATTTACTTATATTATCTCACTTAGTCCCTTCATCTCTTTAGCTGCATCATCCTTTTCACTGTGGGTATCTCCCAAAGCTCTGTCCTGGGCCCCCTTCTTTTTTCTCCATAGCCTCCCTTTTGGTGACCTCATCAGCTCCCATGGATTCTAATAATCATCTCTGTAGATTCATGGCATCAAAAAGGGCCAATAATTCATGTAACTGGATCCCCATAAATCACATATTGATTTAAAAAACACACACATTAACTTTATCTATGTTCTATTTTATTTTTATTTATTTTGTTAAATATTTCCCGGTTATATTTTAATCTGATTCAGGTCATGCTTGAACGGCTGTGGGCTGTGTTTGACACCTCTGATATAGATGACTCCCAGATCTATCTGTTTAGCCCCAGTCTCTCTCCTTAGTTCCAGCCTAGTATCACCCATTGTGCATTTTCAATATAATATAAAATTGGACAGGCACACCCATTGGATATTTCTAATCAACCAATCCACCAAGCATGTATTAAATGCTTCCTTTGTGCCAGTCTATGCTAAGCACTTGTAGTGGCAAGCACCCCAAGCGTCCTCAGGGTGTCTGCCAACACAGGTTCTTGGATCTGCTTTGATAAAGGAAAGCAACTCAAAAATGGGTTAACAAGCTTACTTTAATCAGTCAAACATATATTGTTTACCTCATTCAGGGGAAAAAGGTCATCACCCTGAACTTCAAAGTATACAGGCAGAATTATCAAGACAGAAACAGATCAAGTAGACAGCTTTCCAAACTGTCCAGCCATTACATCCATACCAAATCAACATCTGGGTTTTTCAAAGCCGGGGGGCTCTGGACAACAGCTTCCCAGAATACAGATCAAATCACAGAACACTTCTCAAAGTGAGCCCCAAAACAAAGCTACACATCAGGGCTTATTTAGCCTTCTCCTGGCTCAGAGAATGTAACAACCTTATTGACTCACTGGCCAATGAAGAAGTATCTACTGAAAAACAAGCCTCCCACCCCAGGCTCCAGGTGCACTTTAGCCTAGGGGCAGGGAAGATCTTCAAATTTACATTCCCATCACAGCACTAGAGATATAAATACAGAGAGACAGAGAAGAGACACACAGAGAGAGAGAGAATCTCTTTTCTCAAGGAACTTAAATCCTATTGGTAGAGACATAAAATAAAATACATAGGTATGTAGTATACAGTATTTTTCCTCCAAACCCACCCTTCTCCCCCAACTTCTCCATTTCTATCAAGAATAACACCATCCTTTCAGTCATGAAAATTCTAAATCTGGAGGTAAACTAGGTAAACCTATGGAAACTACTAAGAGAAGTAGAGAGACAGAAAAGGGCCAAGAGTAGAGCCTTTGGCTAGGTAAAGAGGGCAGGACAAGGATGATGAACTTGCAAAACAAGCAAAGAATCACTCCTACAATACGAATTGGGAGAGAGCAGTGTTGCTAAAACCCAGAGAGGAATGAGAATCCAGAGGTGAGGGCAGCCAACTGTGGCAGACCCTACAAAAGGGTCAAGAAGGCTGGAGATCGAGAAAAGTCAATTGCATTTATCAGTAAAAATTATTAATTGTCTTAGAGAGAGAGCAGTTTCAATTGAGTGGTGGTGAAGAGAGAAGTCAGATTATAAGGGGCTGAGAAAATTATAAGTGGCAGTGAAGTATAGGCAGCTTTTTCTAGGAGATAGGTACAATTTTCCTATCTGGATGTATATTTGTTCTAGATTTAGAAACTTTCTTCTATGTTTTAATTTTTAGGATTAAAAAATATTTTATTTTTAATTTATGGAATAAACCAAGCATTTCCATACCATAGTACAATAAGAAACTTTCTTCTTAAATACCTCCATCCCCAAATAATTTAAAATATTAATAGATGTGTGTTTAACATTTTGAAAGACTAAAATGTACAACTTTGGGCCTTTGATAAAATTACACTGGGCCTTTTTTTGAATGATATTTCTAGTACAGATATTAGGATTTATTGGTACTTACTTTAAGTAATTCTGCTTTGAAGATTTTCCCCGGCTATTTCCTTCTGTGGTTTGATTTTTCTTCTTTATTTTCTTCTAGTTGCTAGCTCCTTTCTGTTTCCTTTCTCTTTCAGACAAGCCTCCCAGCAGGGTCACCCTCATTCTTCCTTTAACCTGGCAGTTGGGAAGCTAAAAGACAGAACTCTGGCAATTGAAGAAGGGTAATCCAATTACTTGTCCTTTTCTGTCCAACTGAAATTTCATTTCTTCTGAACTTGCCCTCACTTGTTACTGATGATTGATGGGAAGTAAGGTAATGCACATGTGACATGTAACTTGGTCCCTATCCCATCTTCTTTTCCATTGGGATCAATTCTGATGAAGGTCTAAATATATAGTGTATCTTTAGCTTTTTGGAAAGCAATTGGGGTTAAGTGACTTGCCCAAGGTCACAAGTCTAGTTTTTGTGTTGTGTCTGAGGCAGGATTCGAACTCAGGTCCTCCTGACTCTAGGGCTGATGCTCTATTTCCGGTGCCACCTAGCTGCCCCTATAGTGTATCTTCAAATGTTTACAATTCTTGAAAATTAACTTGATGTTAATGAGAGGAGGGATGAGGGGGTGAAAGAGATGAAGGTGTAGCAGGATCCTGCACCTCTCACCCGAGTTTCTAACTTCTCCTTAAGGAGCTGGGATTGGGGAGGAAATTTCTCTGAAGATACCGCATTTCAACATAATCTTGTACAAATGGAGTTTTATAGATTAGAAGAAGATAATAAGCGTTCTTTGTCTTTCACTCTCCCCTCAGTCACTATCCCTCAGGGGGTGTGTTCCTTACTTATCTCACAATAACATATGGTACCATTCACCTCCACCTCGCATGGGGCATTCTGCCTTCTTTTTAATGTGCCCTTCAGAGCAGGGCTTTTGAGCTGGTTTGTGGCCTACAACTTTTCTTTGTTAGCTATTTCTCGTGTAGCTAACCAGAGATAATAATTTAGTCTATTAAGAAGGACCTTTCATTGTATTCGTCCTTCATTTTTCAACCGATGTCATCATGTCTTGACTTGCTTGTGAATTGGACTTAACAAAGCAGAGCTGCTCAAAGTCATAAGTCGCACTCTGTTTCTGAGTCCTCCAAAGCCAGTGGTAGAACCAAAGTCAAGATACAGTGAATGGCCTTTGTGTCTTCAATGTCTGACCAAGCTCTAAGCATTTTACAGTGCCTGCTTCAACCACCTTTGTGGCCATTGGAACAAATTGCTCTCATCCTCCCATTCACTAGGGAAAGTCTTCATATGCTGGACTTTTTTAGTTGTCCCTTTCTAGTTGGGGGTTACAAAAAAGCATCTGTGGGCACTCATGACCATTGTTGGGAATGGGCCTATATCCTTATGCTAAGGATTTTGGCTGAGACACACACCCTCTGTAGCAAAATAGTTGGGCTTCAAATGTTTTAAAGCAGTTTTCAAAGTATGACCCTGTGACCCCTTAGAGTCCCTGAGACCCTTTCAGGGGGTTTCCAAGATCAAAACTGTTTTTATAATAATGTTAATATATTTTAATTTCTACTACAGTAATATAATTAGGTATAACACACATAAATAAAGACTCTTTGGGAGAGGGTCCCAAATAATTTTTGAATGCAAAGGGGTACTGAGGGCAAAAAATTTGAGAATCACTGTTTTAAAGGAATTTTTCATAAGATCATAGATTATAGCATTGGAGATAAGTATTCTTTTGAGTTGGGTTCGATTCAGGCCAGTCCCCTGATGGTTTAGATTTGGTTGTGGAACAAGATGGGGTACTTATAGGTCATTGAATAGGTAAACAAAGAGGGGTTGACATCACCATAGTAGGACAAGCATCAAGGACACCTCAATTTGATTCAGCTTAGCGAAACTCCCTTGTACTCTAGCAGTGAGGAAATGATGTCAGCAGTCTGAGCCCTTAGACCCTGAGCCAACCAAGACTTGAAGATGATTTCAGTACCTTGCATGAAAGAGAGGGTCAAGATATTACCACAACCAGGTGACCTTCCTGGTTTTACTTATAATTCCCAGCAGACATTGGGGAGCAAGACTGCCCAAGCTGTCAGTCATCCCCCACGGAGCATTTTCACACCATTCATTATACCTCCCTTCTTGTGGGCAGGACTGTTTAACAGCCAAACCCCTTTAGACACATGGCCACCCCTTTCAGTTCTAGGACAGGCATTCAGAGCAAATGAAAAAGTGCTAACATTTTGCTGTAAACTCACTCTGTGGCTCCTGACTCAGTTATACTAGAAGGGTATAGAAGTCTTCCAAAATATTTGTAATGGGGTTTTTTGTTTTTTTTTTTTTTGGTGGTAACAGTACCAGTGCTTAAGTTACGGTCAGCCACTTAACATCAATTAATTTAAAAAAATCTTATCAACTAGTTTTTGCAAAGGAATATTTACTTCAAAGATATAGCAAAAAGAGAAGCACAAACATTTTCCCTAAACTACTTGGGGGCATGTTCTTGACCCTACACCCCATCCATCCCTGGGGAGAATGGTTTCAGGCTTAATGCAGTTTCTACAGAATATCAGTGCTGCCAATTTCATATCCAAATGCAGTGTGGCTGCTGAATGAGACATTTTCCACCTGTGGGAATTGCATCAGCAGATTATACTGATTCCTGCTCATAAGGGCTGGGGCCATTGTCTAGTCTTCCATTACACTAATGAGGTGCATTCTGGCACTTTTATTTCAAATTGAAAGGGCTGAGAGGATGGCATTCTCCTGTTTCTCTGAACATCTCAATGACACTTTCTTTCTCTCCTAGGGAAGTAGAGATGCTTCTTGGTGTGGCTGCAGGTCAAGGGCTTCCAGAGGCCCAGGAACTGTTGGAGAACCTTAACCAAAGAAGAAACAAACTATTACCCATAGAGAGCACTGGGAGTTCTCAGAAGCCATAACCTAGGTCTTGAATACTCCAATTGGAAAAGATGAAACTTTCATTTTCCTGCAGTGGATTTATGTAAAATGTCTAAGAGAAGTTGACTTTTAGCTGTAGTTGAAGTGATACTGTCTTCTCTGTTGGCTTTCACAAATGACTAGAAACTATCATGGAAAGTGATCTCAGAGCATGGCTTAGGATAGTGGGAAGCCCTAGATTTGGAATCTGGCAACCTGTGTTTGAATTAAGGTTCAGCTACTTTCTTAAGAGTGTAAGCTCTTTGAAGTCAGGGACTCTTTCCCCTCACCCCCTTTTTTGTGTCCTCAACACTTAGTACAATGCCTGGCATGGTACTTAATAAATGTTTATTGATTGATAATAAATATTGATTGATTGATGACATCAAGTAAGATTCTTCACCTTCTCTGTGTCTGAGAAGAGCCAACTACATATTTTTGGAGGTCCATCCCAACTTGAAGGCTCTACAAAGTTTTCTGGAACCCGAGTGTTAATCATTCTAGATATAGAAATACTATATTTATATTAAATTGCTACATGGACCTGGGAGGTGGGCTGGGTCTTAAAATAGTGAGCTTTTTATGGGATGGCGGTGGTGGTGGAGGGAGAGGTACCATGTGAATAGAGAGCCAACTTCAGAGTCAGGAAGAGCTGGGCACATATGATTTAGGTGATCCTGGATAAAGAACTTAATAACTCAATCTCCTAGCTTTGCAGAATATAGGATGCAGAGAAGGTGCTGGCCTGTATTGTCCTCATCTGGGAATTCTTTATAACGATAGAATCACAGATCCAGCCCCAAGGATGCAAAAGTGCTACTTTGGATTTTCCTTTTTCGTATGTTATTTTTGTACCCACACTAGACAAGGTAAATTCATTATTGGCTCAGAATTCAAAGAGTTATATCCTGCTGAAAATAAGTGCCTTTTCACAGCTCCCTCTTTTATATTTCATCTCTAGAATTTCCATTCTTGGGGATTTATCCCATGGGCTTTTGATGGATAGCGACAAGAACAAAAGCTACTGGTTTTATACTGGGCCCGAGAATTGGAAGTGGTGTCTGTGGCCATCTGGTCCAACTGAGTGTTAGGAATTGTCCCTAGCTCTGCTGCCCCTTGAAGTGTCATGGTTAACTCCTAATGCCTTCCAGTCATTTGAATGGTGAGCAAGCAGGGGCAGAGCCTGCCCCTCTCCTACTTGGCTTCTATCAGGATAGGAGTATTCCCACTGGCTCCTAGACTGAGAGACAGCTTCTTATCATAGACACAAACAGCGCCCTCTTTTTTAATTTTTTTTTTTTTAAAGCAATTGGGGTTAAGTAACTTGCTCAAAGTTGCACGGCCAGTTATTTCTGGGTGTGGTGCTGAGTATCTGAGCCCGGATTTGATCCAGGTCCTCCTGACACTGGAGCCGGTACTCTTACTTGCTGAGCCACCTGGCCGCCCCTAAGCAATTGGGGTTAAGTAACTTGCTCAAGCTTACATGGCCAGGTGTTTCTGGGTGGGTGCTAAGTGTCTGAGCCTGGGATTCGATCTCCAGGTCATCCTGACACTGGAGCTGGTGTTCTTACTCGCTGTGCTACCTGGCCGCCCCTAGCAGCGCCCTCTTAATACCTGACTTCCTTCAAGTTTTTGCTGAAGTCTGATCCATAAGAAGTCTTTCCCTAGTCTGCTTAACATTAATGCCTTCATGCTAAGATTGAAAGCAGGGACTGTCTTTTGCTGGCATATAATAGACACTTAATAAAAGCTTGTTGACTGAGTGACTATGAATTCTGAGGAATGTGATAAATTTCTTTTTCATTACTTGGAATCAGAGTCCCTTCCAAACCAATTTCTACTGGCAGATCTGTCAGCGGGACTAACCACTGCATCAACCCCAAGGAGGAGTGGCCGAGAGGCGGTATAAGACTGAACATGGGATCTGGTTTGGTCTTAGTAGCCAAGACTTTTGGAGTTTAGGCCCTTGGGCTTTTTCCTCTTGTCACCCTCTTACCTTTTAGGTGAGACAGGAGCAGGAATCTGGTAGATAGGCTTCTACTTTTCCTCCCTTGATTGTAGGCTTATTTTCATTTAAAATATGTTTTTATTTGGTGGGCACCTAAAGAAACAGAAACTTATTTTTTTTTTTCCCCTATTTCTCCTCTTTTGGCCTTGCCACCACGGGAACAGGAGCCTGGAAGCTCTCTCTTACACTTCTCTCCAGCTGGTGGGGCGGCTAAGGGAGGAAGAGTCAGGGGTTTTTCTCTACTTTGTTCTCCGATTTCTCTTTCACGAGACAGACATCCACATGCTTGAGTACAGCATGAGTCTCCTTTTCTCCAGGCTACATATGGTCAGGTCCTTCCATTTTATCTTCAGCTCCTTCAAGTGATCACCCTACACCATGGTTTTAACGCTGTTTACCATCCTTGTTGCCTTTTCATGGATACTCTCTAGCTTTTCAATCCCTTTCCTAAACAGTGGGTCTCAGAACTGAAGTCAGTTTTGTGGATGTGGTTTGACCCCAGGACTGCATTGAGATAATTGATGCCTTATTCCTAGAATTCCTGACTTCACATAGTCTGAGACTTTATTAGCTTTTTTGGCCTTTACATCATCCTTCTGGCTAATATTTTGCTTGTGGGACACTAAAATACTGAGATTTTTTTTTTTTTGGAGAGGGGAAGGCAGGGCAATTGGGTTTAAGTGACTTGCCCAAGGTCATACAGCTAGTTTTCATGTTAAGTGTCTGAGGCTGGATTTGAACTCAAGTCCTCCTGGCTCCAGGGACTCCATTCTAGCAACCCCAACACTCAGATTTTTTAAAGAATTATTTCCATTGTCTGTCCAGTACTATGATCATTGGAAGGAAAAGGACAAAAGAGAAATTGGATGGTAGTAACTGACTGTATCATCTAAGTGACCCTCTTTGGGGTCAGGAGTTAGGATGACCTGAGTTCAAATCCAGCCCTAGATACTTACTGGGCAGGACATTAAAAAAACAAAAGCAGAAACCTTTATCTGCCTCAGTTTCCTCAAATGAGAAACAAGGATAATTGACAGCACTTACCTTGCTGAGTTGTTGTGAGGATTAAATCAGGTAATATTTGTAAAGTATCTAGGTGCCAGATAAATTTTTATTTAGTCATGTCTGGCTCTTCGTATCCCCATTTGGAGCTTTCTTGGCAGATACTGGAGTGGTTTGTCATTTCCTTCTCCAGTTCTATGTACAGATAAGGAAACTGAGACAAGCAGGGTGTAGCCCAGGGTCACACAGCGATTAAATGTCTGAGGCCAGATTTGAATTCCAGAAAATGAGTTTTCCTTATTTGAGGCCCAACACACTATCCATTATACCACCTAACTGTTATATAAATTCTTATCCCCTATTTTCCCCCTTCATATAACATTTAATTTTATTTTTAGCTTAATAAGTTAAACAAGATTTCTAATAACACTAGTGCAACTAACCTCTGAGGCATAATTATCTCTTGAGATGAAGGGCCTGGTGCATTTTGAGGGATTTTCTCACTTTTGATCTTATCATTTCTCTCCCCTAGAAAACGAGAGACCTCCAGGTCCTCACTCTGAGTTGCCTTTGTCACATGGGATTGTATCGCACATGATTGTCCCGTTACCACTGGACTCGAATTTTGAGCTTATTCTTCCCCTGGATGCTGTGTTTCTGGGATAATATTTTGTAATTAAGTGATCTTACTATGCCTATGGTAAGAGTCAACCAAATTCTGTGACAGATTATTAGTGGGAGGCACACTGATGGGTGCGCCCAAACTGGTGGGTAGCACGACCCACATAATCATCTCTAGAACTTCCTTCTGGAGAACCAAATACTCAAATGTGAACAAGTTATGGAGTAACCCAGAAGGGGTGCTACAACAGTAACAACAAGGACTGAAGGGGGGAAAAACTCTTTAAAGGCAGGAAAACTTAAAATCTGTTTTAAAAAGCCCTCTTTTCTTTGCCACTTCCTAGTGATTCATCTCATCTTCTACTAATAGAACCCCATCTTGTAACAAATAAGATAGATTTAGAACTGGAAGCCACTTCTTCATTTTACAGATGAGGAAATTGCATCACAGAAAGGTTAAAGTAAGTGACTGAGGTGGGATTTGAACCCAGACCTTCCTGACTCCAAGTCTATTTATTACCTGTCCACTGCATCATGCTCTGTTAATGATAAAGTCAAAATAAGACATCATGCTGACCATACCTGACATCATATCCCTCATTCATACTTACCATCTACCACCTCTCTGATGAGGGGCAGAAGGCATCCTTCACCAGTCAATGAGTCAGGTACTCAACAGTTAGTAACCAAGTATTTACTTGGAAAGTTCCAGGGTGGTGATTAGTAAAGTGTTATCAGTTATCTGCTGCTGTCAGAGCTATGCTTTAGTACTTTTGAGTATAATTATTGGTTGATGGGGTAAAAGAGAGAAGAAAGTGAATAGAAAATGTGATATCCCATGGTTGACTTTTGAGTATAGTTATTGCTTGATGGGGTAAAAGATAGAGAGAAGGAAGTGAGTAGAGAATGTGATATCCCATGGTTGACTCTGGGACTGTGATCAGAGACAGGAGCTGGACTTGTAAGGGATTTTCCTGCCTTCAGGCAGTCATGAGTTCCTACAAAGAACAAAAGAGTGTAAGTCTGTTTATAGTCTAAATTTCTGATTTACCTCAACTTAGCAAAACCATTTCTCTAACTCTCAAGCGTACAAGTGAAAAGGTTCACATTCACTAAGTTTTTATTTGATATATCATACATTGGGATGTCTTGCATCTCTGAGATGGGCCAGCAGATACTGGTCTTGGGCTAGAATAGACCCTAACAGGATTCAAGGTAAAGCCTCAGTGGAAATTTTAATTTACATTTCTCTTTTTATTAGTGATTTGCAGTTATTTTTAATATCGTTGTTGATAGCTTGAATTTCTCCTTTTTTAAAATTGCCTGTGCATTTCCATTGACCACCCATCTATTTGGGAAAGGTTTTTATTCTTATGTTTATATATCTTTAATATCAGAACTTCTCAGAAATATTTGTTGCAAGTATTTTCCCCAACCAACTGCTTCTTTTCAAATTATTGTTGCATTGATTTTGCTCATGAAAAAATACTTTGTTCCTCCAATTTTATGTGATCAAAATTATCTTTTATGATCATCTCTATTCCTTGCTTAATTAAGAATCCTTTAGTCATGGAAATTTTTAAAAGTTTAATCTACAAATTTACTGAGAACATCACTGATGAAGGTTTGAGAAGATGACTTTTCAGAAATAATATTCCAGTAAAACAGATGTATACAGCCATGGAAAGGTGCTGAGAATATAGTTGATGGAAATGTATGGAGAATGCAATATCCTATTGTGTCATTGTTTATTGAATATGTAAAAACATCTGTTTCATTAGAGTGTAGCACCTGGAGGTATCCTTCAGCTTTCACAGGGGTCCTCCATACTAAGAGGTTATGTTGAGGTTTAGGGGATTAGGGATGCTTGAGATCCCCAAATACCAACACACCAGGTCTTGCCAAATGTATTGGACTCAAGCCTTCTCTCTGCCAAAGTAAAACAAAGTTTTTTAAAGATTTGCCATAATGGGTAGACTCTTAAGCCTAAGTATTTGTGATGCTTGTTTTGGACGAACCAGCCAGAATAATCTGACAGAGACTGAGTCTCTGCTAGATTGAATGTCAGCCCCTTCATGGAGGCAAGATGGATCTTATATACCTAAAGACTGTGGGAAGGATATAGGGGGTGGTCTAGAGGAGGGGTTTGGAGAGGGTCTTGAGGAGTCTAAGGAGGTTCTTGAGGAACTGAGGTCAGACTCCAGGAATGGGATTAAGGGTGGGAAATAACTGAAGGCTACCTGGAGATGACAGACAATGGAGGGCTAGGCTAGTTTAAGGGTAACAGGCTTGGGTATAGACATTTTGTTAGGATCAAGGGTGGGAAGTAGCTGGACAATGGAGGGCTAGGCTAGGTTGAGTAACAGAGATTTGGGCCTAGGATAATGAAAGGCTTATGGTTTCAGGCAAATGCCTCATCAAGTGGGATGGTTCAAGGGGGTTCCCAGAGCCTGTACCCCATCAGTTCCCCTAGATTCTAGACTCTCTATCAAGTCCACATCCACTCAAACCTACTAGGGAGTTAGAGAACATGATCTGTTCAAAGCAAAATCATTGAATGCAATTGAATAGTATGAAAACTAACAATAAGAAACTCCAACAATAAATGGGGCACACTCTCCTATAAATATACTCATTATCAGAGGAAAGAGTTAACATACTTAATGTGCCTCCAAGTTTTCTCATCCCCAGGACTTTTGTTCTCCCATGCAAATTGTGGGAGGATATTAAAAACCTCCTTTTTTTAGTTCAGTTGTAAATACTAAAAAATAAATATTTCTTTAGCTTAAAATCCTTTCTGAATTTTCCCCTTTAGGAAAGTTGTGTAGGAGGTCAAGAACAAACATCTAAAGCCTTTAGTTGAGATATGGAAAATGGGTTGAGGGTGGTAACCAAACCAAAATGATCTATTCTCTATTTAAGATCATTGTCTTTCCTATTCTGAAGGGTTTGGAGTATTGATTCTAGGGAGGTCTCCTTGGATTACTCCAGGAGAACATTTGAAGGGTTAGGTGATCCAGGAAGGCATTGAGTAGATATTAATCGACCATTGTTTTATTGGATGGAATAGAATGGTAATACCAAACTAGATTGTAACATATTGTGATATTTTTCAAGATTCCTATAAATGTTAACTCATATTGTCTTTGGAGGTAGAAATATCTGGGGCTGGGGTTGGGGTGAGGGATGAAGGAACTATGTCAGTTTGATCATTTGTCTAAACTAGAAATACTTGGATTTAGGATATCATTAAATTAATAAAAAATATTTCCAACAGATTTGTGCCTAAAACATAGTCTGTTATTAATATTTTTTCTTCAACAAAATGAATGGAATAGGGAAAAGTCAATGAAACAAAATTAAGTCTAGTGGCTAAGTTTCTCTTCTTTTTCCTGACTAGCCAAATTCCTTTTTTAAATATCTATGGGTGGCCTGCTTCAACCCTATTTACGCTTTGAATACACAGGTTACGAGAATGAAATACTCCTGCTTAAAATTCTCCTTCAACAAGATTCCTCCCCTCAGTGTCAAAATTACAAAAGACTCTTAGAAAGATATAATAACATAGATAACTTAATTTTTGCTATTATTAAACGAGGCTTAACACAGGAAGATATTTGTTTGCTAAAGGTATTTGCTGCCATCATAGAGGCAAATGATCATGGAGTTCAAAGGGATGGTTTGGTCTTCCAGATGCTTCTGGTCACCATCTGCAAGGTTTCCCATCATTTCTACTCCAGCAAGTAGTGCCCTTTTTTTGGGTATGAATCCAACCTATAATAGAATTTCTCCTTACAGCTTCTTCCATCTTTTGAGCCTGGAGGATAATTGATGGAGGACCATTGTTGACTCTCCATTATTATGATTTCTGGGCTCTTTCACCTTCTGGAGAACTACCACCATTTTCAGGAGCATTGGCATTAGATGAATCTATGTTACAATTCAAAGCTGCACAGTACTCGTGACTTGTCATATTGTTCAGTGTTGCTTGAGGAGGAGGAAGGTAGAAATAGTTGCTGTTACCCAGGGAACACCATGAGCAACCCCCATTTCAACTTGTTTGTTTCCCTTTTGTTATCTGTTAACATTTCTCCCCCTCTCCCTTCTGGAGTATGCTATTTTTCTTTTCTCAACAAGCATAATTCCTCATAATTCTTTATGTATTTCTGGTTTGTGTGATAGTGTGGGGACTTCTTTATCCATAGGAAAAGGTGCTGTCTCAGAGAGATTATTAATGCAAGAATTAAAGAAAAAACCAAACAAACCCTGCATTCTTATCACCACATTCTACTTATAAGGCATCTATATTTATTTAGTAACAAACATATGCATAGGTGGGTATATACATATCAGTGTCTATATCATTCTATGTATTTTACTATATGTAGTTATCTGTATATCTTACTATGTATGTATGTGTATATAATGTGTGTGAGAGATACACATAAACACAGAGAGAGACAGAGAGAGAGGGGGAGAGACATAGAGACAGAGATAGAGAAAGAGAAAGGACGAGAGGGAGTGGAAGGAAGGGAGAGAAAGAGCTTGAAAGGTCTTTGCTGAGACTTATAAAAGAAGTTAGTGTTGGGTCCAAAATTGTCCAATATGCAAGAAAAACCACTGAGGCAGAGCTATAAGCCAATAGACCTTTATTAAAGTGTCCATAGCCCCCTCTAATAAAGTAAACCTCAGATCTTCCTCTTACCTTTATAATGTTTGATGCCCAACATGCGAAAGAGGCAGAGTAAAATACAGAATCTCATTGGTTGATAGACCTTGATTTCCACCCTCCAGGAGGGTCGAATAAGTGGCCACAAGATGGGCAAGGTAAGTGTCATCTCTATTGACTAAGTCATCATGAGATGTTCACTTGCTCATGTTGGACAAGAAAGGGTGGTCTGGAAGTATAAAAACAAATTGGGGGACTTTCCATATCATACCACCTGTGCTACGGTTGGCTATGGGATTTGAGCAAAACAGGATGGAGGTATCTTTGTCATCATTCTTGTGGTTATGCAAGTGACCTTCATAATTAGTAAACAAGTTGTGAAAGTTGGATTAAAGTTTAAGGTCCAGTCATTTTGGTCATCTCTGACTCTTTAGGACCCCATTTGGGGATTTCTTGGCAAAGATACTGGAGTGATTTGCCATTTCCTTCTTCAACTCATTTTTTACAGATGAGGAAACTGAAGCAAACAGGGTTAAGTGGCTTGCCCAGGGTCACAGTTAATAAGTGTCTGAGGCTGGATTTGAACTTAAATCTGCCTAATTCCAGTCTGGGGCTCCATTCACTGTGACATTTTATTGAGTAATCAGTGCACTGACTAATGTAGGAAAAGCAGATGAATGGATAAGGGAGAGTGGAGCTAGCTAATGGGCAGTATCTGGGAACCTGTTTTTGCTTAGTCTTATCTTTTAAAACCTAACATCACAGTACTTGTGTCCTTGCAGATGCTAGATGGATAATTTTTGGTGAAGAGGGTGTGGAGGATGTCTATATCTAGTTCATTAATGCCTATTAATGGTGAGGTGTTGGAGCCAGCTTGTATTGGCTTTCAAGAGCTGATTGTGAAATTTTCAGTGTGAGCAATTCTTTTTGTAGTGGCAAGAATTGGAAATTGAGGGGATGGTCATCAATTGTGGAATGGCTGAAAAAGCTGTGGTATATAATTGTGATGGAGTACCATTGTGCTATAAGGAATGACACAAGCAGGATAATTTCAGAAAAAGCTGGAAAGACTGACATGAACTGATGCAAAGCACAGTGAGAAGAACCAAGAGAACATTGCACATAGTAACAGCAACATTGTATGATGATCAGCTGTAAATGACTTAAGTATTCTCAGCAATACAATGATCTAAGACAATCCCAAAGGACTTATGATGAAAAATACTATCCATCTCTAGGGAAACAACTTATGGAATCTGAATGCCAATCAAAGCATCATGTTTTTCACTTTTTTCACTTTTTAGTTCACATGACTAATGTGGAAATATATTTTGCATGATTGTACATGTGTAACCTATATCAAATTGCTTACCATCTCTGGGAGCAGGGAGGGATTAGAGTAAGGGAGAGAATTTGGAACTCAAAATTTCAGAAAATTATAAAAAGTGTTTTTACATATAATTGGGGAAAATGTTATTAAAAGAAAATCCAGGGGCGGCTAGGTGGCACAGTGAAGAGTGTACTGGCCCTGGAGTCAGGAGGACTGTGGAGTCAAATCCAGCCTCAGACACTTAACACTTACTAGCTGTGTGACCTTGGGCAAGTCACTTAACCCCAATTGCCCTACCTTCCCCCCTCCAAAAAAAAAAAGCAAAAGAAAACCCAAATGAGGCTACAAAGAGTCAGACATGATTGACATGACTGAACAAAAACAAATTTACTTCAAAGAGATAGCAAGAACAAACATCCACATACTCCCTCCATTCCTCACTCTCCCCCGACCTTTCCTTATGCCATTTGTTTCTGGGGGAATAGGCTCACAACTTAGCTTAGTTCCTACATAATAGTGTTCCAATTGGATCAATGTAACCATATAATGTAATTGTTCATTTCAATTCTTGCTGGCAAAGACCTTGAAGGTCACTTCCAAAGGTCATTCCCTGCTTTTCAAAGCATCAGTGTTTTTGTATTCTTTGGTTTCAAACCTGACCTGGATTCTGACTCTTGGACTCTCATGATTTCCACTCCCAACCTTTGAAACTCCCAAGGTTGGAGTCTCCACTCCTTTTGCCTAAAACATAAAAAGAACAAACAAAAAGGTCAAAGACCAAGGCCCAGTTTTGGGAGCCATGTGACTCCAGAGAAGCAAGAAGCTCCTTATAGCTCTTTCCCATAATTCTGTGATTCTCAAACTAATTAATCCCTGCTGCACTTATATTTCTTGAATTCTAGACCCCTTATATCAGTTATAGTAAGGACTGATGCTATCATGTGTCCTGCTGTTCTGGGCAGCGGATCCTACATGACAATTGTATTCCAGTCATTTTGATGAAGGATATTTCCAGACTATAATTCTTATTTTCTATTATATACAGTTTTCTTTTTTTTAATATGATAACTTTCACTTATATCTTTCAAAAGTGTCCTACTTATCTGTGTACTTTTTTTGGTCTTCTGTTCTCTCTTGTGCATTTTTAAAAGATGCTTCAGTAACCCTTTTTTATTTCTTTTTTTTAGTTTTTCAAATACTTTATTAACTTCTGATTTACATCATTCATTTCTGCCAGATTTTGAGTCACAAATTTTTTCTCCATTTTTCCCCTACCCATCGCCCCTAAATAGCAGTCCCACAGGATATCCCCTCCTCCAATCTGCTCTCTCCCATATTTTCTCCTATACCCCTTTCAACTTTTCCAGTAGGGCATGGTGGATCTCTATACCCCAGTGCCTATATATCTTCTTTCCCAATTACATGTAGGATACTATAAATAATAGTATATAAATATTTTAATCATTTGATTTTAAAACTTTGAATTCTAGATTCATTCCCTTCCTCCCTTATCACCCACCCTTATTGGGAAGATAAGCAGCTCAGGATAGGTTGTACATGTGTAGCTAATGCAAAACATTAACATAGTAGATATACTGTAAAAGACTGACTATATTTCCCTCCCTCCTATCCCACCTCCCACTTGTTCTATTCTCTACTTTGATCCCGTCCCTTTTCAAAAGTGGGTGCTTCCAACTTCCCTCCCCACCCCAGCCTGCCCTCCCTTCCATCATCCCCCCTCTCATCCCCTTCCCCCCTACTCTCCTTTAGGGTGAGATACCCTGTTTAGTATGTATGTCATTCCCTCCCCGAGCCAAATTCCATGAGAATAAGGTTGACCCATTCCCTTTTCCCTTCCTATTCTTCCCCTACATTGTACCCATTTTCCCTTGACTTTTCTATATGAGATTGTTTACCCCATTCTGTCTGTCCCCATCTCCTCTCATTATATTCCTCTCTCACATCTTAATTTCACCTTTTAAGTATCATTCCTATTAAATTGGTCCTGTGCCCTCTATGTATACCTGTAAACATATATACACACATTCACATATGTATTCATATGCGCATTTACCTATATATATATATATATATATATTTCTATTCCCTTCAACTATTTTCATACTGAGAAAAGTTTCATCAATCACAATTACTGTTTTTCCATGTAGGAATGTTAATAGTTCAACTTTGATAAGTTCCTTATGATTTCTTTTCCCTGTTTACCTTCTCATGCTTCTCTTGCTTCTTGTATCTGAATGTCAAATTTTCTATTCAACTCTGGTTTTTTCATCAAGAATGCTTGAAAGTCCTCTATTCCACTGAATGACCATATTTTCCCTGAAACATGATACTCAGTTTTTAGAGTTGACTCTTTTTAGAGGTGGCTCTTGATTTTAATCCCAGCTCCTTTGACCTCTGGAATATCACATTCCAATCCCTTTGATCCCTCAGTGTAGAAGATGCCAGACCCTGTGTTATCCTGGTTGTGTTTCCACAATATTCAAATTGTTTCTTCCTGGCTGATTGTAATATTCTCTCCTTGATCTGGGAAATTCGGAACCTGGCTATAATATTCCTAGGAGTTTTCTTTTTTGGATCTTTTTCAGGAGGTGATTGGTGGATTCTTTCAACCTCTATTTTGCCCTCTGGTTCTAAAACATCAGGGCAGGTTTCCTTGAGAATTTCTTGGAGGATGATTTCTAGGTTCTTTCTTTGATCATGGCTTTCAGGTAGTCCAGTAATTTTTAAATTATCTCTCCTGGATCTATTTTCCAGGTCAGTGGTTTTCCCAATGAGATATTTCACATTGCCTTCTATTCTTTTATTTTTATTTTTTTGGATCTGTTTAACAGCACCTTGATTTCTCATAAAGTCATTAGCTTCCCTTTGCTCCAATCTAAATCCTAGGGAATGATTCTCCTCATTGAGCTTTTGAGATTCTTTTTCCATCTGGCAAATTCGGCTTTTCAAGGCATTCCTCTCCTCATTACCTTTTTGAGCCTCTTTTGCCATTTGAGTTAGTCTATTTTTTAAGGTGCTACTTTTCTTAGTCAGGCTGTTGACTCTCATTTCATAATTTTCTTTCATTGTTCTCATTTCTCTTCCCAATTTTTCCTCCACTTCTCTTATCTGCTTCTTCATGTCCTCTATGGCCTGTAACCAGCTCGTATTTTCCTTTGAAGCTTTTGGTGCAGGAGTTCTGACTTCACTGTCTTCTTCCTGTTCCATGTTTTGATCCTTTTTGTCCCCAAAATAGGAGTCTAATGTTGGATTCTTCTGTTTGCTTTGCTTCCCTTGTTTACTCATGCCGCCACTCAATTACTTGACTTTTGGGCTTTTTGCTACAGTAGGATTCTGCTACCAGACAGATGAGCTTTTGCCCCAAACGCTGGGATTTTCTCAGCTGCCAGAGGTATTAGATGGGTGCCCTCTCTGAGGCCTCCACATGCTCTGGCAATCTGGTTACATACCCCAGGACCTCCACCCTAGACTGCAATCCAGATCCAAGCAGGTTAAAGCAAGAGTGATTACCCCTCAGACTGGTGCTTGTCTCCCTACACTCTGCAGGTTAGGAGCTGAAGCTGCCATGTGGCACTGTCTGGCTGTGCTGGTGTCTCAGGGGCTTCTCGCCCTGGGGGGCAAAAGCCTCTCACTCCCATTTACTGGTCCCAAAGTCCAGACTGCTCTGACCTCTCACTTTGTCCTTCGCATTTGTGTTGATAAATCTGGAAACGGCCACAGCTGCTGCTGATCTGGAGTCACTCTGGCCAGCAGCTGGTCAGGCCCGCCCTGGGGCTAAAGCCTCTGTGTGGGGCTGGGCTTGGCTCCCAGAACCCTGCATTGGCCGATCCCTGCTGGCCTGCCGGGCTGTCCTCAGTGGGATGTTAGCTTCTCTTTGCCATTTTGTGGGTTCTGCAGCTCCAAAGTTTGTTCAGAGTCCCCTTTTACATGAATTGGGGAATGTGGGCTCTTCTTTTATTTCTTTAAAAAATTTTTTTATCTTTTTTTCCCCATTCCTTTTCTCCCTCCTCACTCCATTATAAAAATAAAATAAAAACAAAACCTTTGTAACAAATATACATAGTCAAATGAAACAAATTCCCACATTGACCATGTCCAAAAATTTATGTTTACTTTTTTAAGGTGAATCTATAAGCTCTCTGTCAGGAGGTGGATAGCATGTTTCATCATTAATTGGTACTCTAGAATTTTGGTTGGTCCTTACATTGATCAGAGTTCTCAAGTCTTTCAAAGCTGTATATATTTTGCTTTTTGGAGGGCAGTTGGGGTTAAGTGACTTGCCCAAGGTCACATGGCTAGTTTTTGTGTTAAGTGTCTGAGATTTGAACTCAGGTCCTCCTGATTCCAGGGCTGGTGCTCTGTTTACTGCACCACCTAGCCACCCCTCAAAGCTGTATTTCTTTATTATGTCATAGTTATTGTATACATTACTCTGATGGTTCTGCTCACTCCACTTTATATCAGCATGTTTAAATCTTCCCAGGTTTCTTTGAAACCATCCTTATTTCTCATGGTGTAAATTGTAGCACATATTTCTCTAACCTTTTCAGTGGCTAGGTTTCTGTGACCGAATGAGAGAGGCTACCTTGCTTTAGTGATAACAATGTGAGCTTGAAATTCCCAATGAAAACCAGGGGTACAATTAATAGATGATCACATATTTAGAGCTGGAATGTATGTCAGAAATCATATAATCTAATTTTCCTCATTTTATAGGTGAAAGAAAAAAAAACTGAGGCCTTAAGAAGTTAAGTGAAATGTCTAAGATCACTGGGGTAGTAACCATCAGAGGCAAGATTTGAAACCAGGTCTCCTGATGTTGGCTCTTTCTTCTCTGGGAATTTGAAAGAAAGGATTGGAGGGAAGGAAGTGCTTCAGAATTGCTGTACCCACAGTTTTTGGTTTTGGTCTTTCTTCCCCCTTCCATTCATTTGCTTGGGAAACAAAGAAGTATCTGAAGGTTGAGAACAGTGAGAGGGCCTCAGACCCAGACACATCCTGGCTGTTTGAAGGAAGGGCAGGTTTTAAGATAATGCCTTAACCTGTGGTCTGGCAATTGGACATTAAGTGGGAATTACAAGGACTTTTAAAACCAAAGTCAGACAGGGCCTTTGGATAAAGATACTCCCTTTGATGAGCCAGAAGTTAAGGTTGAAAAAGAAACTTATCTGTAGCCATTCCTTGGTTGTTCTTCTGTGTTCCAAGGTCTTGGTGCCTGGTGTACAGATAATCCTTTTGAGGAGAACAGCCTCTCATAACCTATGTTCAGAAGACTGAAAGACGCTCCTGATGGGGAACACAGTGTATTACAATTTTTCATTAGCTGAATGACTGGACATGTAAGGATTCCTGCTTTCCTAAAAGAAATCTAGCTTAACATTTTGTGCTTTAGGCTAAAAGGGCCATGTCAGAACCTCTTCCGCTTAAAGGGAGGAATCCAGTCTTAGATGAGTAAGGTAGATCTCTGTGCTAATATCAAAATCCAAGTCCCAGGGAAGTGACTAGTTCTCTCCCGCTGAGAGTGTATGATGATGCTGCCCTTTGTATATGGAGTGGTTGTTGTTCATTTGTGTCTGACGCTTCACAATGCTGTGGGCCATACTGTTCGTGGGATTTTATTGGCAAAGATACTAAAGTGGTTTGCCATTTCTTTCTCCAGTGGATTAAGGCAAACAGAGGTTAAGTGACTTGCCCAGGGCCATACAGCTAATAAGTGTCTCAGCTTGGATTTGAATTCAGGTCCTCCTGACTCCAGGCCCAGCACTTTATCCACTGAGCTCCCTAGTTGTCATATATGGAGTTGCTGAGAATTATTCTGTTGTCCATTTATTTTCTTGTATGAATTAGCTTGTTATCATGCCTTAATTAATTACTTTGCTACTTCATTTATTGTTCTTGCCTGATCTGTGAGTACAATGTTGAGCTAGGTGGGAATCTAAGTTATGATTTGTGTAGTAGGTAATGTAAAGTACCTCACAGTGAATCTGTAGGAAGCTAGGGGTCCCAGAACTTGAGTGGGGGGGGTCATGTTAAATTTTGGGGGGCTAACCTGGCATGTTTAGGGATTGGTCATGGATTGTGTATACATCAATAAAGGATATTTATGGAGTATTGGCTCAAGTTAAGGATATCTAAAACTGTATTATAGGCATTTATAGAAGATTTTAGGGGTGATGGTGATGGGATGCAGACTACATTGATGTTTCATGGTGCAAATAACCTTACATATACAGAGTTTGTTATTTATATTAATAGCCTTGATGCTGATTGACTCATTAAGTTTTAGGTTGGATTGATTACATGAGAAGATATTAATTACATTGTACAAGTTGCATAGAGTAGTAGGTTTGAAATATTTTTTTTCTTTTTCAAACTCTAGGCTATAATCTAAATCCTCCTTAAATGCAAAGCAGTCATGGCTTGCCTGGTTTGTGAACCAGGAATACACTAATGACTGCATTCCTGCCCCTCTGCTTTTGTTCACACTATATGAGATGAGGGTGAGACCAGATAGAAAGATTTCTCATTCACTCCTAATAAGGACATCCCACGCCAAAGGCAGCACCAAGGATATAAGGGATGTGCTTTATGTGACCTTATTTAAAAGCAAACAGATGATAGGTGGTGACATGACCATAAAGTAATAGGACTGATTTTAAAAATCAAATGCTCTAAAAAGGATAATGACAAATGAATATTTTCTCATTCAAAGTCTCCGAGTGTGGCCATTCCAAAGATGCCCTCCCTATCTCTTCCTTCTCTCTCTCTCTCTCTCTCTCTCTCTCTCTCTCTCTCTCTCTCTCTCTCTCTCTCTCTCTCTTCCTCTTCTCATTTTTTCTCTCTCCCCCTCAATTCTCTTGTTACCTATCTTTCTTTTCTTTCTTCAGAGATTTTATTCTGTACATCCTCATTGGTTGCTGAAATTTCTTCCTTAAGGGTAGAATTGATTTTGAAAATTGCCAAATGTCATTAAGAGTCACATCTCCTGGGTAATAACAATAATAGCTAGCATTTATATAATGCATAAAGTTTGCAAAGCACGTTTTCATGCTATCTCATTTGACTCACAACGAATGAAGGAACGAAAATGCGGAGAGCTTGTACATCACACCGCTAGTTAAGTGTATGAGGCAGGATTTGAACACAGGTCTTCCCAACTTCAGGCCCAACACTCTATCCACTGTTCCATGGTAAAAATAAAAACAACAGCTTTAACAATGCTTATTATGTACCCGGCAGTGTGCTAAGTGCTTTGCAATCACTATCTCACAACAACCCTGGGAAATAGGTGCTATTATAATCCCATTTTATAGATGAGGAAACTGAGGCAAACACAAATTAAGTGACTTACCCAAAGTGATAGTGTTTGAAACCAGATTTGAACTCAGGTTTTCTGACTCCAGACCCAGCATTCTTTCCACTCTGCCAATCAGATAGAGAGGAAGGTAGGTAGCTAGATGATGGATAGACAGATAAATGATAGATGACAGATGAATAGATAGAAAGATGGGTGATAGATTGATGAATGGATGATGACAGGTTATAGATATATTGATAGATGATCGATAGATGAATTGATAGATGATAGATCGATGACAGATAGAAATGGGCAGAGGGCAGACATGGCACCCGTGCAGGGAAAGGCAGCTGATAGGGGAAGTTGGAGCAGAGCCAGGAGTGAAGTGAACAGTATGACTGGGGCTCTTCCAAAAATGGTGACCAGGGACTCACCAATCGGTGAGCGGATCTCAATGGACTCAGCCCTGGGGGGACAAAACAGCTGGAGACCATCCAATCAGTCCTCAAGCTGGTCATCTCTACCTCTGGGCCCATCTCTTGTAACCATTCTCTCCTTTTTCATTCCACGTCTACACTAGTGCACCTTGTGTCTTTCTTGGGATATGTCGTAATAGCTCTTTATCTAGTCTTTCTACCTCCATTTCCTCACCTTTTACCCATCCTTCTAAAAGCCACAATATTCATGTTTCTTATGTGCACATCCGAAAACCCAGGAAGAATCTTGGTGCTTACCCAATAAAGTCCAAACTCCCCATCCTGGCATTAAAGTCTCTTCATGATCACTAAAGTCCCCTTTGGCTTATTTCTCCCTTTCTAACTTCCCTATTTATTTTAAGGGTACCACCATTGCTCCCAATCACTGACATTTGCAAGAGTCTTGTATTTGGTCTTTCAGAACCCAGTCTTCCCCTTCTCCAAATCATGTTCCACATTTTTACCAAAAACATTTGTATGAAGTACAGGCCTCATTTCTTTATTCAAGAATCTCTAGTGTCACTCAGTTGGTCTTAGGATAAAATTCAAACTCCTTATATTGGCATTTAAAGTCCTACACAATCTCATTCCCTCCAACCTTTCCAAACTTATTTCACATTACTCCCCTTCATATTCTCTACATTCCAACCAAATTGGCCTACTTTTTATGCCCCAAACCTGTCAATCCTCCTTCCACATTTTGGTGTAGGCCTATCACCTCCCTTGGGAAGTATTTCTTCATCTTGTAGTAGTGTTAGTGTCCCTCAAGGCTCGTCTCAAGTTTCACATCTCATTGGAAGCTTTTAATGATCTCCTTAGGTTTTAGTACTATTTCACCATTCAAATGATCTTTTTGTTTATCTGTGTTCCTATAGCATTCCCTCAGTTGAAAGTAAGCTCACTGAGAGCAGGAACTGTTATTTTTTTATGTTCCCAACTACTAGTACAATGATTTGCATACAGTAGGTGAATAATAAGCAAAATCTGCTGAGATGATGAAATATAACACCTACCTTTTGGTAGAGGTAAGGACTGTGGGTAAAGAATATTGCATATATTGCTAGACATGGTCATTGGGACTGTTGGTTTTGTTTAAAAAATTCTTTTTTTCTTTTTTTTCTTCCTTTCCTTCTTTCTTTTATTCTTTCTTTCTTCCTTTCCTTTCTTTCTTCCCTCTTTTCTTCTCTCCTTTGTTCCTTCTTTCTTTCCTTCCTTTCTTCCTTCTTTTGTTCTTTCTTTTTTCCTTCTTTCTTT
>NW_027185655.1:20037794-20056065 GCF_028583685.1 Petaurus breviceps papuanus | reverse complement strand
CCTTCCTTTCTTCCTTCTTTTGTTCTTTCTTTTTTCCTTCTTTCTTTTTCCCTCTTTTCTTCCTCCCTCCTTCCCTCCCTTCCTCTCTCCCTCCCTTCCTCCCTCCCTTCCTTCCTTCCTTCCTTCCTTCCTTCCTTCCTTCCTTCCTTCCTTCCTGTCTCAATGGAAGTGGGGAAGGTAGAAGATGTTACTGTTCAGTTATTCAGCTATGTCTGACTCTTCATGATTCCATGGACCATAGCATGCCAGGCCCTTCTAACCTCCACTATCTCTAGAAGTCCAAGCTCATGTTTGTTGTTTCCAAGACAAATTGAATTGATCCCATAACACACAATTTGTTATTACCTTATCCTTTTCACTCTAGTCTTACTCTGACACTGCATTTCAGCCAGTTTGTATGTAGACAGCTAAATTAAGACCTTAAAAAACCCAACAATTTAGATGTAATTATTTTCTTCCAGATCTGATATTTGAGCAGAAATACCAGGTCTAAGCCAGCACAAGTCACATGCGAGGCTACCTACTATAATCAGCCCAGAAATGGAGACTGAACTGAGGTAGGTTTGGATTCCCTGTTAGTCACTTAGCTGCTGCTAGTGAGGGATGGGAATTACACATGGAACTCTGTAACCATAGTGACAAAGCTATTCCACTTGAACTTTTCAATGCTCAGGATCAGAACATGAAGACCTCCTGGGCCTGGAGCTCTCAGTGGTTTTGTTGGGAGCCACTGATGGGCTCACACTACAGGATAAAGTCCTGGAACAGAGAGATAATGATTTTTTTCCCATTCGCGCTGGTATATTCTTTCCCCTTAAAATGATGATAATGACCGACAATATAGAATTATTGACCAGCTGAGTCTGAAGTTTGGAGGCAAATCTTATAGCCTCCTAGCTCCTCCATGAATACTGTGACAGGAATTCCTGTGACAGGAAAATGCCTGGCCCCATGGCAATAATTACTTGGTGTGCTGTAGCATTTACCCCAAATGAAAAAACAAAGGGCACATGTTATGTACCTTGGGAATCCTCGAGATGAAATGGGTGCATTTGAAATAAAAACCATACTGTCCACTGACAACAGGATTCCAAAAGAAAACTCAATTGTTTAATTGGACTGTGGTGTCCATAATAGGTTTCTGCCCTGATATTTATTCAAATGCAAAAATCCCCAAGGAAGGTGAATATTTTAAGCTGTTATCAGTTACACATTTTCTAATGAAAATAAATATTCTAAGAGCAGATTTTGATGGCAGAGTGTGGGGGATGTGGGAGAGGAGAGATGTGGGGAGTGTGGAAGAGGAAGGGAGTGAAGGAGAGAGTAGGAAGGTAACTGGGTACCTTATAAGGAGTGATTTGAGACACAGGTGTACTATGATTAACACAGAACTGTTCAATTCTTATTTGTTTTTTTCTATCAAGGAAAACAATTTTTGGATTAAGAAGACTGTAACAGAAATGTTTAGTAACAACTACAAACCCAAGATAAACGAAGAGATAATTAGACAGCACCCAGCTATCTTTAAGTACAAGAGGGCAGTCCTGGATGAACTGTATCCCAGGTGTCTGGAGGAGAGCTGGCTGTATAAGGGGGAGAGAAAAGCTAACTTCTTGCTTCCACCCTTGGAATGTTGGTCTCAGAGACTTTCCAGGCACACTTCTCTTCCCTCCTACCAAGTACTCTCCAAGTACTGCATACCTAGATGCAATTTCTATTCTGTTTTAGGACCTTGATACAAAATGTAAAAGAAATCACTGTCAGTAAGATTATCTCTCATTTACGTCCAGATTCTCCAGCCAAAATAAAGCCCCGGTGATTTTAAAGAAGCAGAGGTTCCAACCTCTTTATTTTCTATTATCTGCCTTCCAATGGTTTACATTCTTTCCTGATTCCCTATGGTTGAAATCAATCACTTCTTTAGGCAACTAGCATTAAAATTAGCTAACCATAAAGATAAACAAACTTTAAAGAACAGATAAGTTTTGGATTTTATATATATTCTTTTGATGGGAAAAAGTGGAGGTGGGGCAAGTAGGAAAAATTAACACTGCATTAGTTCTCTTCAATGAATGTTGTCTAATTTGATAAAATGTGTTGGAGCCATTTCTAGGACTTGGGGCAAGTCTTGGGGCAAGAGTCAAATAAGGTGCCCTAAAACTATTTTTGGGGAAACTACCATATGTTTGGAGAAATGGAGACTTTTTGACACTGACAGGAGGTTTTGCCTGAGAGTTCTGCATTTTGGACGAGAGGAGTAAGAAGTCTTCACTGTGGGTCATATGGTAGCTTTCTATTTAAATCATTATTGTTGATAACTTAGTGCTATTTAACTCATGAGTGGACTATTTAGAGGTCTTAGAGACGAAGGGCATGAGCCAACGGAGGTCTGACACCTTTCTCTATCCATTTCTGTCACTTTCTACTTTCTTCCCTGTACTATTTTGTACAGTTATGATGCTGGGTGCTAGGCACTGATCTTTTCCTCTTCATGCTGCAGTGGGTATCACACCCTATGTAGAAGGTTACTGTCGATGTGTAAAGGTGTTAGCAGTGGGATCAGTCAGTGTTGCTGACTTATTTTGAATAGATACATTTATATCTTGTCCAATCCCTATCAGATGTATGGGGAGGAATTGGTAGAAGGGATCACCTCATTGCTGGGCTGCATGCAGCCAATGTAGAGGAAAGGCTTTGTGGACTTTTCTTTATCTTCTGGTGTCCTTATATGAACCCCCACACTTAGCTCTTCTTTTTTTTTTTTTTTTTGAGTCTAGAGATGTCAGGAAGAAAAAAAATCTGGACAAACATAAGTTACAGAGGGGATTTACTAACTTTAAATTCAATAGTTGTCTGAGACCATGGATCTTGAATTAATACTAAAGAATGATTAAAAAAAAAGATTTATTTTTAGTCTAGAGTATTCAGCTGAATTTTGTTAAATGTCTGCTTAATTTGGCAGAGTGGTTCATAGCCTTAGTTCTATGCAGTAAAAGAAAGTCAACCTGAGTTAGGCAAGGAGAGGCTTTTTAGTCATTGTACCTCAAAAGATAGGAAGAGAGAACAGTGGTGAGCCCTGAAGAGCTGAAATCCAGCAGATCATAAGGGAGAATGGCTTGGTAACCATGAAATCAGTGGATATACCCAGGAGAAAGTGCTAGGGAGAGTAGAAATATGAAGATCATCAGAGTGCAACAGGAGAAAAAATTAATAAGGTTACCAGAGGACATCTATAGCTCTGAAGTATTTGGTGTATGAATTACTCTGGATCCCCACCTATACTCTGTTTGACCATATGTATTTTCTCAAATGTACCTCCATGTGTGTTCCCTGGTCAAGCGTTATCTCTGCTGTATGTTTTTCTCCACTAGTGGTATGACAGCCTTAGGGAGAGTTGTATCCAATGTGTATATTGAGGAATTTATTTGCTCTGCTGTTTGGTTATATTTTTATTTTGAATTTTTCTTTTAGCCAATGTGTCCTTTGCCTGGTTAGTAAAAGTAAATTCATGGTTTTGACTAACAAAATACCTTGAACCTTTTTTTGGAAACCCAAATGTAAAAAGAAATAAAGCTCTGGTACAAAACTTTGCTGTTTTCCCAATGAACATATGGGTTTTGAGTTGTGTTGGTATTAAGTTTTCATAGTATTTTATGTAAAGAAAATAAAACCTACCTAGCAATAATGACATCAGAACACAACACGACATCAGGAGATTGATATTATCCAAGGGTATGCTGAGAGCTAGCTCAGACTGGATCATTGGAGTTGACTGAAAAATTTTCATGTGTACATTTACACTCTGGAAATCAGCAAACAAGTTGTAAATCACAGTTTGATTTATTGTTTTGTTGATTATCTTGACCTAAGAAAGTAAGGAAGAACATGTTAATAAAGCAGATTACACTTACAAGTATGTCATGAATCTTTGGAGATCTGGTTGTTAAACATTTATCAGTACATCACTATTGATATCCCAAACTTGATAAGACCTCACCTCTACAAACTGTAGTCCAGTGAATGTCAGGCTTTGAATAACCTTTGGTTTCACGTCCGTTTTTGAAAAAATGACACAAAACTGTCATCGTATACTCATGGAAATTTTCATGTATTTTAAAACTCTTGTAAGGGTTAATAAATGCTTAATCTCTTCTTATCTGTTACTACTTACTGCCATCCTGTGGCCATTTCGTTTTTCTCTTTGAAAGTCAGAGCACAATATATTTTTAAATAAAATGTGGGCTTAAAATAAAAGTTATTTAAGCGTATTAGGTTATGTTGGCCCTCCAATTTAGACAAACTTCAGACAACAGGATCCTAAGATTCAAAGTTAAAGCAGGCCTTAGATCTCTCCTAGCCAGACCCCATCATTTTACAGATAAAGAAACTGGAGTTCAGAGTTAAAGTGACTTGTCTACACATTTCCACATTTTAAAAGTTCCACTTACAAGTGAAGCTAGAAATGGCGTGAGTTTAAATTGCGAGCTCCCAAGCGACATTGTATAAAGGGTTGGGAGGGATGAGGGAAAGAAAGTCAATGCCAAGCCCATGATGTAATCCCTAGGTATTATTGAGGTATTAAATTTACAGTAAAAATATGATAAACAATGATACCCTTATGAGGTTCAAACACATCCACTGAGTGAATTAAAGGAAACAAATTAGCTGGACAACCAAAATTTCCTTTGCGTGACTTTAAATAACTAAGGCTTGGAAGGATTTGGTGGTTTGGGCCCATGCTTTATGATTACCTGTGTGGGATACTCCTGTAGGGAGAGCCCTGGATATTTCTGTTCTGGATGGCATGGGTTCTACCGTTTTGAAATAGAGGTACTCAACATGTAGGAGATACTTCTGTACAAAAAAAGCAATATCCAAAGGAGGAAGCAGCTTCCAGGAGCCGGAGTTCTGCCACAGAGAAGGGAGCCAGCTGTGGACTTGAGAGAAAGCTAGTCTTCACAATTAAAAATTGGGTTCTGGAGAAGGGCTGACCCTGGGAGCCCAGCTTAGCACAACACGTCCAATAGAGATGCTCTACTCAGGTATAGGTAGTGATAAACACAGTAGTTGGGAGTTGGGAGTATGCTATGTGTATACTCAGAATTTGGGCCAATGTTTTGCAGGGATGCTGGGTGTATTTGAAGGAGAGTTCCCCCCAGGGTGATGAAGGGTGAATGGGGCTATATTTTATATAGCTACTATTCTTTCATGGCTAAAAGCTGATCGTTTCTGACCAACTTCAACTCCAGAGGACTACTAACTGAAGAAAGCTATCCACCAATGAGGACGTGATAGATCCAAGATATAGGATAAGAGACCCATTTTCATACATGACAACTATAGGAATTTGATTAGCTTGACTATGCACTTTTGTTACAAGGATTTTGTTGTTCTCTTTTTTTCACTTGATTGTGGGTTGGGAGAAAAGGGGTATAGAATAGGATAAAGTAGCAAAGAGAAAAAGAAAGAAAAGTGAATCATGGAAGCATCTTTAAAAAATGCACAGAATGAATGCCAGAAATAGAGATAATTAGGATAATTTTGAAAGTTGCATGCTGAATTTTTATATATTTAAAAGGAACATAAGTTGCCTATAGTAGAGACCTGTAATTGCTTTTTTCTTTTCTCTTTGGAGGGGAGAAAGTAGGGCAATTGGAGTTAAGTGACTTGTCCAAGGTCACTCGGCTAATAAGTGATAAATGTCTAAGGTTGGATTTGAATTCAGGTCCTTCTGATTCCAGGACCAGTGCTCTATTCACTGTGTCACCTAGCCACCCTAAGACCTGTAGCTTCGTATTCAATCTACTTATCCTATCAGATTATGCATGTTTGCATACATGTGTATGTGTATGCATATGTACACACATGTGTCTACACATATAATTATACACATATACATACACATATACCCTATTTTAGTTGCTATTTCTTACCTTCAGAGTAAAAAAAAATAAAATAAAACCCAAAACAAAAGAATAATAAAGTAGTGTGTGTTTTTATGGGAAAAGAGCTAATCATTTCTACTGGTTGACAATCAGAAGCACACTCATTAGGGTCTTGTGAGCTATTGGGTGCAGTTGTAGGGAGTTTACAGAGTACCCAAGAATTGTATGTTTTAACCACACTGGGGAGCCTTACCTGTAAACTTGTATTTGGGAGTAGAAGTGGGTGTTACAAAGGGATTACTGTTCTTTACCCATTAACCCTTAACCTTGTAAATACTCTCTCTGGAAAATCCTTTCACCATAATTTTATGGGTTCATAAGCAGAGATGATGTTTGGACAATAAGCTAGTGTCCCAATCACTCTAAAGAGTAATTGATTTGGGAAGCTTAGTTTTATCCTATTTTCACAGATTTAGCCCAGGACAAAAAGGTAGCAGACCTAAAAACTCATTCTCTCACACCCAAACTGGGATGTTTATTTCTTTCTTGATTTTTTTCTCAACCTATGGTCAGACTGAACCTACTCTGCTAGGTGCATTGGAATGAAACTATTATTAGACAGATGAGCAATTAGTTAAATCCTGTCCCCATCTCACAGACCATTTCCGTATTCTAAAACCCATTTTCAGTCACTTTCCTTAAAGCTGATTTTTTCTTCTTCTAGGTGTTTCTAAAGTCCAGGTCTTTAGATTGGGAGGAGGAAAAGATTGTTCAAAGGAATTCTCTTAATGAGCTTGATGAGCTTATAGGTGATAATATTTAGTCTGAGACTTTTGAAAACACCTTTCTCTTAGCAAGAGATCTGTAGTGTATGAACGTGCATTTAAAATAATTAATAACTACATTTCAAAACAATTGGTTTCCTGTGCATTTAAAAACATTAGTCTGGGAAAGGTTGTAAATGTTCCATCAGCTGCCAAAGAAGTCCATGGCACAAGAAAATTTGATTTCTAATTTAGAACATGATATCCATGTCCATTGGCACATCAAGAAAACAGATGGTAATTGCTGATTAGGTTTCATTTACCAAGGCTGTCTCAAGACTGGCTGGGTTGGAACTTCTTCTTGTCCCTTCCTCAGAGATGGGTTTCAGTGACTGGGGCTATTCCAAGATGATTGCCTAGCTAGGACTGAGAAGGATAGACTGAATATATTATTCTTCATGAAGTCCTCTGCCTTGGTCTATGAAAAGAGAACAGACAGAGCATTCTTGGCATCTCTTCCATCTTTTCTGTGTTCAGAGAACTGACCAGAGTAGATCAAACCTTGATCTTGGGTGTAGGATGTGGGGAAGCCACCAGAAGTCATCAATAGCTGCCTTGGAGCATAAGCCTTATTTTATATGTATTCACCCACAACTTTCTCATCCACTTGGCCTGAGAGTGAATGTTTCTGGTCCAAGAGATGTCAACAGCTGGGACAGTGCTGAAGTATCCTGGAGTTTTGCCTTAGGAACACAAGTTCAGAAGTTTGATTTTTTTAATTTTCAAAATTATTTTTTAAAATAATTTTTATTGATATGTTTTGTTTTTACATCCCTGGTGTTTTGCAATATATTAATCAGTCAACATTTATTAGATACCTTTTATATGCCAAGCACTGAGGTAAGCCCAGGGGATACAAGAATAGACAAAATACAGTCCCTGCTCTCAAGAAGCTTATAATCTAATGTATTTTCCTTACTCTCCCTCTCAGAGAATCACCCCTTTTAATAAGAAATAAAAAAGAGAATGAGGAACAGTTCAACAAAACTAACCAACACATCAAAAACCACAGACAATATGCAACATTCCACATCTGTAGGCAAAGAAGGGGAGGAGATGTGTACTCATATCTTTTCTTTGGGGTCAGGCTTGGTCATTATAATTGTTTTGTTGTTATTCTTTCCATTTACATAGTCATGGTCATTGTGCATAATATTTTCCTGATCCTGATCACCAGACTTTGCATTAGCTTAGGAAAGTCTTCCCATGGTTCCCTGTATCTATCATATTAACTTTTTATTGCCACATAGCAATACTTCATTCTTGTTCCACATCTTGTTTAGCCATTCACCAATTAATGGGAATCTACTTTATGTTCACTTTTTTGTTATTACAAAAAAGGCTGGTAGATAGGTGGCACAGTGGATAGAGTGCTGGGTCTGGAGTTGGGAAGACTCATGCTTGTGAGTTCAAATCTGGCCGCAGATACTTACTAGCTGCGTGACTCTGGGCAAATCACTTAACCCTGTCTGTCTGATTCCTCATCTGTAAGATGAGCTGGAGAAGGAAATGGAAAACCACTTCAGTATCTTTGCCAAGAAAACCCCAAATGGGGTCATGAAGAGTTAGATACCACTTAAATGTCTGAAAAACAATAATAACATAAGTATTCTGGGGTATATGAGAGACTTTTTAATCATTGAACTCTTGGGATATACATAGCAGTATCACCTCTGGGTCAAATACCTGCCCCCCCCCTTTTTTTTTGCTATTTAGTACTTTATTAATAACATCATTATTTATAAATATTTATACATTTGTGGTATTTTATGCTGTGTATTCTTAGTACTTTAAACATAGCAGTCTTCCGCAGGGTGTCATTTTGTAGAAAGTTTGCTTCTCACCTACTTATAGAGCCTTTTATATCACAGTGCATGACGTAGTAGATGAAAGCGATAACAA
The DNA here is from genome assembly GCF_028583685.1 of Petaurus breviceps papuanus. NCBI lineage: Eukaryota > Metazoa > Chordata > Mammalia > Diprotodontia > Petauridae > Petaurus > Petaurus breviceps. Next base: position 20,047,454 of record NW_027185655.1, on the reverse strand, counting down.
TGAAGACCTTTAATTAGAAGCTTCTCATGCTTCTCTTGCTTCTTGTATCTGAATGTCAAATTTTCTATTCAACTCTGGTTTTTTCAACAAGAATGCTTGAAAGTCCTCTATCCCACTGAATGAGGTCACTGAATGAACATATTTTCCCTGAAACATGATACTCAGTTTTGCTGGGTAGGTGACTCTTGGTTTTAATCCCATCTCCTTTGACCTCCAGAATATCATATTCCAAGCCCTTCGATCCCTCAGTGTAGAAGCTGCCAGATTCTGGGTTATCCTGATTGTGTTTCCACAATATTAAAATTGTTTCTTCCTGGCTGCTTGTAATATTCTCTCCTTAATCTGGGAATTCCAGAACCTGGCTATAATATTCGTAGGAGTTTTCTTTTTGGAATCTTTTTCAGGAGGTGATCGGTGGCTTCTTTCAACCTCTACTTTGCCCTCTGGTACTAAAACATCAGGGAAGTTTTCTTTGAGAACTTCCTGGAGGATGCTTTCTAGGTTCTTACTTTGGTCATGGCTTTCAGGTAGTCCAATAAGTTTTAAATTATCTCTCCTGGATCTATTTTCCAGGTCAGTGGTTTTTCCCATGAGATATTTCACATTGCCTTTTATGGATCTGTTTAACAGCATCTTGATTTCTCATAAAGTCATTAGCTTCCATTTGCTCCAATCTAATTCTGAAGCAATGATTCTCCTCAGTGAGCTTTTGAGATTCTTTTTCTATCTGGAAAATTAGGCTTTTTAGGGCATTCTTCTCCTCATTGCCTTTTTGAGCCTCTTTTGTCATTTGAGTTAGTCTATTTTTTAAGGTGTTATTTTCCTCAGTCAGGCTGTTGACTCTTATTTCATAATTTTCTTGCATTGTTCTCATTTCTCTTCCCAATTTTTCCTCCACTTCTCTTATCTGCTTCTTCAGGTCCTCTCTGGCCTGTAACCAGCTCATATTTTCCTTTGAAGCTTTTGGTGCAGGAGTTCTGACTTCACTGTTTTCCTCCTGTTCCATGCTTTGCTCCTTTTTGTCCCCAAAATAGGAGTGTAATGTTGGAATCTTCTGTCTGCTTTGTTTCCTTTGCCTGGTCATGTCATCCCTCAGTCACTTGACCCCTGGGCCTTTTGCCATAGTAGGGCTCCACCACCAGACAGGGGAGCTTTCATCCCAAATGCTGGGGTTTTCTCATTTGCCAGAGGTATTAGATGGGTGCCCTCTCTGAGGCCTCCACACCCTCTGGCAAGCTGGACACACACCCCAGGACCTCCACCCTAGACTGCAATCCAGATCCAAGAAGGTTAAAGCAAAAGCAATTACCCCTCAGAGTGGTGCTTGGTCCCCCTACACTCTGCAGGCCAGGAGCTGAAGCTGCCACATGGCACTGGCTGGCTGTGCTGGCATCTCAGCGGCTTCTCGCCCTGGGGCAAAAGCCTATGCACTCCCACTTACTGGGTCCCAAAGTCCAGACTGCACTGACCTCTCACTTTGTCCCTTGCATTTATGTATTGATAATTCTGGAAATGGCCACAGCTGCTGCTGATCGGGAGTCTCTCTGGTCAGCAGCTGGTCAGGCCCGCCCTGGGGCTAAAACCTCTGGCTCATGTGGGGCTGGGCTCAGCTCCCAGAGCACTGCCCTGGCTGATTCCTGCCTGCCTGCTGGGCTGTCCTCAGGGGGAGGTTAGCTTCTCTGTGTCATTTTGTGGGTTCTGCAGCTCCAAAGTTTGTTCCCCTTTTTACATGGATTGGGGAAAGTGGAAGCCTGAGCAGCAGGGAGGTCCTGCTTCTACTCCACCATCTTGACTCTGCCCCCCAATACCTGACCTTCTAAAAAAGAGAGGGAAGGATGCCTCAGCATCCTGCATCTTGGAGATAGAAGAGGATTTCCCACATAGCTCCCACAGTAAGGGTAACAGTAAGGAGACTGAATAAAGCTTTGATGTAGGAGAGCAAGAGATTAGGACTTGGCTTTTGGACCGGGAAAGTTTTCTGAAGCAGTGAATAGAGTGCTAAGCCTGGAGACAGGAAGAACTGAGTTCAAATCCTACCTCAAACACTCACTAGCTGTATAACTATTGTCAAATCAGTTAGCTTATATTTGCCTCAGTTTCCTCAGCTATAAAATGGGAGATAATAACATCAACCTCTTAGATTATTGTGAGGATCAAATGAGATAATATTTGTAAAGGATATAGCATGGTGCTTGTAGTAGGCACTTAATAAATGCATCTTTCCTTGCCCTTGTTGAGCAGAGAGTTGCTTGTTCACTAGAGGAGGAAGAATAGAGAAATGAAGATGCATATATAGGGCACTTGCTGTGTGCTAAGCTCATTACCAACATAGACACACTCTAGGTATATTTAAAATGAGAAAAAGTAATATATAAATCAAAAAAAGATAGCATTATTTACAAAGGGAAAGTGTTAAAATCTTTCCAAGTAAATACAAAGGTAATGTAAGGATGCCCTTTATCCCCTCTATTAATTGATAATTCAAGAAATTGTAGTGATAAAAATAAGAGAAGGAAAAAATAAGAAAAATATGAAAGATTTAAACACTGACAAAGAAAAGACAAAATTATCTCTATTTAACAGTGATATGATGGCTTACTTAGAAAATCCAAGTGAATCAGCAAAGAAACATTTAAACAATTAAAAGATTCAGCAAAGTAGAAGAATAAAAATAAGTTTAAAAAACTGTATTTCTATATAGCAATAACAAAATCCAGAAGGAAATATTAGAAAGAGAAATTCTATTGAAATAGTTTCAAAATTCACAAATTATCTGGGAACTATTCTATCATGACACACTCAAAACTTATCAAAATTCAATTTTAAAATACTCTTTAATGAGATAGGGGATGACAAATAATTGGACAAAGATTCATTACTTACAGTTGGGCTATGCCAAAATAATAAAAATTCTGATACTGCTTAAATTAATGAAAAAAATTTAGTTATATAAAAAACTACCAAGAGGTTTCTTTATAGAGCTAGACAAAAAGCATTAAAAAATTCATTTAAAAGAAAGGTCTGAAAGCTGACATAAAATAATGGGGAGGAGAACCCACAAAATGACACAGAGAAGCTAACCTCCCACTGAGGACAGCCTGGCAGACCGGCAGCAAGCAGCCAGCGCAATGTTCTGGGAGCTGAGCCCAGCCCCACATGAGCCAGAGGTTTTAGCCCCAGGGTGGGCCTGACCAACCACCAGCTGGAGAGACTTCAGATCACCAGCAGCTGTGGCGGTTTCCAGAATTCTCAACACATAGATGCTAAGGACACAGTGAAAGGTCAGTGAAGTGTGGACTTTGGGATCCAGTAGTTGGGAGTGCATCAGTTTTCGCCCTGGGGGCAAGAAGCAGCTGAGACGCCTGCGGCCCTGCAGCTGTAGCCACACGTGGCATCTTCAGCTGCTGGCTTTCAGATTGTATGGGGACCAATGACCAGTCTGAGGGGTAATCGCTCTTACTTTGACCTGCTTGGATCTGGATCACGGTCTAGCGTGGAGGTCCTGGGGTGTGTGACCAGCTTGCCAGAGCATGTGGAAGCTTCAGAGAGGGCACCCAACTAATACATTAGGCAGCTGAGAAAACTCCAGCATTTGGGATAAAGCTACCCCTGTCTGATAGAAGAGTTCAACTGTGGCAAAAAAGCCTAAAAGTCAAGTAATTGAATGGCAACATGAGTAAACAAGGGAAGCAAAGCAAACAGAGGAATCCAACATTAGACTCTTACTTTGGGGACAAAAAGGATCAAAATATGGAACAGGAGAAAGACAGCGAAGTCAGAACTCCTGCACCAAAAGCTTCAAAGAAAATATGAGCTGGTTACAGGCCATAGAGGACCTTAAGAAGGATTTTGAAAAGCAAATAAGAGAAATGGAGGAAAAATTGGGAAGAGAAATGAGAACAATGGAAGAAAATTATGAAATGTGAGTCAGCAATCTGATTAAAGAAAATAACACCTTAAAAATAGACTAACTCAAATGGCAAAAGAGGCTCAAAAAGTCAATGAGAAGCATGCCTTAAAAAGCAGAATTTTCCAGATGGAAAAAGAATCTCAAAAGCTCATTGAGGAGACTCATTGCTTCAGAATTAGATTGGAGCAAATGGAAGCTAATGACTTTATGAGAAATCAAGATGCTGTTAAACAGATCCAAACAAAAGAAAAAAAAATAGAAGGCAATGTGAAATATCTCATGGGAAAAACCACTGACCTGGAAAATAGATCCAGGAGAGATCATTTAAAAATTATTGGACTACCTGAAAGCCATGATAAAAAAAAAAAGAACCTGGAAATCATCCTTCAAGGAATTCTCCAGGAAAACTGCCCTGATGTTTTAGAACCAGATGGCAACATAGAGGTTGAAAGAATCCAATGATCACTTCCTGAAAAAGATACTGAAAAGAAAACCCCTAGGAATATTATAGCCAGGTTCTGTCATTCCCAGATCAAGGAGAGAATATCACAAGCAGCCAGGAAGAAACAATTTGAATATTGTGGAAACACAATCAGGATAACCCAGGATCTGGCAGCTTCTGTACTGAGAGATTGAAGGGCTTGGAATATGATATTCTGGAAGTCAAAGGAGATGGGATTAAAACCAAGAATCACCTACCCAGAAGTGTGAGCATTATTTTTCAGGGTAAAATATCGTCATTCAGTGGAATAGAGGACTTTCAAGCATTCTTGATGAAAAAACCAGAGTTGAATAGAAAATTTGACATTGACATACAAGAAGCAAGAGAAGCATGAGAAGGTAAACAGGGAAAAGAAATCATAAGGAACTTATCAAAGTTGAACTATTTACATTCCTACATGGAAAAACAATAATTGTAACTGATGAAACTTTTCTCAGTATGAAAATAGTTGAAGAGAATAGAAATATATGCATATACGTGTATATATATATGTCTATATAGGAGGGTATATGGGCATATGAATACATATGGCATGGACCAATTTATTAGGAAGGGATGATACTTAAAAGGTGAAATTAAGAGGTGAGAGAAGAATATAATGAGAGGAGATGGGGAGAGATGGAATGGGGTAAACTATCTCATAGAGAAGAGGCAAGGGAAAACTGTTACAATGGAGGGGAAGAACAGGAAGGCAAAAGGGAATGGGTCAACCTTACTCTCCTTGAATTGGGCTTAGGGAGGGAATGAAATACACACTAAATAGGGTATCTCACCCTACAGGAGAGTATGGGGAAGGAGATGAGAAGGGGGATAATGGAAGGGAGGGCAGGCTGGGGGGGAGGGAAGTTGGAAGCACCCACTTTTGAAAAGGGACAGGATCCAAGTAGAGAATAGAACAAGTGGGAGGTGGGATAGGAGGGAGGGAAATATAGTTAGTCTTTTACAATATATCCACTATGGAAATGTTTTGCATAGCTACACATACTACCTATACTTAATTGCTTATCTTCCTAGTAAGGGTGGGTGACAAGGGAGGAAGGGAATGAATCTTGAATTCAAAGTTTTAAAATCAGATGTTTAAAATATATATATAGTTAATATTATTTTACATGTAACTGGGAAATAAGATATACAGGCACTGGGGCATAGAGATCCACCATGCTCTACTGAAAAGTCGAAGGGGGTAATGGGAGAAGATATGGGAGAGACCATATTGGAGGAGGGTGTAATGGGAATGCAAATTTGGAAGATCTTCCCTGCCCCTAGGCTAAAGTGCACCTGAAGCCTGGGGTGGGAGGCTTGTTTTTCAGTAGATACTTTTTGATTGGCCAGTGGGTCAATAAGGTTGTTACATTCTCTGAGCCAGGAGAAGGCTATATAAGCCCTGATGTGTAGCTTTGTTTTGGGGGCTCACTTTGAGAAGTGTTCTGTGATTTGATCTGTATTCTGAAAAGCCGTTGTCCAGAGCCCCCCCGGCTTTGAAAAACCCAGATGTTGACTGGGTATGGATATAATGGTTGGACAGTTTGGAAATCTGTCTACTTGATCTGTTTCTGTCTTGGTAATTCTGCCTGTATGCTTTGAAGTTCGGGGTGCTGACCTTTTTCCCCTGAACAAGGTAAACGATATATGTCTGACTGATTAAAGTAAGCTTGTTAACCCATTTTGAGTTGCTTTCCTTTATCAAAGCAGATCCAAGAACCTGTATGGGCGGCAAACCCTGAGGACGCTTGGGGTGCTTGCTGCTACAGAGGGGATATCCAGTGCGATCACTATTTTGGGGTGGTGGGTAGGAGAAAAATGGGGAGAAAATTTGTAACTCAAAATCTAGTGGAAATGAATGATGTAAACCAGAAGTTAATAAAACATTTGATTTTGAAAATAAAATAAAAAAATAATGGGGAGGTGGGAAGAAAAAAAAACAAGCAGAAATTTAAGGGAAATAGTATTTTCAGTTCTCAAATTACATTATGTAAAAGTGATAATTAACTTTTTTTTTTTGGTTCTGGTTAAACAGAAGAAGACTAGGGGAATAGACTTAAACAAGAATGAAAAACAATTGAATGGAAGACCCCAGTGTAGCTCTCCCTTCATGCAGCTAGGTAGCACAGTGGATAGAACTGAGAGTCTGGAGTCAAGAAGACCTGAGTTGAAATCCAGCCTCAGATAGTTACTTCCTAGCTGTGTGACCCTGGGTGGGTCACTTAACCCTCAATTTCCTCATCTACAAAATGAGAATAATAATAGCATCTATCTCCCCGGGTTGTTGTGAGAATCAAATGAGATAATGATTGTAAAATGCTTGGTACAATGCCTGACACATAGTAAATGCTATATAAATGTTTATATATTTATATATAATTATTTATATAATTTATTTATTTATATTTATATAAATGTTGACTGTTATTACAGCTATTATTATTGTTGTTGTTGTTGTCGTTATTGCTTTTTGGAGGGTAGCTGGGGTTAAGTGACTTGCCCAAGGTCACACAGCTAGTTTTTGTGTTGTGTCTGAGATCAGTTTTGAACTCAGGTCCTCCTGACTCCAGAGCCAGTTCTCTATTCACCTAGCCACCCCCTATTAAAGCTATTATTACTTCCTCAATTCCCACTTATACCGGTCAGGTTGGATTTCCAGAGGTTGGCTGATTACTACTTAGTATTCTAGGAGTAACTCTCAGGGGGTGAGGTTTCTAGCACCATCACTCATAGACTGTCTCAGCTGATGAGCTCCACATTGTCAGTCAGCCAAATGAACTCTATTAGTTGTCAGAAAAGAGATGAGAAGCTACAGCAAGAACTATAGTAAGAAAAGAGACAAAAAAGTCTCCTTCCCTCTCACACATTGGACTGAAGAGTCATCATCATTGTTGGCCCTGAGACTATTTTTCTCCTTGAGTCTCTGAGGATAACGGTCTTTTTTCAGAATCTATCACCAGAATTCCTCTCCATCATGAAGGACGACCTGAAGTTGACACTACCCTCAAGAGACTGTCTTCCTGCTTCCACCTGCAGGTGCTTCCTCCATCATTGAGAGCCACGGCTCTGAAGGACTATGCCACTAATTCTAGCAGCCACTGGGATCTCTGGTCGCTCTGATTAACCTGGGAACTTCTCTCTCAGGATGCAAAAGATTGGGAAAGAATAAACACAAAAGAAAAAAGGTAGCATGCCCATAGACACATGTCAGTGGGGTAGGAGATATAACACCCTTTCCTGCATCCTTTCACTTTGATCACTGTCAGGAAGAAAAAAACAAGCACCCCCAACAAAAGGGCTACTCAGCAGTGGATGATTTGTTTGGTCTTCACACTCAGTGCTCACTCATCAGCTCATGAACCATCAGTCTTTTAGCTCCTCAACTCACCAAACCGCCATGTTGTGTTGTTATTTGGAACCAGGGTAGGGAATATATGCCCTTGTTCTGTGAAAGCCACCAGGTAGATCAGATTTGAATATACTCTAAGGACTGGGACCTCCATGTCTCACAGCCCCTATACTTCAGTGTCTGATAAACTCAAAATCATGACCTACTTGGAAAATTCCCTGTTTCAAAAGAACTACTAGAAAAACTGGAAGCAGTGTGGTAAAAAATAAGTTTAGATCAGCATCTTATACTATATGCTATTACAATGCAGTAAGTTTCAAATAGATAATTGTCTCAAATATGAAAGGTCACAAATCATTTGATGACCTTGCAGAATAAATGAAAGTGCATTTCTTAGTGGCACTATAAGTCATTGTAATTCAGAAATTTAAATTCGCAATTTTATTTTCACCCTTAAGGTCCCTTTCAATTGGAAACTGTTTAATTCTATGATAATGCAAAAATCAAGTTGGCCAGAGGTACACCCATCATCTTTACCAAAGCTTGAGTTTGGGAGATTGCTTGGAAGACACATGAAATCACCCCCTGTGCTTGTGGAATTACTAATTAAATTCTCTTACAGATCCTCTTACCCATGTATGACCCTTATGATGGCCCAACATAAAATCTTATCTAGTGAGACTTTACTATACTCTAGAAATTACAAGAGCAAGTTTTTCTAATAGAAAAACCACTGATAATTTTCAGGAAAAGAGCAAAAGTGCCTAGTAGGGAGAGGAAACCTATTAAATGTGAGGAGATAGCCTCTAGCTGCCCTCAGTGAGTTCAAGTTGCAAGAACTAGATGAATTTTCTTTCTTTTTGCCTTTTTTTTTGGAGGGCAGTTGGGGTTAAGTGACTTGCCCAAGGTCACACAGCTAGTTTTTGTGTTAAGTGTCTGAGGCCAAATTTGAACTCAGGTCCTCCTGAGTCCAGGGCCAGTGCTCTATTCACTGCACCACCTAGTCGCCCCTAAACGAATTTTCAAAGTGTTGAAAAGTATTGGTAAATGGCATTGTCGTGTCACTCTAAATAATCTATAAAATAATTTGGTGAATGAGAGATATGCCACAGGTTGCTAGAAATGCAAGTGTTTTCCCAATCTTCTAAAAAAAAAATAGAAGAGAGCAGAGTATGTAAACTACAGGCTAATTTGTCTAACATTTATTTCTGGCAAAATTCTAGGACAAAAATCAGAGAAATCCTTTTGGTATAGTATACATATATTTAAGCAAAATATTTGACACAGTATCTCATGGCCTATATCTGTGGACAAGATGGAGGGATAGAGGCTCAGGGGTGGAGAACCTGTGGTCTTGAGGCCACACATGGCCCTCTAGGTCCTCAAGTGCAGCCCTTTGACTGAAATCAAACTTCACAGAACAAAATCAAGTTTGAAGTGTCATATTTCATTTGTGTCATAATCCTCTTTGTGAGTTTGATGAAAACCCTGGACTCCTCTTCAGACCAATGTTGGCTGTCTCCATTTATAATGGAGGGAGCAGCAGTGTTTGGAGTTTAACATTTTTGTATTAAATTTAAAATTAACATGAAAATGTTTAAAGTTTAAATTAATTAAACTCTTACCATGTACCAGGTACTGTGCTAAGTGTTTTATAAATGATATCTTCATTTGTAACAACCATGTGAGGTAGGTAGGTACTAATATTATCCCCATTTTACAGTGGAGGAAATTGAGGCAGATAGAGGTTAAGTAATCTGCCCAGGATCATATACATACTGTGTTTCCCCGATAATAAGACACTGTCTTATTAATTTTTTTGACAGACAAACACCAGAGGGCTTATTTTCAGGGGAGGGCTTATTTTAATGAACATTGACAGCAATTTTAATAAACAGGTAAATGTGAACAAAAAAA
>NW_027185655.1:20033143-20037694 GCF_028583685.1 Petaurus breviceps papuanus | reverse complement strand
GTAGCAATCTCAATAGGGCTTATTTTCAGGGGAGGGCTTATTTTAGAAGAATCTTACACAGTAAGGGGAGGGCTTATTTTTGGGATAGGTCTTATTATCGGGGAAACACGGTAGTAAGTATTTGAGGCTGGATTTAAGTTCTTCCTTCCTTCCTTCCTTCCTTCCTTCCTTCCTTCCTTCCTTCCTTCCTTCCTTCCTTCCTTTCTTTCTTTCTTTCTTCCTTCCTTTCTTTCTTTCTTTCTTTCTTTCTTTCTTTCTTTCTTTCTTTCTTTCTTTCTTTCTTTCTTTCTTTCTTCCTTCCTTCCTTCCTTCCTTTCTCTCTCTCTCTCTTTCTCTCTTCCTTTCTCTCTATTTCTTTCTCTCTCTGTCTTTCTCTCTTTCTGTCTTTCTCTCTCTCTTTCTTTCTCTCTCTTCCTTCCTTCCTTCCCTTCCCTTTGCTTCTTTTCCTTTCTTTTTTAGAGAGAAAGAGCAAGACAGAGGCTTGAAAAAACAGACTTCAGACAGTGGGAAGTCTATTTAGTGGCTAACTAGTACTAATATCAGCTTTTCTCTGATGCAAAAGGAAGCCTTTATGTGGTTAACACTCATGAAAGTTTTGGAATCCCTAGAAAACATGCAGGGAAAGTGAGGTGGAGAAATGACCAGTTATCCCTTGACTCTGAAGAATGCAGACAGCTTAGACAGATCACTGAGGACAAGACTTCCTTTTATTCAATAGCAATTGGAAATTTTAAGGTGGGGAGGTGGGAGGGGGCAGTAGTAAGCTTGGATGGGATGAAGAAGGTTGGCTAATTCATCTGGAGAAGTAGTGGGTAGAGAGCTGGTGTTGAAGTTCAACCTTTGAGTCATATTAACTACTAGACTCTGGGCAAGTGTCCTAACTTCTCAATGCCTGGGCAACTCTTTAAGATTATAAACCTTAAAGGACTTGCTGATCTACATTGGTAGAGGAAGTTTCCATATTCTTGTTTTCTTTAAAAAAAAATGGTTTAACGATCTCATTTACTTTGCATGTGAATGGGAATATTTATTTTTATTAAAAAAAAAAGTGTTCTGAGACAAGGGTTCTTAACCTGAGGTCCATGCGTCCTCAACCATGGATAGACTTGAGGGAATCTGAATTTGGATGGAAAACAAATTATACCTCTATTTTCATTAACATTTAATTTAGGCTATCTTAAAATTCTCCTGCACTAAGACTTTCGGGACACCATGTATTTTGTTTTATGTTATTTAAAAACAGTGTTCTGAGAAAGGATCCATAGGCTTCACCAGATTGACAAAGGGGTACATGATACGAAAAAAATTAAAAGTTAAAAATCTCTGGTCAAAGTCACAGCTAGAATTTTTTTTTTTAATTTAGGGTTTTATTTTTTCCAATTGAATATAAAAACATTACGCCTAGAAATGAACAAAAACAATCTAAACATTTATGATTCTTCAGGGTTTCTCATATTTATTTCCATTAGGATTTGAAGTGCTAAGGATTCAAAATGTCTGAGTTCATTTTTAAAATAGCCTGAATTTTATTTTTAGGACCCATCTCTACCACTCCCCCACTCCCTCCCCTCTTCTCCCTCCACCAAGATCTGCATTTCTTTTTCTTGCATCACTCAGCAACAGGCTTGAGAAATGGGGCCTCCTTTCCTCTGTCACTCTGAAGCTCCTTTTCACCCTCCTCAGACCAAGGGAAAATTCCATGTCTGCATCTGAGCCCACCTCCAGAGATTTCTTAGTTATTTGTTTATTTTCTAATTTTTAAAATTGCACCCTTGGTTCATTTAATCCTTTTTTTTCTGTTTTGTTAGTGGGTGTTCTCAGGGATAGAATTTTTCCTCTGAGGACAACTTTAGTTGTTTTCCAGAAATTTTGGTTTGTTATCTCATCATTATCATTCTTTCACAGATTTATTGTTTGTATGAGTTGTTCTTTGGCCCACTCACAATTCAAGATGCTGGTATCAAGTCTCCATTTAGGTCTTTGTGTGTTCCCTGTATTTATTGCCATTTTTATTAGATTTCTCTTTTAAAGAGTATTAGTTTAAACTCCTGGCAAGGTTTTCTTGCCAAACTTTTCCACATAATGACACTTGGAGGTCGGACTCTCCTCTCATCTAATCACTGGCACCCACTCTGGTGGGTCTTGTACTAATCCTTTTAAACTAGGTGGTCTGGTTGTGGGGGAGTTTAGACTTGGAGCTCAGACTCTTCTTTTTAGGAAGGAACCAAGCTAAACTGTTCATGTCTTTGTTTTATACCTTATTTTGAACTGTACAAATTAGTTACATTGTTGTAATTTTGCAGATTTTTATCTGCAAATCAACCAATAATTTATTGGTTGATTTATACTTTCTATATTCAATTTTGTATGTAAGTATTGATATGCTGAGATGTTTTGTATTACAGAATCCTGCATAAGTACTGATATAATGTGAGAAATCTGGCATCACTAGGTTGTTATTTTCTAGTAGAAATGTTCATATTATTTTTGGACACTCAAACAAAGCTATTTACCTATTTCCTTTATACCTTGAAAGTAAATATTTCTATGCAAAACCTTAAAAAAAATAAACTAGGAGTCCTGCTAGGTTGTTAAGCAGTTGTTTTCTCATTCCAGGCTATCAAGGAATTCATTGGAAGCCTTGGTTTTTCCTGTAGGCCCCCAAGTTCTGCTTTTGAGCAGAACACTAGGGGTCCTCAGAGAACTTTGAAAAGGAATGGAAGAAAAAAACCTGGCTGTATGTGTGAAGGCAATCTTCTAAGAGAGGCCTAGCACTCGATATCCAACCTCCTGAGGGCAGAAGCAATGGAAAGTCTCTGACATCTGACTTCAGCACACTACGGCCCACAGGTGCTACTTAGGTGCCAGAGAAGTTAGTCCATGGACTTTGCACTGGCCTTCTGATTTTCATAATTGCCTTAATGTTGTTTTAATGTGCTTTTTAGGGGTCCGAGCAGGACAATATTTAATATCCCTGGGAGTTCTGAATGTGCCTCATACTAATAGATGAGTAGAGGGGAAAAGGAGTTGATTAAATCAGTGCAATGACAACAGTTTCAGTGGGTTACAGTTATGGGACTAATTCAAATAAAAAATGGGTGGTGGTGGTGGTGGAGATGACTTTCATGATTTGGATGGGCTGTTGACAGTGATCAAAGGTCCCAAAGAAATGGTCAGTTTCCCATTCATTTGTCTGCTGTAGGCACTGAGGAAATGAGGAATCCACACCACCTCCCTCCAACCGGAGTCATCTGACAATCGACACAGAACAGGCCAGAATAGTAATCAATGAAGTTAAAGGAACACAGGGTGAGAGCTGGAAGCTGTCTTGTCCAACAGCCTGATTTTACAGGTGAGGAAACTGAGACTGAGAAGTGAGATTAGATAGAACCTGGCTCTGGGATGCCTCTTTGTGGCTGTCCATTCCACCCTGGCTGTAATGATTTTGGATTCTTCTCCACAGAAGTGATCACTGAATGCAAGTGAGCAGAAGGTATCACAAATTAAAATGTGAAAAACCCAGCACCAAATATATCTTTCTATTTCACCTCTGTGGCAGCAATAGAACACAGGACCCGGAAACAGGAAGATCTGAGTTTAAATCTGACCCCAAATTGGAAGAGTGAAATGAGTAGAACCAAGAGAACATTGTATTCAGTGACAGCAATATTGTTTTAAGAACAACTTTGACTGAATAAGTCATTTTTGACTGTTGTAAATGCCCAAATTAACTACAAAGGACATATGAAGAAAGATGCTACTTGAATCCAGAGAAAGAACTGATAAATGGAAGGAGGCACAGAATAATTTACACACACACACACACACACACACACACACACACACACACACATATTTGTGTCTGGTGGTAGCCATCTCTAGGGTGGGAAGGAGGGGAAAAAAAGAAATTTACATGATAACTTTATTAATATCTAAAAGGAATAGCAAGTTGTACATAATAGATTTGCAATTTCATGTGTAATCATCTTTAAAAAAATATACTATGTTATGAAAATGCTTGCTTTATTCCATAAATTAATCTCTCAATGCTCTAGGCAACTCTCTAGGAGTCTAAGTTGCAGGAAGGATATTGGCTTGCATTGGTAATGGGAGTTTCCTCAGCCAGAAGTTCCCTATACCAGTGAAATCACAGGTCCGGTTACTTACTGCTAACTACCTGATGTCCACATACATCTAACTGTAGCGCTGAATATATTTCTATGAACTTACTTATCATATTCCCTAGATTTATTCTTATTTGCTATATTCCAATCCCCCCAATATCCTTGGTGGTTTTTTGACATGAAAAAAAATATTATTTCCTTAAATGGTCCTTGTCTGTACACTTAATTCAAAATATTTTGAACTTTAGGTGCTGAATTTGGGCAAAATGCAGTCATGGCTACATATGTCAAGTTGGATGTGTCTAGTTGCTAGCCAGAACATCTTTCTTTCTTTCTTTCTTTCTTTCTTTCTTTCTTTCTTTCTTTCTTTCTTTCTTTCTTTCTTTCTTTCTTTCTTTCTTTCTTTCTTTCCTTCTTTCTTTCTTTC
>NW_027185655.1:19947124-20033043 GCF_028583685.1 Petaurus breviceps papuanus | reverse complement strand
TTTCTTTCTTTCTTTCTTTCTTCCTTTTTGTAAGGCACTTGGGGTTAAGCAACTTGCCCAAGGTCACACGGCTAGTTTTTTGTGTGTTTTAAGTGTCTGAGGCCGAACTTGAACCCAGGTCCTCCTGACTCCAGGGCTGGTGGTCTATTCACTGCACCACCTAGCTGCCCCCAGAACATATTTCAAAGCTAATTTTTTCTTTCTGGGATATGACCCTGAAAGGATAATTATTAGGAAAAAAAAGGCCAGTATCAGTAAGACTTCTTAGTATTTATACATAGCTCACTTTGTAGGCCCAAAGGGCTTTTTGTAAGCTTTCTCTCAAACATGATGTCATTATGATGTAGGTCAGTTATTGTGCAAAAATCATGTCCATTTCACAGCATGAAAGGGAAAGGAGAGGACAAAGAAGAACAGAGAAAGTGAAGTTCTCTGAAGTCACGCATTTTATCAAAAGCCAAGCCCTAATTCCAATTTAGTGTTTGTGTGGAAAACGGAAGCCACTTGTGGCCCAGAATATACAGAATCATCTCTAGGATTAGCAGGAAGTGCAGAGACACATGAAAGAAAGTTTAAATCCCTGTTCTAGAGTCAGGAGTTCAGGTCTTTCAACAAGTTGCTTTAACTCCATCTTTTAGCTCTTTAGACAACCAGGTGGTAGAGTGGATAAAGCATTGGACCTGGAGTCAGGAAGTCGTGAGTTCAAATCTGGCCTCAGATACTTACTGATTGTGTGATCCTGGGTGAGGCACTTAACTTCATCTTTCTCACCTGCAACAGGGGAATGAATAATAATAGAAAAGCATCTACCTTCTAGGGTTGTTGTAAGGATAAAATTGAGATTGTATTTATAAAATGCCATATAAATGCTATTGTTAGCACTTGGAAAATGAGAATAGCTAATCAACTATCTAAGAATTATAGAATCAGATGTGAGCAGAGCTAGAAGAGTTTATTCTATAACAGAAATTTTGCAAAAATGAAGAGTTGGGAAAATTTGTAGGAACTGATGGGGACTGAAATGAGCAGAATCCCAGGAGATCAGTTTATGTAAAACAACAATACTATAAAAACAAACAACTTCAAAAGCAGGAAGAAGAACTCTGATTATTGCAATGATCATGAAATCCTAGAGGAGCGGTGATGACTTCTTCACAATTCTTTTTTTTTTTTTTAAGCAATTGGGGTTAAATAACTTGCTCAAGGTTAAACAGCCAGTTATTTCTGGGTTGATGCTAAGTGTCTGAGCCCAGGTCATCCCGACTCTGGGGCCGGTGCTCTTACTCACTGTGCTACCTGGCCGCCCCTTCATCACAATTCTTGACAGAGAGGTGATAGATTCAGGATGCAGAAGGCCAACAAGAATGTTCAGATTTCTAGGCAATGCATACTTGTTACAAGAATTTTGCTTTCCTTTTTTTCTTCAGTAAGGTGGGAAGTGGGAGGAAGAGAAAGTGGATTTCTTAATGAAAAAGAATAAAGAAAACAGAATCATAGATTTGGAAGGGAATTTTGAAGTTAACCTATAGCTGAGCAAGAATTACTTTTGTAACATCTCTAGCAAGGGGTCTTCCAGCTTTTTCTTGAAGATGTCCAGCCAGCGAGGTGGTTCCATTCTTTCATGAGGCAATCTATTTCACTTTAGAATGGCACTAATCATTAGAAAATTTTTCCTTATGCCAAATCCAAACCAGCCTTTTTTTTTGCTGCATCTACCCATTATTCTTGGTTGTGTTCTCTGGGGTCAATCAGAATAAGTCTTTTCTTTTCTAAGCGATAGCCTTCCAAATACTTGAAGAGTCTATCTTATTTATTGGTCCTCTTTTCTCCAGGCTAAACACCTCAAGTTTCATGTAGCAGTCGTCATGATCCAAAGACCCTCCTTCTTCATCAGGTTGCTTTCTGACTTCTCCCTAGCTTATCAATAACCTTTCTGAAACATAGTCCCCAGAACTGAACACGACAGAGCAGAGGCTATCCCCTCCCCAGTCCTAGACATTAAGTCCCTTTATGGAGCTCGAGATTTCATAAGCATTTTTGCTGACCCACAATTCAGATTCATATTAAGTTTAGGGTCCTTTAAGCCCCTCGGATCTTTTTTCTGATGAATTGTCGTCTAGCCTTGACTTCTCATATTTCTGCTTGCTTTTGAACTTATGAAAGAATTTGCATTTATCTCTATTACATTCCATTGTATTAGATAGAACCCAATATTTTAGACTGAGACCTTTTTGATCCTGTCATTAAATATGTTAGTTATCTCTTCTAGCTTTGAGTCATTTGCAACTTGGAGAAGCGCGATACATATGTCTTTTCCAAATCTCTGATAAAAATTTTAAACAATGAAGGACCAAGGTGAGATCTCTGGGCCATTCCACGTGAGACCTACTTCATCACTGAATGACTACTTTTTGGTTCTAGAAATTCAGTCATCTCAGACCACTTAATTGTACTAAATTATCTAGCCCACATCTCTTCATTCTTTCTGCATGAGAAACTCTGTCTACTTGTCTAAAAACTGTTGAAAAAGCAAATGAGTGGCTGACTAGGTGGTGCAGTGAATAGAGCACTGGCCCTGGAATCAGGAGGACCTCAGTTCAAATCCGACCTCAGACACTTAACACTTACTAGCCGTGTGACCTAGGGCAAGTCACTTAATCCCAATTGCCCTGCCTTCCCCCCTCCAAAAAGAAAAAAAAATACTTAAAAAAAAGCAAGTGAGGGCTGATGAAGCCTTTATGGATTTTTAAGATCACTACTTCCTTTTCTAGCTGCTCATTAATTCACTTTTTCACAACATGTAGCATTTAGGATTATCATCTTTCAAATGTGGGTATCCCACAAAAGAGCTACTTAAGCTTAAAGTTAGTCAAAGCTGTTACTCATGGGCCTCCACCAATGTTTTTACTTTTATTAGTCACCCAGAGGACACCACTAATTCAAAGCAAGGACATTCAATGAAATGGTATAATAAGAAAAGTAACAAAAGATTTTCCACCATAAACTTGGAGCTTATTCTCCCACAAATACATATACCATCAGTGGGAACAGATGACATGCTGAAAGATCACATGTGAAGGGCACACAGAAGGGAACATAAGTGACCAAGATGAGAGGGAGAGAGACAGAGAGAGACAGAGAGACAGAGAGGCAGAGGCAGAGACAGAGAGACAGAGCAAAGAGAGAAAAACCTATGAGATTTTGAGCCACACTACAAAAAATATTCTAGAATTTAGGCAGAAATTAAACTCAGCCTCACTTCTATAATTTATGGCCTACCTTTTCTTGAGAACCAGGACAGTACAACATTTGTTCACTTCTGTCCTGTGGCATCTTTCTCACTTTCCATGATTTTGCAGTAGCCTGATAATCCCATTGGATCCTAGGATCATAAATCTGGAGTTGGTAGGAACCCTAGCCATCATCTAGTAAAACTCATTTATTTGACAAATGAGAAAACTGAGGCTCAGTAAAGTCAAGTGAATTGCTCAAGGTAACACAGGTATCACAGGTATTGAGTTTTAGAATAAGGATCTTTATCTTTAATTCCTATTTCTCCTTCATTCCCTATAATCAACTAGTGTCTAAGACTTAATTCTATCTGTATTTTAGTTTTCCCATCTACCCCTACTTCACATCTTCAGTGCTTAAACTTTTAAAATAACTTCCAACAGGTTTCCCTGATTCTAGTTTCTCCCATCTATCAACAATCCTATATATCATTAGTTCTTTCACTTTTTTTGGATCTGATAATTTTGATTATAATATTATATATTATAATATTATATAATATTCATACAATACAATATAAGATATAACATAGCATAGCATAATATCACATCACATCACATCACAACACATCACAATACAACATAACATAACACGACACAATATAATACAATACAAGATAAGATATGATATGATATAACATAATATGATATAAGATATGATATGACATAATATATGATATGATATAATAATTCAAAAATTGAATTTTACCAAGTATTGTGCATGCTCTCTCTCTGTATCTTGGGTTTCAACAAGGGAGGCTATGTGGAAACAGTACAGGCTTTAGAATCAGGGAACCTGGATTCAAATCCTGCCTCTGATACTTACTACAAATATGTTTACCCTCCCTGTACCTTAGTTTCTTTATCTGTTAAATGTATAGGTTGGACCTCTAAGTAGCCTTCTAGCTCTATGAACTCCCTTTTGATAATCTCTGTCATTTCCATTCCACTATAAATATTATTCTCTTTGGTTGAGAAAAGAAAAACAAAAGAGCTGAGTTGTTCTGCCTTCTTTCAATCTGTTATCAGTGCCCTAGATGTCCCAAGCATGTATTTTCCTCTTTTTCACAATGTAGCTAAAAATCCCAGAGATTCACAACATTTAACAGCTGTAAGGGTCTTCAGTAGCCATCTAGACTGACCCATACACTAAAGGACTTCTCACTACAACACACTTGTTAAATGTTCATCTAACCTCTACTGGGAGATATCCAAGGAGGGGAACCCACTGCTTCTCGAAGCAGTCCATTACACCTTTGGATAACTCTAAATGTTAGGAAATATTTCCTAATGTCTAGCCTAAATTTTTCTTTTTACAATTTTCACCCATTGCTCCTGGTTCTGCTCTCTGGGGACAAATACAATTTCTCCTCCATGTGACAGGTATTCAAGTACTTGAAGATAATAATCATGTCCTTTCCCTCTCCCCAGAATTTTCTTCTCTAGGCTAAGCATGTATCATATAGCATAGTCTGAGGGCCTTTCACTGTGCTGGCAATCCTCTGGATGTTCTCTAGCCCAAATCATGGTACCCAGAACTAAATATAACACTCCACGTGAGGTCCAATAAGAGCAGAATTCAATGGGACTATCATATCCCAGTCCTAGAAGCCATGTTATGGCAGCTCAACATCACAGTGGCTTTTTGTGTTGCTGCCTCATATTGATTGTTCCTGTTGAGCTCACTGACTACTATGATCCCTAGCTCTTTTTCAGAACAATTGCTGTCTGTCTATACTTCCTCCACCTTTTACCTGTGAAGTTGATTTTTGGTACTCTAGTTCAAGAATTGAGCTTATACCAATTACATTTTATTATAGAGTCAACTCAATGCTCTAGATTGTCAAAATAATTTTGAATCCTGATTCTGTTATGCAATGGCTTCTCTACCTAGCTTTGTATCATCTGCAAATTTGATGAGTGACATTTGCAGCTTTATCCATCATTGATAACAATAATGCAGAGCCAAGCAGGGATCCTGCGCTACTATCCTGAAGGACTCCTGCCATTTTTACATTGAATCATTTGTTAATAACTTTTTTTGGAAGAAGAGGATCATAGAGGACAGTTAGCTCAATATGAGACAGCAATTATGACATGGCAGCTCCCAAAGCTAATATCATCTTGGGCTGCATTAAGAAAAGCATGGCTTGGTGGCCAGGTGGCTCAGCAAGAGTGCTGGCCCCAGAGTTGGAAGACCCGGGTTCGGTTCCGCCTCAGATTTAACTTAACACCCACACAAAATAACTGGCCAGGTAATCTTAAGCAAGTTACTTAACCCCAATTGCTTTAAAAAAAAAAAAAAGAAGATCATGGCTTGCAGGAGTCCAGCCATCCAACTAGTTCTTAAACCTAATTGCATTTTTGTCCAATGTGTATCTCTCTATCTTCTCAAAACAGCATGAGATACTTTATTGGAATCTTGGCTAAATTCTAGATTAGCTGTGCCCACAACACGTGCCTTATCAACTAATTTAGTAATCCTGTCACAAAAGGAAATGAGGTTAGTCTGGCATGATTTGTTTTTAATGAAGTCATGCTGGCTCTTTGCAATTGTTGCTTTCCTTTCTAAATATTCACCAACAATCTTTTAATGATCCATTCTAGACTTTTCAGACCAACACTTTGTGTTTTTTTGTCTTTCTTTTCAAAAAACTTTAATTAATTTTTAGTTTTCAACATTCACTTCTATTTCTTCAAAAAATAAAAGAAAAACCAACTAAGATATTTGCTCTTCTCCAGGCTTCTTCTACCTCCCCCCTTTCCCTTGAGCTTTCAAGTATCCCCAGTTGCAATTATGTTAGTTAACTCTTTAAGGACCTGAGGACCTCAGAAGTTCATCTGGGTCAGATGATTTGAATTCATCAAAGGCAGTCAGGTGCTGTTTGCTATATCTTTACTTATCAATCCCCAATTAGACATTAAGTAAAAAAGTCATTCTCCTTGGCAGAAAAAAGAGGCCAAATAATATTCCAACTTAATTCTGACTTCTATCCACTTTCATTTATCCTCATTCCATCTACTCTAAGCAAAGGTACAGTTCTTTCATTAATTTCCCTTTTTCCTCCCCAAACAGCTAAAAGATACCCCTTTTTTTGTTGTTTCTAGCTTACCTCACTAGCTTCATTCTATCTGAGCTTAAGCACTCCTGACACTATTAGATAGAACTGTTATGCTCAGCAAAAGTTGGTCCTCTGTTATTTAGCCTTGCTTCTATCTTCTGTATATGTCTGTTTAAAATTTAAGTTTGCCGGTAAATCACATGTTGTTGGCAATGTACATCTATGCTGGTCTCTTAAGACAATTTTCATTTCTCCTCCTTGCTGGAATTGTTTCTCTTTGTGTTTTTGTAATTTCATTCTTGAATATTACTTCTGGGCTGAGTTACTCTGAACCATTTTATTCCATTTGATCTTACATATCTTTCCTCTGAACCTTTTGAAATCTACTTTCCTAAAGCATGCCAGACAATGCTCAGATTTCCTCTCCTCTATCATAAATTCTAAAAGGGAGTGATCATATATCTATGCTGGCAATGAGTTCTTACTTGTTAGTGAGAATCAGATCCAGCATAGAATTTTCCCTTGTCTGTTGCTCTCCTGTTTGATGGATGAAATTATCACTAAGGCAAGTCAAGAAGTCATTAGCTGCTCTGCTTTTGGCAGGCAGAGAGTTCTAACAGATGTCTGGGTAATTGAAATAAAGAAAGGAGTTGACAGGATGGGTTTTATTATATGCTCAATTTGGTAATCATGCATTGCAGCATTAATGATAAGTGTTTGCAAAAAAGGCCACCATGTAAATAATGGTAGTTTTGCATCAATTTCAGCTGTTGATTATAAAGTAGCAGAGGAATTCTGTGAAGACCTTGATAAGAAAAATTAAACATAGACTTTGGTACTTGGTGGCTTTAATGAAAAGGTGGGAAAAGGTGAGAATGCAGAGGAATAAAAGGGAGAGCATGGTTCAAGAGAAAGAAATTAAAGTGGCCCCAAACTTATGGATTATGCAAAAGACTTATGCTATGTCTCCATATCATGAATGTTTTCGTAAAAAAGTAATTGGAAGATGTTAGTCTTTTATTTTTTTTTTTGAGGGGGAAGGTAGGACAATTGGGGTGAAGTGACTTGCCCAAAGTCACATAGCTAGTTTTTGTGTTAAGTGTCTGAGGCTAGATTTGAACTCAGGTCCTCCTGAATCCAGGGCCAGTACTCTATTCACTGCACCACCTAGCCTCCCCAAAAGATGTTAGTCATGACAACATTAAATAACATTGAAAATAATGAAATACTACATTATAACTTATTTTGTGTGTTATCTCTGAGTCAGCTATCTGTCCACAGTCAGACCAAGTATTTCATCAGACCTAATCTCACAATTCATAATAAGCAAGAAAAAAAGATTATGAATAAAAATACATGGCATATAATTAAGAAGACTTAACATTGAATTATTTAAACAAACTATTGAAAAATAAAAATGAGGAATGGACAACAGAAATGACATTGACACCATAATCTAGTGATGGATCTCATCCCATTTAGTCAGAGATATGAAATTGAATTGGTTCATTGTCCATTCCTTGAACTCTTGTGAAGATCAACTAATTAAAATTAACTGATAAAATAATGTCATTTTTAGTCTAGCACCGTGGTTAGCCAGGTATCTCTCAGATGAGGTCTTGAGGCCGGCAACCTATACCAACCTCTCTATCTTTTACCAGTACATTCATTCGTTCCTTTTTCCTCAATAAAGAAATTCAGGTTGCTCATATTTCATTCTACTCTCCACTTGGATTTCTCAGGAGCAAGTCTACCTTTGACTTGAATCTGGGGCTTTCCATCTCCTAAAAGTGGGAAGTAAATTAATTATTCAACATACAAGACATATCAGATATAAAATAGATAGTTATTACCACAAAGAGATGCTAAGCAAAAAGAATAATATAATCATTAGAACAGAATCTAGTAATTTATCACTATTGCTGCAATCAGTTGAAAGGAAAATATTCAAGCCTTGATCAGACATCTGCAAATAGTTTCCTTGTAAAAGCTCAGTGAGGTATTTAACATTGTTCCTCTACTAAGCACCATTGATCAATGCCAAATGAACTCTTTATTTCCAGTGGTCCCATTCTAGGTGGACAACATTTCCCACTTTAGCCTGCAGCTCTTCTGTTGTGAGGGTACCTCAGAAGGAGAAGATACTAGTCAGCTTTTGAGATATCACAAGAATGAAGACAAAAAATGAGAGGTGGCCCTATCCCAGATTCAGACATTCCTATGACCCTATGAGTGGTCAGGTAGATTCAGGTGTAACTGTATCTCCATCTGATCCTCTGCACAGCTCAGAGAGTTGTCCTTGCATTTCCAATCCAGCAGGGCCAGGTGACCTGAGGGGCAGAGATCTCCTCTTTAATAAATCCATGTGACTTTTGGCTCAACAGAGAATTATAAGACTTTTCATTATCACATAGATCCCAGAACCATCACAAATGACAGGAAACAGAAGATAATACACATTTGTTGATATGAGGAGGGGGAGGGTCTCTTCCATTATGCATTTCAGGGAGTGTGTACATCTCAAAGTTTCCATGTGATTGCCTGGATGCTGGATGAGAATGCCCCAAGGATCAGATCTTGGGGGAAGGGGTCATGAGAAATAAGACATAGACAACTATTTGAAACCCATTACTTGGGATTAATACAGGCGTATTCTATTTTGTTGTGCATTGCTTTTTTGTGTTTTGTAGATACTTTGTTTTGCCTTTTTTTTAAATTAACAAATTAAAGGTTTGTGGCAATCCTACATCAAACAAGCCTATTGGTGCCATTTTTTTTCAAATAGCATGTGCTCACATTGTGTCTCTATGGCACATGTTGGTAATTCTCATTATACTTCAAACTTTTTCATTATTATTGTATCTGTTATGGTGATCTGTGATCTTTGATGTTACTATTGTAGTTGTTTTTGGGTTACTGCAATCTGTGCTCATTAGGTGGAGAAAATCAATAAATGCTTTGTATGTTCTGACTGCTCCAGTGACCAATCATTCCCCCATCTCTCTTCCTCTTCTTGGGCTTCTCTATTCCCTGAGACACAACAATATTGAAATTAGACCAATTCATAACCCTACAGTGACCCATACATAAGTGTTAAATTGAAAGAAAGAGTCAAGCGATCTGGCAAACTTCATTGTTGTCTTATTTTAAGAAATTGCTTCAGACACACCAGCCTTCAGCAACCACGACCCTGATCAGTCAACAGCCATCAATGCTGAGGCAAGACCATCCACCAGCAAAAAAGATTATTACTTGCTTGAAGATAATGTTTAGCATTTTTAGCAATAAAACATTTTTAATTAAAGTATGTACATTTTTTAGACATAATACTATTGTACACTTGATAGACTACAGTATAGTGTAAATGTAATTTTTATATGCAACGGGGAACCAAAAAAATTGTGAGACTCACTTATTTACAATATTTGCTTTATTATAGTGCCCTGGAACCAAACCCACAATATCTCTGAGGTATGCCTATAAATGAAGTCCCTCTAGATGGGAAAGTCTTTTGGATAAAACCTGATAAATCTGACCTCCTTCTAGATCTTATACTTGCCCCGACACAAATATAAACCATTTAAGGTAAACAATGCCCGTATGATTGGGTCCTGTCTTTCATTTACAAAAAGAGATAGCTCCTCACTGTTCTCTCATGCTGTGTCATCCTCTAACTCCTAACCAAATAACCTTCCTCTCCATGTTCTAATGGTGAACCACTGCTTTTCTTATCATTAGTGAAAACAGCTGACCAAACACACAGCAGCAGATTCCCCTGGATACTGAATTAAGAATGCATACCCACAGTTTCTTCATGACTTTCCTTTTATTTTTTAAAAATGTATTTATTTACTTTTCGTTTACAACATTCAGTTCCACAATCCCTTAAGCTTCAAATTTTCTCCCCCTCCTTCTCCTCCCCCTCTTCCCTTCTCCATGGTGGCATTCAATCAAATACAGGATCTACAAATACCTTCACATTAAACATTAGTCATGTTGTAAGGAAGGATTATAACCAATGGAGTGAACAATGAGAAAGAGGAAACAAAACAAAAACAAATAAAAGAGGGAGAGCAAGTATTACTTTCCTTTTAGATGCCCTGAATGATTCCTAAAATCACCCAGGGCATAGATTGCTTATTTCCAGGGGCTGCTGTAAAATTGGTATGCCCTTGGGCTCCACATCCTTGCAGGGAGCAGACCAAAGGATTGGAGCACAGAGATTGCCTTAGAGAGGTTTTATTTAGTGGTACCCGGGCAGTGGTACCCTCATTCTTAGCTCCGTGTGACTCAACAGACTAGCATCATCCAACTCAGCTGCCTAATTGACAGGTAAATTGTGAGGGACCCATTACAAAGGATTTCATTCATTCCCAAGGACAGTTATAGTGCAGCTCCTTCTCTGGGACTCTGGGATCATGAAGTAAGTGACGTGACCTGTCTGTATATAGCTTCTGGGATACTCCCTGAGTGTCTAAGACTGTAGAGAGATGGTGGCAACTTGCTAAGGTTTCTAAAGGACACAGCTCTTTAGAGGTTTTATAGGAGGTGGATCAATTCATTTATAAGCATTTATGAAATTCCAACTATGTAATAAAAACAGTATTATAATAGATAATATTTATATAACACTTACTATGTTCTAAGTACTATGCTAAGCACTTTTAAAATATTATCTCGTATGATCCTCTAAATAATCCTGGGGGGGGTGTAGGTGCTATTATTATCCCCACTTTACAAAAGGGGAAATTGAGGCAAATATAAACTGTGAGTTGCCTAGGGTCACACAGTAACAATATTGGCTAACATTTGTACAGTATTCACCTATGTGCTAGGCACTGTGCTAAACACTTTACAATTATTATCTCATTTGATCTTTACAATAAACCTAGGAAGTAGAGGCTATTATTTTATCCCCATTTAATGGATGGAGAAATTGAAGCAAACAGAGGTTAAGTGACTTGACCAGGGTCACACAACTAGTAAGTATCTGAAGTCAAATTTGAACTCCGGTCTTCCTGACTCCCCACCTGCAGCTCTACCCACTGTACCACCTGGCTGTGCTAATGAACTAGGCTAAGTGTCAAAGAGACAAAGACAAAGACAAAGAATGAAGGAGTTGATGTCCTCAAGCTTTTCACATTCCACCAGGGGAGAAAACATATGCACAAGGAAAATCACTTTTTTTTTCTTTCTGTTTATGAGTGAGATAAGGAATATTGAAACCCTCTTAATGGGGAGAAAGAGAGACAGAGCCAGACAGAGACATAAACAGAGACTGAGAGACCTAGTGCCAATGTTCTACTCTTCTGACCCTGAGATGACACAAAGCCATGAACATATGGCCCAGTTGTCGCTTTTGTCTTTTTGGTGTCTGTGGGGAGCCCTGCCATCCCGCAGCAGGGCTGAGAAAGAATCATTTACCCAGATGTTGTGTGAGAGTGCATAAAAAGAGACAGGACTCTGGGAATGGTGGAAAACAGAGAGCCAATTTTATTACCCTGCATCCTGGCTTTCATAGGACACTACCTTATTGTTTTCCCCTGAGGACATTGTGCATTTCTTTGTTCCCAGGCCGTGGGTATAAACCACACTTGTCTCAAGGACATAATCTTCACACCTGTGTGTTTGATCTCTTTCCTGGGGGGAGTGGGGAACCGATCCAGGCCCATCAGCAGGCTCTTCACCTGAGAAGGCTTATTCAGCCATCAGGGTCAGAGTCCCACTGGCCTGTGGTCCTTTACGGGTGTCTATTCTTGCTCTTAGGTTTTGGAGATGAAATGCACTAGGCTGTGACCTTATGAGCTTCAAAATGTAAGAAAGTACCAGAAGTTCAACTTTTGGAGATTATGTCAAAGTCTATTGGTAGTCAATGAGGAACTGCCTGCTTGAACCAGTGGCTTGTTGGCAACCAAGTCATTTGACTTGGTGCATTGACTATATTGTAAATGGAAGCAAACTTGGTGGGGCAAATGCTTTGTAGCAACAACTTTAAGGCTGATTTCTTCTTCCTAGGGATTAAGGTGGTAAAAGGGGAGTGTGTCCCCTAGGTAGAAGGATGTGTTATTTTTATTACTTCTATGTATTTTCAATAAATATAACTTTGTAAAAGCTAATTGATATTAATTAGTTAAGTGACACTGGGGCACTAATTATAGAAAACTGATATTGGGGAGAACGTACTGAAATGAAGGTTTCAGCTGATAGCATCAGACAATTCCCTTCACCCTCAGTAGCTTGAGAACCCTGAGAGGGTGATATAGGTAGCCTTACTCTGGGTACCTGACTGGAGAGTAAGAGGTCCCCCAGAGTCTGTGGCCCACTGCATGTCCTGATCTGTCCCTGAGAATAAGAGGTAGGTTAATGACCTCAGAGCCTATACCAAGTCATGTTCTAGGATCTAACTTGCTAGTGAGAATGGAAGTTGGGGTAAGGACCCCCAGAGTTTGTAAATAGGTACTTAAATATATAAAAATTAATCCCATGTGATTTTTATGGGGAAGCACTAGTAGCTGGGAAGGAGAGAATGCAAAAATGCCTATGTAGGTAGCAACATTTGAGTTTAGATTTAAAGGAAAGTAGGGAATTTTTGAGGTGAAGATGAGGAGGGAGTGTATTCCAAGCATGAAGAAAAATCTGCGAAAAATAATGGATGTAGGAGATAGAATATCATGTGTAGGGAACTGCAAGAAGGGCAGTTTGTATTAATAGAAAGAAAAATGAGAGGAAGGCTGTTGTATATCTCTTGGATTAATCCAACCTATATTTTAGTGGTGAGAGAGGGTTGGATGAGATGAGACACATTGTAATGAGAAGAGTATGACTTAAGAGTGAGTCAGTCCAGTGTGTGGAGACCAGCTAAGGATAGGAGGTTCTATTCATATAGATTCATATGGATCTTGTAATGCTTCTTTTGATTTTTTATATTCATTATTTCTTCTGGTGTGGAGTATTCCAGTCCATTCATGAGCTGCAATTCATTTAGTTATTCCACAACTGATAGGTACCTACTTTGTTTCCAGTTCTTTACCATCCCCAAAAGCTGTGAATGACCTGACTTTGATCTTCTTAGGGATATATGTATAGCAGTGAAACATTATGGACATATTGATCAATTTTCCCTTCCAGTTTTATTTATTAATTCAATGATTTTCATATATTTAATTTTATTAATCTTACCTTTGATTTCCAGAATTTCCAATTTGGTCTTTTATCGGGGATTTTAAATTTGTTCTTGTTTTTAAAAATTGTATACCCAATTAATTGATCTGCTCTTTCTGTTTTATAGATGCAAGAGTTTAGAGATATACATTTTCCTCTGATTGCTGCTTTTGTTGTATCCCATAAGTTTTGATATGTTGTCTTATTATTATCATTCTCTTTAATAAAATTGTTTATTATTTCTATGACTTGTTCTTTAACCCACTCATTCTTTAAAATTGGGTTATTTAGTTTCCAATTAATTTTTAATCTGTGCCTCCATAGTCCTTTATCAAATGTAATTTTTATTGCATCATGATATGAAAAGAATGCATTTGATAGTTCTATTTTTCTACATGTTTTTATAGCCTAATATATGTTCAATTTTTGTAAAGATGCCTTGTACTGTTGAGAAAAAGGTATATTTCTTTCTATTCCCATTCAATTATCTCCAAAAAACTATCATATCTAACTTATCTAAGATACATGGTGTAGTTTCCTTGCTTATCCCTTTTAAGTAAATGGATTTTAGCCTTAACATTGTCTGAAATCATTATTTTTACCCCTGCTTTTTTTTTTTACATCAGCTGAAGCATAATAAACACTCCAATGTTTTACTTTGCTCTTTGTATGTCTCTCATTTTTAAATGAGTTTCTTGTAAGAAACATATTCTTGGGTTTTGGCTTTTGATCCATTTCCTTTCAGTTATGCTCAGCTTTGCTGTGTAGGTCATTCTTGGTTGCAAACCCAGCCCTTTGATCTTTGAAATATTATATTTCATACCTTTTGGTGTTTTAATGTAAAAGCTGCTAAATTTTGTGTTATGCTGACTGTAAATACAAAATATTTAAATTGTTTCTTTTTAATTGCTTATAATATTTTCTCTTTGATCTTGAGACTTACCTATAATGTTCTGGTGAGCTTTCATTTTGGGATTTCTTTCAGGAGGTGATGGTGGATTTTTTCAATTTATATTTTGCTTTCTACTTCTAGAACTTGAGGGCAATGTTCCTTAATAATTTCTTGAAAGATATTGTCTAGGATCTTTTTTATCATAACTTTTTTATCTTACTTGACAATTCTTATATTATCTCTCTTTGATCTGTTTTCCATGTCAGTTATTTTTCTGAGATGATTCATTTTCTCTCCTATGTTTTCAATTTTTTGATTTTATTTTTATCATTTCTTGATGTCTTATGAAGTTTTTAGCTTCCCTTTGTCCAATTTTAAGTTTTGAGGAGTTTTTTTCTTTGGTAAATTTTTGGATCTCTTTTTTCCAATTTGTTGACTTTCTTTTCATAATTTTCTTGCTTTTTTTTGCATTACTCATTTATTTTTTCTCTTTTTCCCCCAATCTCTCTTATTTTATTTTTAAAGACCTATTTAAAATTCTGCTTCTCACACATGACTATGTGACCCTGGGTAGGTCACTTAACTTAATGCCCAAGGCACCTTATTAAGGCTAGATATTGCAAAGTAGGTGCCAACCTGCATTGAAAAAGAGAATTTCCTCACCAGAGAATGATCTACATTAGTGAAACCACAGATCTGATAAAAAATAAAAATCCAAATTGCTTTCCAGAGTAGTTGGAGCAATACACAATTCTATCCATGCTGAATGTATTAGTGGGCCAGTTGTTGGGTCCTTCCAACAATGCCTACTTTTATCTTTGGCATCTTTGTCAATGTTATTGTACAACCTCAGAGTTATTTTGGTTTATCTAGTCCTTATTATTAGCTATTTATAGAAATCCTTCATTGTTGTTGCTAATATTGGATGTGTGTTTTGGCAAGGAAGGTTATGCCAGGATCAAGTAAAATTTGATAGCTGATGGAAGTAATTTGCATTTCTATTTATTTTTTATTTTTATGCCTCAGTCTATATAATCACAGCCTTCTCAGAGTTTTGTAGGAGAAAGCATCTCCAAACAGCAGGGAGGCGTGGGTTATGTGGAAGTGTTTGAAGGCTATGGAAGGATGGAGAATATGGGCGTCAGATGACATTTCCTAAGAGGAGCAACTCTTGATGGTGTTGAAATATTCAGGGAAGAGGGGCAGCTATGTAGAGCAGTGGATAGAACACTGGTCCTGGAATCAGGAGGACCTGCATTAACATCCAGCTGCGGATACTAACTGTGTGGCCCTGGGCAAGTTATATAATCCTGATTTCCTCTGGAAAGAAAAAAAAAAACCAAAAAGGAAATATTAGAAGACTTCGAGGAAGAGATGGAGTTTGAACTGGATTTTGAAGGATGGTTAGGAATTTGGATAGGTGAATAGTTGCCCAATCTAGTAGTTCTACATCATGACATCTCTCATATATGCCTCCTTCTCTCATCCCCTTCTTCCATATGCAATCTGTTGCCAAGTCTTGTTGATTATACCTTTATAACCTATTTTGTATAGGGCCCTTTCTCTCCTCTGACCCTGACTCCACCCGGGTACCTCTCCTCATCTCTGCTTGGACTTTTGCAGTAGGCTTGCTGGGTTGTTTCTCTGCTTCAGTTCTCTCCCTACTCCACTCAACTATCAAAGTAGTTGTGTCACTCCCCCTATTCGATAAATTCCAGTGGCTTCCCATGACTTCCAGGACCAAATGAATATATTTTTTTTGGTTTTAAAAACCTGTCATTGGGGTGGCTAGGTGGTGCAGTGAATAGAGCACCGGCCCTGGAGTCAGGAGGACCTGAGTTCAAATCCGGCCTCAGACACTTAATACTTATCAGCTGTACTTTGGCAAGTCACTTAACCCCAATTGCCCTGCCTTCCCTCTCCAAAAAAGGTAAAAAACAAACCAAAACAAAAACTCATCATAACCTAATCTCTTGATACCTTTCTAGTCTTCTTATACTTTCCTTCCCCCATGTACTCTGCAATCCAGTAGCATTAGCCTCCTTGCTTGTCCTCATATAAGATACTCCATTAACAAAATCTAGGCCGTTTTACTGACTATCCTACCTGATATCTGGAGCTCTCTCCTGCCTCTTCTTCACCCTCTGGCTTCCTTCAAGTCTCAGCTAAAGATTCAGCTTCTGCAAGAAGTCTTTCCTGGTCCTTCTTAATTTTATGTTTTCTTTCTGAGATTCTCTCTCTCTCTCTCTCTCTCTCTTTCTCTCTCTGTCTCTCCAAACACACACACGTATGTATGTGTATATATAAATATATACACATATATAAAATATTATATATCTATATTAGATCATAGATATTTTATTTTGTAAATATCTTCTATTCATGATTGTATGTATTATCTCCCTCATTAGACTCTGAACTCCTTAAGCGCAGTGACGGTTTTTTTTTTTCTGCCTTTCTTAGCATCCTCATTGCTCAATGTTATCTGTTGAATGTGTGACTTTTGCCAAAAACTGTCCTGTTGGTTATTTGCCATGAAGTGGATAGAGTTGGACATTGCGTCAGAAAGATCTAAGTTCAAATCCTCTCTCAGACATTTATTAGCTGTGTGATCTTAGGTACATTTTGGTGATAAAATCAGCTTCAGTTTCTTCATCTATAAAATGGGATAACAATTGCACTTATTTCACAGGTTTAATTGTGAAGATTAAGTATAAACACACATATATATATATATATATACACATACACCCACATACATACATACATACATATATAATGCTTACATATACACATACGTATCCATACATATATGATGCTTTGCAAATCTTAAAGCAATATATAATAATAATTGTTATTATTATTACCATTTGCAGCATATGAGTTTCCAATTGCCCTTTCTGGCCACGTATTTACTTTTTGTTCTAATACCTAAAAAGGAGAAGTTTCTAAGTAGGGATTTACTTAACCATCAAATTACCCCCCTGAAATGCCTGAGAACAATGGAGTAGAGTGTTTTAAAAGGATCATATTCCTGTAAAGAAGGTTGGTAATAATTCTTTCATTGAGATATGGCAATTAAGATCCACTAACATCCTATTCTGGTGCCACATTGTGGCATAGAGATGCCCTGGGGGCCCTGTCTACATTTCCAAATTACAAGCTTGATTGTGAGCCCAGAGAAGAGCTGCCGATCTATTTTCTGCAGATCAGCTGAGCCAAATTTGAAGAGGCCTAGCATCATCTTGGCTGCAGGGTGATGAATTTTTCAGCCACTACAACTCTTAAATACTGCCTACTAAGTTATATAGGGGTTGTGATCTCTATCACTGAGGGAGGAGGTAAACCAAGGAAATGAGAGCTCCTTGAAGTGTTCACCTGTGACTAAGGGTGGGGGGATGCCAAAAGAACTATTTGAAAAATGAGAAATTTAATCAAGTTAGTTATTTGGTGCTTTTAAACTAAAAACTCCCTTGAGAGAGAGAGAGAGAGAGAGAGAGAGAGAGAGAGAGAGAGAGAGAGAGAGAGAGAGAGAGAGAGAGAGAGAGCATGTGTGGATTTTATCCATACTTGTCTATGTATGTAGATACCCTGAATTTTAGATGTTTATAACTTGCCTATGGGTAGAGACCTCCTTAACCAACTTCCAGTCTCACAGAGGAATCAGGTTTCCAGAGCTAAGCTGGTTTCATTTCCCCTTCAGGGCTGTAGGAATAGCATTGATGGACAATGAGGTAGCTTTCTCAAGTCCTTTTGTGTCAAGCCCCCATCACTGTGTCCACTCTAATTCCTCCTTCCTCACGATTTTCAGTTGAGAATCAATTTGGTCAGTCATCCCTAAGTAGTTTCAGAAGGGGCATTTACTAAGTTAGTATTATAAGAATAGTTGGTACAAAAATGACTAATGTGGAAATGTTTCACATGATTGCACATGCAAAACCTATATCTGATTGCTTGCCATCTCAGGGAATGGGGAGGGGAGGGAGGGATGGAATTTGGAACTCAAAACTTTAAAAAAGGCCAAATGGTAAAAAAAAATCATTTTAATATGTATTTTGGGGAAAATAAAATACATTAAAAAAAGATCAATTGACAAACCACTCTCTACTGAAGTTTGTGTCAAATTATCTCATGAATGCTTTCAGTGTCCACAGAAAATTGGCTTAGTATTAGAAAACAACGCTTGTTTTCTGGAGTCCTTCCTCCCTGCCTCCTCCCCTGTCCCCCTTGGTGGGGTGTTCCTCCCTTAGGCATGGCATTTTTCCTGGGCTCTTTGTGGAATCATGAGTTCACTCTGCCCTTGGCTCCTCATGATGCAGACACTGCTGCCAGTTGATCTGGGGATGAATTTGAGCACACTGACGGCAAGTACAACATCCCTCAGATGCTTTGAAGCTGGAAGGCTTTTAGAGGCACACCTAATGCCAGCACCCTCCATTTTGAGTCAATGTTGGGGCAAAATGAGGCTCTTGAAAATCATAACAGGAGGAAACCCTTCTGGTAATCAGGGCAAGCTATGGTGACTTGTGTCATCTTCAGATAGACTCCAAGTCAGAGAGGCCCCTACTTCATGTGGATGGGGCTTTTTATTACCCTTAGATGACCAGGAAACTGAGTCAAGGGAGATTGGGCCAATAAAGTTCTAGGGGCAGCAATTTAGAAATTCTACTGTTGGGAACAGGAGAGCCCTAGTCCTCTCACAAAGGTCTCCTTCTGGTCAAGAGGGAACCTCAGGTAAGGTTGAATCCAGGGCTTCTCCCTCACTTCACCCTCAGGGGTTCTTTCTGTGCCAAAAAAACCACGTGTTCCAATTTCTAGAAAAGATTCTCACTGCAGCTAACTTCATGATTTTTATCCTGGACTCAGAGGGCAGAGAAAAATCCTATAGCCAATTGAAACAGACCTCTTGTCTGGGATTATTTCAGTTTAATAAATGGTTTTTGAAGACCTTTAACACTTTGTCTGAGGTGTTTTGATTGATTGATTGATACATCTCAACTAGTTAGACTATCAAGCTTTCTATAAAAGGAAGGAAGAACATCCAGTTCCTTACATATAGAACTATACCACTTGCTATAAAGTGAGGTGCTATTTCCCATTCCAATTTTGAATGGTGACAAAGGGCAATATTCCATATTAGTTAGAAAGGACCTTGGGAATCATCTAATCCAGTCCCCTCATTTTATACATGAAGAAACTGAAGCCCAGAGTGGCTTAATGATTTCCCCTATGGAAAGTCTGGAGACGGAACAAGAATCCAGGTTCCTTGACTCTCTATTTTGTATTCTGAATATGAGAGGCAAACAGTCTCTGGCACCTTCCCTTATATATATTTGACATTTGGAGGAATTTGAAAGTTGGAAGGTAGCTTAGTGGTCATCAACAAATCCATATATAAAATGAATCTCCATATGGCATAATGTTATTGAATGGTGGCAATAAGAAAGGATACCTACCGCTCCCTATCCTGAGTTGTCACACTGGGAAGATGTATACTCTTTAAACTGCAGTGAAACAGATCTGGGAATCTACATCCTAGGGTATGTGGTGGAAGCACCTGGCTAAGGCAGGCTATGGCTGCCAACTGTGGAACAGATGGAGGGCAGAATGACTTGGGATGTTCCACTCCTGGTAATGAGGCACCTGTTGCTCTTACCTTGAACTCGTCTGGCTAAGGGTAAAGGGGCATAAAACTAGCTAGAGCTCTATAGACTCTGAGTCATGCTACCAATTCATAAGTTAACTGCCTGATTCCCCCCTCATTGTATGTGTACAGGTGGCAGAAAACCAAACAAACACCAAATGACTAATCCCAAGACCAAGCATCCTTAATGCTGCTTCTGGAGATACTTAGTTAACACCCCATTGTAAATAACTTACACTCACAATATCACAGTTTCTCCTGATGTAATATGGAAGAGTATTTCTTCCAGGAGACATTGTGAATGGGAAACAGGGATTTCAGGAGTGGGGGCTGGGAAGACTCCTGCTTGATTTAATTTGTTATTTACTTTGTCTTTTATTTCAAGTAAATGCCCTTTGCTTTGAACTAATGTGCCGGTGGACAGTTAGTCTGGTAAAAGAAACTTGAGTGGGGGCTCATGAGTTCAATTTTTTGAATATGTTGACCTAAATTATGCTTTGGATTTGATATAGTTTTGAGGGACTCCATGATTGAGGAGAGTTCTGGGCTACATTTGAATAGTGGCTGCAAATCTTCTGCCACTGAGTATACCTTTCCTCTTTTCACCCTTCTTTCCTACTGCAGACTTTCTAGAGATCTGGATGTTCTAGCCTTAGTCATTGCTTTTCATCTTGTCCAAGTACCTGTTATGAGGTTTGTGGTGGCAAGTTGGTATTGAAGAGGAAGGGAAAGTCTAAAGACAGATGTAGAGAGGAGTAAGGAAGATTAAACCATTCCCACTGTCTCCTCAAAGTTGCCTTTGGCTTCATTATCTCCACAGCCTACAACCATCTTCATTCGTAGCTGGGGAAAGAAGAGGGATGAGGGGAGGAAAAAAAAAAATCTTCTTACTGTTGCTTCTCACTCCTCTTCTTTCCCTTGCACACCCTATTTATTTTCCACATTCCCACTGCAGCTGTCCCTGAACTTCCCTGAGTTCCCCCACTCCAGTGTTGGTCTCATCAGCAACTGTGAAGGAAAAAGGAATAGAGAAGGTCAGAAGAAAGGGAAAAAGGAGGAAGTAGGGAAAGGTAAGCCCTATTCCACTGTTATTTCTCAGTATTTCTCTAAGCCCCTACCCTCCTTCCTATTCCCTCAGGTCTCATCTTTTCTTCCTGCCCCAGTTTCAATCTTCTCTTTTATTTTTTTTCTCATCAACCCCCAACTTCAGGCTTTCTCTGAATTCCCTAACTCAGCTTTCCTAGAATCACTGGCCAAGGGAGAAAGGAATAAGCATTTATTAAGTGTTTACTATGTGCCAGACACTGTGCTAAGTGCTTTACAAACACCTCATCCTCCTCCCCAAAGCCCTGGAAATTAGGTGTTATTATCATGCAGATTTTACAGTTGAGGAAACTAAGGCAGATGAAGGTTAAAGGACCTGACCAAGGGTCACACAACTAGGAAATATCTGAAGCCAGATTTGAACTCAGGTCTTCCTGATTTATGGTCCAGCACTCCCAGTTTTCTCTAAGTTTGTTCCTTGTGCCCAAGGAATACAAGAACATCCACTAATGACTTAGAACTGGTTGAATCTCAATTCCTGTTGACTGGAGGGTGAGATTATAACCTTCTGTGACCAGGGCTAGGTTGAGGTGGGGAGTGGGGAAAATGTGTTACCAGAATTTCTACTTAGTACTTGGGTTGCATTTTTCCAATGGAAATATAATGGCGCTTAAGTTCTACACTATAGTGTATCATTAATGATACTTGCAGCTGCTGTGGAGGTGTAAGACCAATAACACCAGCACACAGGAAGGCTTCTAGCACAGGTTCTTTGATATGCTTTTCTAAAGGAAAGACAGCTTCAAAGGGGTCAGCAATCTTACTTTAATTCAACAATGGAGACAGATAAGTAGAAAGAAGTGAGTATCCAAGAAAGAATCCAGTAGACAGGGCTCTAATTGCCTAAACAGAGTAATAGATACCTAATCACCAGACCAGGGAGCACCAACATCTGGGTTCATAAAGCTGGGGGTGTTCCTTAACAATAGCTACCCAGAGTCTTGTCTGGCCAAATCACAAAGAAACCTTCTTCTCATGAGTGAGCCCCAAAGTAAAATACCAACTTCCTAGTATATATAGTTTTCAACTAATAGAGTCAGAAAACATCAAAATGTGACTCAGTACCTAACTGGCTGAGTGCCAAAAGGTGTGAAAGTCTTCCTGTAAGCAAGCCTCCCCTAAGCAAGCCTCCTATTAAGCAAACTTCTCCCTCAAGGCAATAT
This sequence comes from Petaurus breviceps papuanus, assembly GCF_028583685.1. Lineage (NCBI taxonomy): Eukaryota > Metazoa > Chordata > Mammalia > Diprotodontia > Petauridae > Petaurus > Petaurus breviceps. The sequence continues at coordinate 20,010,727 of NW_027185655.1, read as the reverse complement.
ATACCTCCCTGAATACATACAGTTTTCATCTGATGGGCTCTATGTGAATCAGGATGTGTCACAGCTGTGAACTGGGCTGAAGTTCCAAGCAGCAACACACTATAATTGAAATACCTGTGTACCTTTAGACCTGGGTACACAGTCCCTGTTCCAAGGGAAAAAGGGGACACGTGGTCACAGGGAAGATCTTATATTCCACTAATCCTACATATAGTTAGCAGCAAATTGTTCCAAAAGAGCATTAGACTTTGGATTAGAAGATATTGACTTGAATATTCCTCTTATTGGCTCTGTGACCTTGGGTAAGTCACTTAACTTCCCAGATTCTCAATTTTCTCACCTGCAAAATGGGGATAGTAATACCAACTTTACCTACTTGAAGTTTAAAAAAGTGAACCCATAGTGTCCTCAATATAGGGAGTTAAAGTGAGGAACTTACATAGCATAGTCAGTGCTATATAAATACTATTAATAATTATTATTAATATTGCATACTTATTGGGGAAAGGCTCTTAGTCATATGTATTTGTCTTATATACACATACAAATACACCCATATGTTTGTATATATATTTATATCCATAATCTACATCTATACTTAGTTATCTATTTATCTATCTATATTTGATTTTTTATATCAGAATTTTGCCAGAAATGTCTGAAGCCAAGATTTTTTTTCTGATTGACAGCTTTTCTTTCTATTCTACTTGCATTGATTTTGTTCCTGCAAAAGTTAAAAAAAAAATTTTCAATGGAATTGTATATTTGTCTTGTTATCTCTTCTGTTCCATGCCTGATTACGCATTCTCTACCAAATCAGAGCTCTAAAAGATATCTTTTATCCTCTATCATTCCTGATGTGACACTTAATTAGGCCACTTATATTTTTTAGCTTATTCTGACAAATTTGTATGATACCGGTGTAAATCTGCTTTCTCCCAAAGTAAATTCTAGTTTTCCCTTAGCTCTTGTCAAACTGGGACTCTTTTCCAGAGTAGGTTGTGTTTTTTAGTTTAATCAGACATTGGGCTATTGTATTAACAGGTGTTTTTAAAAACATAACCTGTTAGTAAATCAAAACAGATTTTAGCCTTCTTTTGTTTATAAGATAAGACTTTTAGAAGTTCAGGTAAATAATCCTATTTCACTGAATTGTGAAAAAGCCTTGTGGGAAGTGATTTTTTCATGACAAATTCTTTAGATGCCTACATAGACACTCCAATATAACACTTGTGAAAATAAGCAGGCTAATGTAACCCTGCATTTTAAGTTTCAAAAATAATTTCACTTTTTGGGGGGCAGAAGGGACCCCAAAGCTTCTTTCTAATAAATATTTAAAAAATAGTTTCTTTTCAAGATACAATAGAGCTGGAGTGGCAGGAGAAAAAAAGGAAGCAGGGATAGGAGTAGCCTTGCCAAGGCTGTACCTGAACTCCTGTGAAGAGATTAACTAGAGAATGAGAAACACAGGTAGTCCATTTCTGAGGGAATGGTTGCACAACCTGGTTGTACTGTTAGGGACAAAGCAAAAGGCTGAGTGAATTAGATCCCTCCTTCTTGCCCAGAATGTCTGGCCGCTGCCATGATAAAGAAATGGAAGAGGGGGGAAAGGTCAATCCACACACTTAGGGGCCATCTTTGAGAAGGCTCCATGTTGTCTTTTCATCTTTTATGCTCTCATCTCACCCACAGGGAGAGAAGGCTGATCAGCACACATGCTTCCAAAACTCTGAAGACATTCATGTGATAACCAGTCACCACTGAAGGTTAACTGGTTCCTATATTCAGCCTGGTGCCTAAGCTGTGAAGCTAAAATCTGGATATGTTGGCTATTGAGAAGGCAGCAGTGTTCACATCCCAGGAGCAAAGATGCTGCCTATTAATTCAGGGAGTTGAAAACAGAGATAAATAAATCAGTATGTGGAAACTACCAAGATAGACATGACAGTCCCATATTTTATTGCTCAAACCTGGCACATGATAGGTGCTTTATGATACACAACCATCATGATTTGCCAATTCATGATGATCCCATGTAGAAGCATTCAACTATCAACAATTTTCAACTGGTCTTCTTCCCTTACGTTCCTGAGTTCTGGGCACACAGGTTTTTTGTTTACATTATGAGCTTCTTTTTTCCTTCCATTTGACTTGGGTTATGCCTCATTTTCTGTCCCTGCATTCCCTCATTACTCTTATCCCCTATCCCTTTGTCGCTAGATCTACCAATGTGACAAGCATCCAGATGAAGACTTAGCTCTGGAGTGAGCCAGACCCCAGGAGACTACAATGGGCTTCTTACCAAGTCTTAGGGGCTGTGGGATATATAGAACATGACCTTATCAGCTCGGATGTGAAATTTGAGACCCTCTACTTAGGAAAAATCAAGCTACTTTTGGGGATGTAAAACAAATTATTTATTTATTTTAGGAGAAACTCAGTGTTCAACACAGTGCCCATCACATAGTAGGCACTTAGTAAATGTTTGTTTGAAGTAACTGTAGTCAAATCATAAGGATATTTTTCAAAAGTAACAATACTTTATCTGTGGTTTATGACCAATTTGAAAAAGATAATACAATTCACTTTTTGCTTATTTCATAATTTATATATTATATAATTTAAAATTATTTAAAATAATTTATTGCTGGGATGGTGGCTTATTTCTATAATCCTAGCTACTGAAACTAGTGACTATTTCAAACTTGGGGGTCTGATCTACAGTGGGTTATGCAGATGGGGCATCCAGCATCAATACCATGAACCCCTGGGAGCAGGAGGACGATCACATTAAAAAAAAAAACCGAGGAAAACCAGCCCAGGTTAGAAATGGAGCACGTTAAGACTCCTAGACAGATTGCTAAGGAGATTAAGTTTGTAAATAGCCCTTGTTCTTCTAGCCTGGGTGAGATGATAAGACCCAGCCTTAAAAAAAAATTAAAGCAGCTTTATAATAATTTACCTTACAGTGTCTACTGGAGCACACAAGGAAAATAAGGCAAGGTGAGCAGAAGGTAACAGACCAGCATATTTTCATATAGAGTGTCTAGATATAAGGATAAAAAACCCAATCATAAAGGAATAGTTGGAGATATCTTGATATGAATTCTTTATGTAGCATGCCCCTTCCAATATACATATTTATATGTACATTTCTCATACATATTTTCATTCGCATTTTCATATCCATGGCTTCTATATTTTTACATCCACAAATGCAGAAAAAGGGAAATTAGGGAGGAAATCACACAAATAGGAAGTGAGAACAACATTAATAATACAGAAGCAGGGCATAGGGTTTTCCAACCAATAGCAATCATTATTTTTGTCAGAGTCGCTCCAGGCCCAAACTCTAGTATTGTTGATGCAGTAGAATAGGAAGGATAAATGCTATTTGTAATTTTCCATCAGACTGAGGGTTAGCACGAATAAGACATCAGTACAAAATAATTACAGCTAAGACAGACATTAACTACATTGTTCTCATCGCCATTGATCAAGTCCTTCAAAGCAAAGCTTACGAGAAGAAATTTTAATTCTATTGGTTTTCTATAGCTTCTGTTAACACAATAGGAATGTCTACACTTTTGTTTGAAGGATCGGTGGTTTTATTTCTAGTGGTATCAATCACAACCACACCTTATCCTATGTGAGCCAGGAAAACAGTTTTAGATAGTGACGAGGCCATCAAACAGACAAGAAATTCACTGAGAATGCTACAAATAAACTACAAAGCTGGAAATCCAGTTTAAAGTGACAAATCAGTGAGTTGGCTAGAAATCTGGGTAGAAAATCCAAATCCAAATAGATGGGAAAAAATTCCACCTAGAAAACTTAAGTGAAATTTTACCAAGAAGAGAGAAAGCTAGAAACCTCGCTGAAAGCTGAACATCCTTTACAATTAAAATATTAAGTACTTTCAAACACTCCTATGGATCTGGGAGCTCAGCTTTGGGAATTGTCTTCAGTGATGTACCTCTAATTCATCCTTGTGACACCTATGCATATCTTTCCATAAATTCACCAAAGAGGGTCCACCCAGCATTCTGGAGGCCTTTCTTGCTTCCTGCTGACCCGACATCCTTTGTCATGAGGCCAGCCTATCTTCACACATCATCCTTGAGGGCATCTGTAGTAGGATGTGGGATGACACTGTCCAGTGTTTATTTACTATGCTTTGGAAGACTTAGCCCTTCCCCATTTGTAAGGGAGGGAGATGAGGAGAAGTCTCTTTAGAGGCAATATTGTTGGGAAATTCAGGAGGATGTATGATAGAAAATCCTCTTGGATACCACTGCCACAGACTATAACTGTGAGCTGGCAAAAGAGGGAGTGCCAAGATACAACAGGAAAAAAGGTTGGAGCAGTTTCACTACGAGAACAATGAGCTCCCTGCTCAATTTTTGTTCTTTGAGGCATCTGGTGGTGCATTGGACAGAACACTGTGCCTGGAGTCAGGAAGACCTGAGTTCAAATCTGGTCTCAGATAATTGCTAGCTGTGTGACCCTGGGTAAGTCACTTTTCTACCTCATTTTTCTTAACTGTAAAATGGGGATAATTTCAATTGAATGAATATTTATTAAGTACCTACTACTATTATGTGCCAGGCACTTTGCTAAGTACTAGGATTACAAATAAGAAAAAGAAAGACATTCACTGCCCTCAAGGAGCTTACACTTTAACAAAGAAGGACAATACACAAAAGGAAGCTGGAATGTGGTGGTGGTGGTGGTGGTGGTGGCGGACCAAGGACACAGTGAGGACATGTGATGTTCTGTGGAGTCCAAATCAAGCCCAGGTGCTAATGGAAAGTGGAGAGTTATCTGGAAAATTCAGATTCATGCTCAATAAAGCAAAGCTTTGGAAGACATTTGGTGCTCCGTCCTTCAGCCCTTTAATCAGAGGAGAGAGGAAGCTGAGGAAGTTGTGAAGACAGTGTCTAAGGCTGAGTCAAACAACATGATGGGATTTCAGGATAATAATAGCACCAGCTTCACAGAGTGGTGAAGATCAAATATTTGTAAAGCGCTTAGGGCAGTCCTTGGCATGTAGTTTTTGGTTGCTGTCCTTCATTCTCAAAGAGGACCAGAATGCCATCATTATGTTGGGGTCAAGGTGCAGCATCCAACAATAGCTGTTGGAAACTCAGAAGGCTCTACCACAGGTCAGGCACAAACAGTCTGTAGGAACATTGAGAGTGGAGATGTTTCTTACTTTGTGCATCTCACATTTCTTTTGAGCCATCACAATTCTGCTTTGCTCCTAGAGCACTTTGATGAAGGCACCCCATGCTGGGTGGTCCTGTGACTGTGTCTCATGCCTCACAATAGATTCTGTAGTTTTTTAGAGACACCTTGAGAGTGTTCTTGTATCACTTCTTCTGACCTCCATGTGAGCACTTGCCCCGTGTGAGTTTTCTGCAAAATAGTCTTTTAGGCAAATGTGCATTTGGCATTTGAACAACTTGGCCAGCCCATTACAGTTGTGCTCTCTGCAGTAGAGTTTGAATGCTTGGCAGTTCAGCTCATGATCTAACTTTAGTATCCAGTACCTTCTCTTGGCAGGTGATCTTCAGAATCTTCCTAACACAATTCAAGTGGAAGCCATTCAGTTTCCTGGCATGGCGCTGGCATACGGTCCAGGTTTCATAGGTATACAGCAATGAGGTCAGCACAATGGCTCTGTAGACCTTTAGTTTGACAGACAGTTTAATACCTCTTCTTTCCTACGCTTTCCTTCAGAGCATCTCAAACACTGAGCCAGCTCTGGCAATGATTGTGTCAACTTCATCATCTATGTATTCATTCCTGGAAAATATTCTTGCCAAGGTATTCACAAGATTCAAAATTTCTCCATTTGCTATAACTGATGGTTCCACATATGGATGATGTGGCTCTGGCTGGGGGAGAACCTCTGTTACTTGCTGTTAATTGTTAGGCCAAAATTAGCACAAACAGCAGAGAACTGATCCATATTTCAACACATCGAAGCTTCAGAAGCTGCCATTGAATGCACAGTCATCTGTGAATAGAACGTTACACACCAACTTTTCCTCTATTTTAGTCTTGGCTTGTAGCCTTTTGAAGTTAAATAATTTACCGTCAGTGTGGTTGCTTTTCTTCTTGTTGAAGGCATCTAACAACATTCCTGAAAACATCAGAGTAAAAAGATGCAATATTTGCTTAGTTTCCTTGAAGCAAGAGCTATTTGCCTTTCAAGCGTACCAGATTTCATGTTGTCCATAAGTACCCACAAATTCCATGTACCAATAGTGAGTGGAATCATCTTTTCAGAAATTTTTGTACATTGTGTGTGTGTGTGTGTGTGTGTGTGTGTATGTGTTTTGCCTGTAAGGGGTTGGGTGGGGGAGAGGATCCCTGTCTGCCACAGGGAGTAGGCCACGGTTGGGTGAAGCACACAAGTTTTAGGGCATCTTCTATCGCCTTCTCTTCACTCCAGGATGTGAGCAGTGAGGTTCTTTTAAAAAGCTGCTCAGACACCCAGGGGGCTGCGGAATCCCACTGCTGAGAAGATGACCAAATGGCCTGGACCACCTGTGTGGATACCGTGACTACAGCTCTCAGTATATCCACATTTATGGCTTTGTCTCTTGTCTGCGTCACCACAGGACTTTGAGGTAGGTAAAAATGGCAGAAGAGTGTGGGTGATCGCTTTTGACTCACACATAAACTGGATTTAAGTGAGGCAGACTTGCCTGAAGTCGTCAGCTTCATTCTCTCTTCCAGAGTCATCAGAGTTCAGTGGCAGGACAAAAGTCAAGATAACTGGCAATGGCCCAGGAGGCAGTGGAGGGCCTTGGCATCTTCAGTGTCTAATCCAAGCTCTAAGGGCTCCACAGTACCTGTGTCAGCTGCCTTCATGACCATTGGAACAAATTGTTCACTTCTTCGCATTCCACAAGAGGAAGTCTTCCCATGTTTGTGGTAGACACCCTCCCTTGCCAACTCACCAATGGATCTGGGGCCTATGAGGTACCCTCAGCGTGGTTTAGCCCTCTGTCAAAGTGGTCACCGGGGGTGTGGCTGCTTGTGCCCACTACAGCTTCTTACAGCCATAGGGGAGAGTAGGGTGAATCAGGTGTACAGCAAAGGTGAAAAGTAGCCCTGAAGTGGACTTGGCAACCCCCACATAGGAGATACTAGTCTTCTCTGAACACTTCTACATGCCTTCACATATAGCAGGCACCGAATAAACGCTTCTTTTCTTCTCCCTTCTAGGATTTATTTGATTTCTGTTCTTTTGCCATTTGCTTTTAAAGAAAATAGCTTCTCCAATCTAATGTATTTGCTTGATGCATTGCTGGTGTGTGTGTGTGTGTGTGTGTGTGTGTGTGTGTGTGTGTGTGTGTTTGCATTCTTTGGAGTAAAAGCTGTTAAGGTAGCTAGAGGGAGAGAATGATAGATGTGAATATTGCTGTGAGGTGCTCCTTGGTGAAACTACAAGGGTTTACAACTAGGCTGAAAAATATATTGCTGATCCATATTTTATAATTTTTCAACAGCAGAGAAAAAGACCATGTGCATGCAGACCAAATAAACAGGCCCAGCCTGAGCCTAAAGGGGACAATTTAGGGAAGAGAACTGGAGTTTTTCCTTTCCTTCTGAGTCCAGCGGCCTCAGGGACCTTGGTTCTTTTGTTCTTCTTGTAAAAGTTAAAAAAAAAATCCTCCCCTAAAGTGGCAGCTGAGGGCAGGGATTAGAGGGAAAGCCAGGCCTTGGTAGTAGGAATTGGGGATAAGGATCTCTTTCTATACAGTGGAGGGGCCAGATCAAAGGGAGTCACTAGTTCTTCTTCTAAACTTTACCTCACCTAAATGCGAGAAATCTTTTACTTTTGCTTCTCAGAATTTCTCTAATTGCATGGTGTAGTCTCCTCATATCCACCATATTCTCCATTTTCCTTTGTGTGAATCTCATTTTAAATTTTTTCGGAAATGATTGTATTTCAAGTCCTGCTAGCATATAGTATTACTGATAGAATATTAGAATAAAAAGATGGGTCTTTGCTTTTGTGAAAATCTTGGGGTATTAAAATAGATTTATAATTTTAAAACTATTCTTCTCCTCCTGTTCAACCTTGGGTAAAACTTGTCCCTCTTGTATTATCTGGGCCAATGAGCTCTTTGGGTTGGCCACTCAAATGCACAACAAACATCTTTCATTCACTTAGTGTTTCCTGTTTGGATGTTAGGCTAAAATGTTTTAAGTGTTTTTACATCTCTTCTAGGAGGCGCTGCAATGTTCCAGGGTTTGATATCACCTGCACAGTGATATTCACAAACAGGAGAATCTGAGGGATCTCAGTATCCAGAGAGGTTTCCCCTTCTACTTGAACTGTACCCTGGATTTCCCCCCATCACAGTGATGAACGTTTCTGGTGAGCATAAACCTTCCTCTCTCATGCCTAGCCTGTTGTTTAGCAGCAGAATGGTCATTGAATGGGGCTATCATTTTGTTATGTCTTTCAAGGAATTTTAAATGATTTTGATGTAAGGATGGAAAACATTCAGTTTGTTGAAAAGGGCCTTTAGGCAGGATTTTGCTCTAGCAATATACAGGCTTTTTCATAATGAACTAATAAATATCACAGTAGGTTCTTACTGTAAAATAGTGAAGATGTGGTCCATCATTGAATTGTTGTGTTTGTTTGTTTTTGAAGAGGACCATGGCATCAGTAAAATGATGACATGACTTGCAATTGACTTTGATTTGAGTGAGGGAGGGTTGTGTAAGGTCACCAGTCTCTCTTTCTCCTCCAGAACCATCTACATTCAGTCACCAGGATGCAAAGGGAGACCCTGGCCTTTAGGCTAAGGCCTTTTCACTCTCTTGGGAAACCCTGCTTGTTCTCTACTAATATTTCATTAAGGATGTCCTCAGTTGGTATGTAGATAACTTCCATATGACTTTTGTGCAGATCGAAGAAGAAGGCTTATGGGTCGGGAGTTATATTTTCTTTGTTGCCTATTTTTTGTCACAATGTTGATAAGACCACCATGAAAATATTTGTAGCATAGTTACCAACATCAATGGCTAAAGGAAGAAGAGGTAGAGGAATTTATAAAGTATTTGGTTAAGACCATCCAAATCAAATCACCATAGAGTTTAATACTTAGTGAGTTTATTGCAAAGGTGGGAAAATGTGAGGACTGCAAGTATATGGTAAAGTATGGTTCCAGGAAAAAGGAGACAGGCAAAGGGTTGTAAATTACACTGATGATACCTTTACAACACGAACAGTTTTTTTTGTTTGTTTTGCTTTTTGGAGGGCAATTGGGGTTAAGTGACTTGCCCAAAGTCACATGGCTAGTTTTTATGTTAAGGGTCTGAGGCTGGATTTGAACTCAAGTCCTCCTGACTCCAGGGCTGGTTCTCTCTTCACTGCGCCACTTAGCCACCCCTGCACGAACACTTTCTTGAGAAAAGAATCAGCAGATGCGGAACATGGTAAGAACCATATAACACCGCACACACAAAGAAAACTGTTGCATTTTAACAGACAGGAAAAGATTTATCATTGATGTGGGAGTTATTCCTGTATTATCTGTCTCTGTACAGTCAGACCATTGATTTGTTGATACAAAGATCAGGATTAGTAAGATGTAAGAAAAAACAATAATGAGAAAAAGACATGGTATGTAATAGAATCAACTCAATGCCTATTTATTAATATGAGTAATTAGAAAAGAAAAAATGGGAAATGGACAGCAGAAATGATATCAACACTGACTATAATAATTTTATATAGTTCATCCAATGTAAGTCTATTGCCACAAAAAGCAGACCAAATAAATGAGTAAATGAGCAAAACAGAGATTTTACTTGCCAAGAAGAGATAGATGGTGGCCAAAGACAATACTGGGTTAGAATATAAAATAGCTTGTAAAACATTATGAAAAAGAATGACCAATGATTACAAAGTAGTATTGTTTCAAAAAGCAGAGAGAAATTGGGGAGGCTAAAATCCAATTAAAAAAAGTCTTATAAGAGATACAACTAAGAAAAGTATCCTAAGGGTATTTAAAGACATAAATGTGAGGAGAACAACAAATACAAGAAAAAATGGAAATATTTTGTAAAGATTATTAAAACTGTGTTTTACTCAAGAGAACAGCAGAACCACCATACTTAGAACAACATTTGCTTATGGGGGAAGAGGGTCAGAAATGGTCCTAAAAAGAATAAATACAGAAAAAAGCAGATGATTAGACCCACTGCATATATAGAAAATCTGTGCTGCTGGAGATAAAATTATGAGATTGTTGAGGGATCAACATTGATACAAGGTATCTGAAGGAGGGGAAGCTACCAAAGGAGTTAAGAAATCTAAATAGAAATTCACAAACATAGAAATGTTATGACAAGCCCACCAAGAGAACTAGAAATCCAGCAAGAAAGCTACAAATAAGCTTCGAAGATGTAATTATACCTAGAAAGTAATAAATAAAGCTATTTTGCATCAGATCCAATTAGAAAGCTAAAAATCCAGCTAGAAAAGCCGGAAAACTAGAAATCTAGCAGACAACAATTATGTGTGTGTATGTATGTATGTATGTGTGTATAGATAAACATATAAATATATACAATATCTAACGATATATAATATCTAACTATATGTCATATCTAACTATAGATATGTATATAACTAGCAAGTTAAATAGAAAGCCACAGATACTCTCCATTTCTTAGAATATCATCCTCTACCAGAGGAGGGTTAAAGAGGAATATTATACTAAAGAGGGAGGCAGTTGACTTCTTTATTGAAATTATTGAATACTAGGGATATATCCCCAAACATTCCTAATTCTCTCTTTAATAACATTTCTTAGAGTCATTTCACCACTGTAAAAATATTTTAAGGGGTATCCACATTGTTGACTCAGAAATTCAGTCTCATCAGGTTTAATTTTAAGATTCTATGCTGATTGGGAAAAATACTAAAACATCCTTGTGAAGTGCAACTATAACTCCACTAAATATAATTATTTGACTCTAAAAATATGATAGGTGAAATATTGTCGTGGGGTAAGTCGATAACACAGGGATAACCTTCTGTATATATGTACATATGCATATATGCCCACATATGTGTATATATATACACACACGTACATATGTGAATATACATATACATACAATGCTTTGCCTATATTATCTCATTTTATTCTTACAATAATTCCATAAGGTAAAGACTATTTTGGGGCACTTAGGTGATATAGTAGGTAGAGTACTGGTCTGGAGTCAGAAAGAAACATCTTCATGAGTTCAAATCTGCCTTTGGACACTTACTAGCTGTGTGACCCTGGGTAAGTTGCTGTTTGCCTCAGTTTCCTCATCTGTCAAATGACCTGGAGAAGGAAATGTCAAACCACTCCAGTATCTTTTCCAAGAACACCCTAAATGAGGGAAAATAGGGGAAGAATAATCAAAAGAAACAAGGAAAAGCTTACAACTGATTTGTATCAGGCATATGTTTGAGCCCACTTCAATTTTCAGTGTGGGCATTTATATCTAGGAAATCTGCAAATGTTACAAAACAACAAATAATTTTGTTGATTATCTAGAATTAAGAAAGTGTTAATAATGCAGATTAAATATAAAAGTGTTTCCTGAATACATTCCCCCTCCAGAGACATTTACCAGCATACCTGGGTTTTATCCTATGTAGCCTTAGAAAGAAGATTGTATGTCAGACAGATTCTTAACAGTAGTTGCTGGTTCACCTACACACCTGTTGGCATTTTTTTTTCACAGGTAGTTACTGGATTTTTTCCTGTTGCCTAAAACAAAAGACAGTATGCATGTGTGTGTGTGTGTGTATGTGTGCACATACGCATGCATGCGTGCCCTCAAACTTTTCTGTAGTATTAAACCAACAGGGAAGAGGATAGAGTGACTGGGGAAGAGGGCAGACCTAGGAATAATTTCCTATTTTTTCATACTAAAGTGAAAAGTAAATGGGAATTTCACATTATGTAAAAACTTTTTGGTGATCTTCTAGTGTGGTGTGGGAAGGGGGAGAGGTTATAATCCATCTGCTGACAAGTCATGTTTTGATCTACTTCAAAGGGCTTTTCTATTACAGAAATGGAATAAAGAGCTTAAAGACAGACCTTTCCATCTGCTGCATATTTAGAAAACAGCTACACAGGTTTCCACAGTGTATTGCAGGCCAAACGGATTTTGTTGCTTTAAACAAGCAAAAAAAAATTGAATTGTTAGACATTTGGAGACTTTGGACAATTGTGAAATCATCAGAAGTCAGGGAAACTATACTGGAAAATGGTATAAAACCCATTCCCCATATAGCTATTGGGATAATTCTATGAAAGTGTCACATTGAGTGGATAGCTGCCAGTCAAAATGAATGTAAATACAGCAGTACAGAAGAGAAGGAAAACATTAATTAAAAGAAAATGAAACAAATTACAGCAAACTGGAAAACATTAAAATAATGAAGCAATTGTATTTAGTAGAATGATGCAAAATATTAATTACACAAAATTCACTACAGAATTGTAAGCTCATTTGGATTCAGGCTCAGTATGAATAAATTTACGTTGTGTTTGCTCTGTAGCTCTGAAACTATCTTTGTAGTAGTAGTAGTAATAGTAGTAGTAGTAGTAGTACTAGAGGTAGTAACGGTAGTGCTGGTACTAATAGTAGTACTGGTAGTAGTAATAGTAGTAGTAGTCAGAAAAAGCATGTCTAAAGAGTTGTAGTAATAGCAGTAGCAGCAGCAACAGCATTAATGAGAATATCTATAGAGGTTTTCAAAGTTCTTTACAAATATCTCATTTGACCCTCACAAGTATATATTAATATTATTCCCATTTTATAGATGAATTGGTTGTAGAATCTTATTTGTATTTGCTGACAAGTGCTTATTGGAATAAATGGTCTACCTACCTCAGTCTCTAGTGTCAACACCAGCAACACTGGAGATTGCATGTGTAATCCTCTGGGATTTAGAGTTCATGGGCTTTTTGGAGTATTTAGAGAGGAAGGGATATACTTTAAGGACAAATAGCAATGTTTTAAAATTCAACACACATTGAGCATGCTCATGCAGAACTTTCAGTGTGGAACTATATGGCTTAAAATATTTAAAAAGTACAGGGTTTGCTTTCAGGGAGTTTATAATCTAATTTGGAGAGATAATGAAAATTATGATCAATCATGAGTATCATAGACAATAGGGACTCTTGGAGTTCAGAGGAGGGGGTGTAATTGTGAACTGGAGTGTTGGAAAAAGGTTCATGGAAATGACAGGACCTGTGAAGGATAGACAAAATCTTTATAGTCAGAGAAAAAAGTGGAATGAGATTTCAGGTATATGGCCCAGTATGTGTAAGCAAAAGTGGAGAGAGGGCAAAAAATACGATGTTATTTATTATATGTATTATATTTTATATGATAAATATAACAATATATAAATAATAAACAATAAAATAATAAAATAAAATAATATATAAAATATAACATATTTTAATATATTATCAGGGGACTATGACATTTGGCTAGAGGTTCATGTTGGAAATAATAGGAAATAATGTTGTAAAAGTAGGCTGGTGCTAGTTTATGGAGATCCTTGAATGCCAGGCTAAGGAATTTAGACTTTCTCTTCTTGTAGGGAAGAGGGTACTTTTGGAGATTTTAAAGGAAAGGAGCTACATAAAGAAAATCATGTTTGGGAAGATGTTCCAGGTTTGTTAGGTGGATTCCCATGATTGGAAAGGGGATCAAGCTCTCCTTCCCTTTCTCCAACATTCAGCAGTGAATGCTCTCTAAATGAATTGTTAGGTGGTAAACATTCCCCAATTTCCTCCAAGAGGTGGAAGCAAAACTTAGTGCCTAATACAATCATGTTCTGGTTAGCTTTTGAATCTTATGAGTTGTTACAGAAGAGATATAGAACTGACTGGTTCTTAAATGGACAGTGAATGCAAGAGTGCCAAATGCTGCCCATAAGTGCTTTGGGTACTTTCAAATAAGGGCATGGTCCTTCTCTACACTGATACAACAGTCAGTGTCTGGTGAAGGTCACAGGATGAGTCTTCAGCAACATTGTGATGTGAAGTGGGATTAATAAATAAATAAGTTTATTAAAATTATGAAATTAATATAAAAGAAATAATAAGATTATCATCAATTAATAATGGATTAATATTGTAAATATAAATAAAATTATAAATATAATAAATAGTGAAAAATTTCAATTTCTTTACAGCAGTCTTGTTGGTGAGGTTCCTAACTCTTCAAGAGCTGCTGAAGATAAATATTATCTTCATATTATATGTAACATATATAATATAATAATATTATATTAGGCATATAAAATAAGTAGGTAGCATGTACCTGGGCTTGTGGAGGTCTTTCAGTCACTAAATGACCAAAGCATATGAGTCTGTACTCATGATTGGTCTCTGACCCCTCACCAACCTCATATGGAGAGCCTTTTGTAGATGGGGAAGCTGTGATGGATTGTTTTCCCTAAATGAATCTAAGAATGATGTTGGGAGGTAATGGTTATCCTAGGGTGGGCTATCTACTAAATCTGGATATTTAAAAACATCCTGAAAATGACTTTGAGAGAAGCTTCTTTCTTTTATGTCCCCCTTCCCCCACTGGCTGTCTCCCTGTGGCAGTTCTTTCCTCTTCTCTGTTTCCTGATTTTCCAGACTTCTTTCAAACCTCTACTAACATATAACCTTCTGCCTTTACCTGTCCCCCTCAATGTTCATATGTCTCTGAGATTACCTCCAATTCATCCTCTGTGTCAGTACACAGTTATTTGAATGTTTTCTCCCCCTTTGGATAGCAGGCTCCTTGTTGAATTGAAGACAAAAATTTCTTGTGTGTGGGCCACACATTCTGCAGAAATTAGAAGAAAAGAAAAAAATAGCTATACCCAACATGTAGATTCATGAGACTACAGGTAGCTTTGTTTCAAAGAAACATATTAATTTCTAATGTGCAAGCAAAAGGGGTAATAATCAAATTTAATAAGAAAGTTTCTTGTCCCAAATGGAGGTTTCTATGGCAGCTTTCATATGAAAATAAGTAATGATAATGATAACAATAACAAGAATAATTCTAGCTCAGTCCATCTCTTAGTTTACTTACTTCCATAGGTAGAAAATTCATATGTCAGTTTGCACCTTGACCTTGGAAATGATCATGGTAGTCAACGTAAAGCATGACTGGATGAAAAAAGACCATCGTGAGGACACTCTGGAGATGACATAGTCAAAAGCCATGTTGGGGAATGTAGGTGGAATAAATGTTCTAGGAAAAATAAAGGTCGATCAACCAACATGAATTTATTAAGCACATACAATAAGCCAGGTACTGTATATTGTAAGAAAAAATATTGTTTTTACAGGAAAAGTCTCAGTTTTGTGGTGATCCCATAATGAGGGATATAGACATAATTGTTGACTCTTCTATTTGTTACCAGTTTAAGAATATGCTTATTTGGTTGTGTGTAGGAATGTGATCGTAAACATTGAACAGCTAGACCTCCTAAAATATGTGTATGACACACTTCTAAATTTAATCTGCATTATTAACATTTTCTCTATTACTTTCTTACTTCTAGAAATCAACAAAACAATGTCAAGCCCTGGTTTGTAGTGTGTGTTAATTTCCAAGGTATAAATACTCAGGCTGAAAATATAACAATTGGCTCTCACAAGCCAGTTCAAGCTGGCTCCAGTGAACCCTTGGTGGAATGTGATAGTAGGATGAGTCCACCAAAAGGCAGTCTATGATACTGAACTTGAATCCCCTGACTGGTTGGGAACGGAAAAGATGGTGCCACTTCCTGGTGGTAGCTGGAGCCACTCTCCCCACTAGGGGGCAGCAGGGCACTGATATCAATTTCTGAGGATTTGCACATGCATTTGTCTGCTCAGTTAGAACAATTCCTTTTAGGGAGGTATTGCAGAGCTTTTCCAATAAATGCCTAGGGAAAAAAAAAAAGGGAAAACATAGAAAGATACTACTCTTTTCATCTGGACCTTTCATGCAGAGATACTTACCAAGGTCCTTATTTTTTTCCTTTAGTTGCTCACTCTTCAGTCCAGTTTAATTCACTTCCTAGGTAGCCTCTCCTTGCCAAACTGGCTCATTGGAATCAAGTCAAGTCGACAAGCATTTATTAAATGCTCCCTCTGTGCTAAGTGCTGCAGATACAAAGAGAAGAAGAAACTTTCCTTGCTTTCAAGGAGCTTGCAATCTAATTGGAGAGAGGTCCAGACAAGATACACACAGGCTGAGTTGGAGGCAATCACAGAGGGAAGGGATAAGCAGTAGGGGGCACTGGGAAAGGTAGCAGGTGATATTTTTGCTGAGATTTGAAAGAAGTCAGGGAAAGCAGGAGATAGAGATGAGGAAAGAGAGAATTCCAGGTATGAGGGGACAACCAATGAAAAAACCTGGAGTCAGGGGATGGAAGGTGTTGTGCGAAGAACAGCAAAGAGACCAGAGTCACTGGATTGTAGTCTCCATGGCATCTACCACAAACTCCCTGTACTTTTTTCTGACTAGCAAAATGGATCATCCATCTGTTTTCAACTTACAAGTCATCAGTGTGCTTCAACAGTATGTATAGATTTTGTACATCTGGCAGATTATGGACATAATGTAAACGTATTTCAGTAACCACTTTTACAGATGGAAAATGCAGTGACGAAAAAGAAAAGGATCAGTTTCTAAAGAACAGGAAATATTGTTAAAATAGCAGCCTTTCCAAAAGTATAAATCTGACCACCCCTGGAATCAGATTTTGGCACTCTCTTCATTTTTAAGATGAGTATTTTTTTTAAAGCTCCTTCTATGACCATCTCATTCCAATCAATCTCCTTTCCTGCCTTTAGTAATTCCCCTTAAATCTTTCAATTGCTAGTCAAGTAATCAAGCTAAAGTAGGCAGTTCCTTTAGAAAAAAAATAGAATAAAGTACTATTGAAACCTAAAAATTATTTGGGTGTTTGTTACCCACATCTTTCCTTTTTCCCCTCTGTGCTTCCCAGCAGTTGGATATAAATGTATTAGTGTCACTACTTGGAAATTTTTTTTGGCAAGCTTCTAAATGAGAGATTGCTCAGGATTCTGGGAAGTATAATTAGTCTATTTATCCTTTTGAGGAATACTCTGGTGATGGTCATTAGACTGAAAAAAAAAAAACATTGAAAAGATATGCTGCACCAGAGGCAATGAGATACAATTATTTTGTTGCTTCCCCAAATCTTTCTAGCTTCCAGTGAATCCACTACAGCTTAGGTTTTGCTTTGTCCATTCTTATGTGCTGATTGTTAATGCTTCGTTAGAAACAGCATAATTTGAAAAAATCACATATGCTCTCCAACAATTAATGGTCTGAAGGTTCCAAGCTAAACTGTCTCCTAGAAAATTTTCTACTCAGAGCTGTCACTAGGGTGAAACCACAGGTGTTTTGTCTGAGGGCACCAACATCTGATTTTCTTCAGGCTGTAGATCTTTGGCTTTCCATAACTTTGCCTGGTGGTCCTCCAAACTATACACAATATAGTGCCACACCCAAGCATGCCATTTCTTTTTTGGAGATGCCTTCCCCCATTCCTTAGTTACTTGCCTACTTGTTACCTTCCTTCTACCTTCTCCTAGGCAGTTGAAGACTATCAACCATGTGTAACAACAATGCATCTTCACAATGCCCACGGTGACTATAAATATACTGGTGTAATTGTGAATCACAAAATGTAACAGGCTCTCCACATGGAGGACAGAGCCAAAGCATTTATTCAAATACCAGAAAGCCTAGTCCCCAAATCAGAAACTCAAAGTCATTACAGTAGCCATGAAGTTGGTACACATAGTTAATGCAGTGAACACCAACATTCCCAAGCCTTCACAACAAGGATCCTTCTATCCTCACTCACAGTAGCTGCTCAGTCTCCACGTTGCTTGGTCCCAGCAGTTTCGGCTCCTAGTAGTTCTTGTTCCCAGCAGTTCTCAGCAGAAGTCCTAAGCAGAAGTTCTGACTGGCTCTCAGAAGAAGTTCTGCCCCACCCCTTCCTCCCACATCAGCAAGTTAATCCCACCGAGGGATTCACAAATTCTGGGCCTCAATACTTGACACAATTGTGAACTTGAAACAAAGCACCAAGCACCCTCTAGCTTGCCAATACAAGGGGCATGGAAGATTTTCAAATCCCATTACCATTACATCATGCCTCAGGAGCTAGAGTCAGACTCTCTTGAGGAATCATCCTTTCTTTCTCCTGATGTATCTGCACCATATTAAGGTTGACTATCTCTCCTTGTTCTCTTCCAAACTGAAGTTGCCCCAAGTGTTAGAATTCCTAGCTATGACTTTGCTCATGGTCAAAGAAGAAAGCCATCCTTTCATGGATAAGAATTCTCAATGAAGATAGAACAGTTAGAAGACTATAGTAAAAATGTCTCAGGTCTAGAAATGAAATGAAACTGTGGGGAACCACTCTCCATGAAAAGTGGGTAGAAGACCACAGAGACAATTTGCTAGGTATGGAAAGGATATTGCCATCTCTTATGAAAATAGATTGGATAGGATAATGCAGAGAAAATATTCCTAGGCCTAGAGAAGAAACCAAACCCTAGAGAAGAGCTTTTCACAAATAAAGAAGTAACTTCTAGGACTAGATGAGGGATAGTCAAACCCAGGAGAAAAGCCTTGCATTAAAGATAGAGTGACTAGGAGACAGACCATAGAGAAAAATGCTTCTAGGTATAGAAAGGAAATCAAAGAATGGGAGGCAACCCTTAATAGAAGATAGAGTGGCTAGAAGGGATTGAGTATATGTCTCTTGGGCAAAGACATAACTGGGGCTTTGTCTCAAGATACCTACCTGTGACATAATTTCTAGTTATCAGATCAATCAATCAATCAACAAATGTTTATAAAGCATCTACTATATGCCAGTCACTATGCTCAGTGCTGGGAATACAAATATGAAGAATGAAGCAATTTCTACTTGCAATAAGCTTATATTCTAATGGGTAGACATACATACACACAACACATACATGCATATACATATAAAACATATAGTATAAAGTTAATAAAAAGAAAAATATACACAGTAGCTAAATACATAGTCTTTTTGGAAGGAAGTCGTTAGTCATTGAGAGAATCAGGCAGGGCTCTGTATAGAAGATGGTACATGAGCTGTGTCTTAAAGGAAGAGAGAAATTCAA
The DNA here is from genome assembly GCF_028583685.1 of Petaurus breviceps papuanus. Classification (NCBI taxonomy): domain Eukaryota; kingdom Metazoa; phylum Chordata; class Mammalia; order Diprotodontia; family Petauridae; genus Petaurus; species Petaurus breviceps. Next base: position 19,991,486 of record NW_027185655.1, on the reverse strand, counting down.
AGAGGTTTTGTGTCTATAAAAAGTCATGGGGAAAGAAGATGGACTGTGGTATGTGAAGAAGGAAGAGAAGGCCAGTTTGGCTAGAACACACAGTTCAGGAAGGGGAGTTATATCCAATGAGCCTGGAAAGATAAGTTAGGGCCAGATTGTCAAGAACTTTCAAAGCTACACAAAGGAGTTGATATTTTCCTGTGGAGTCATCAGAAAGCCACTTGAATTGATTCCAAAGGGGAGATACATGGTCAGATCAATACTTAAGGAAAATGACTTTGGCAGCTGTGGACAGGATGGACTGGGGTGGAAAGAGGCAGGGCAATAATGAAGGCCTGAACTAAGGCAGGAGCCATGTTGGTAGAGAGTAAGACAAGGGGTTGTATATGAGAGACATTGTGTAGGTAAAATAAGATTTGGCAACTTGCTGAATGTGTGGAATGAGGGAGTGTGAGGGATTCAGGACAATGCTGAGGTTACAATCTTGAAAGACAGGAGGAATGGCAGTATCTTTTATAGAAACAGGAAAGTTTGGAAGAGGGAGGGTTTGGCATAAAGATAACGAGTTCAGTTTTGGATACAAATTCTTTGGAATGTCTCTGGAACATCTAGTTTAAAATGTTCACTAGGCAACTAGTGAGGTTGAATGAAGCTCAGGTGAGAGGCTGTATGTATGTGTATATGTATATTATATACATATCCTATGTACATATACACAGACACATACATACATACATATATGTGTATATATACACTACACATACACACATGCATCAGGGCAGCTAGGTAATATAGTAGACGGAGTGCTGGGTTTGAAGTAGGAAGACCTGAGTTTAAATCTGGCCTCAGACACTTAAAAGCTGTGTGACCCTGGGCAAATCACTTAACACTGTCTGCCTCAGTTTCCTCATCTGTAAAATGAGCTGGAGAAGGAAATGGCAAACTGTTCCAGCATCTTTGCCAAGAAAACCCCAAATGGGGTCACAAAAAGTCAGACATGATTGAAAATGACTGAACAGGGAGTGGAGTCAAGATAATGGAGTAGAAACAGCACCTCCACTTGGCTCCAGCTCCTACCACCTCCAATGCATGTAAAAGGAAACTCTGAACAAACTTCGGAGCTGCAGAACCCACAAAATGATGCAGAGAAGCTAACCTCCTGCTGAGGACAGCCCAGCAGGCCGGAAGAAATTGGCCAGCACAGCACTCTGGGAGCTGACTCCATCCCCACACTGAGGTTTAGCCCCAGGGTGGGTCTGACCAGCTGCTGGCTAGAGGGACTCCAAATCAGCAGCAGATGTGGTGGTTTCCAGAATTATCAACACATAGGTGCTAAGGACAAAGTGAGAGGTCAGTGCAGTGTAGACTTTGGGACCCAATAGTTGGGAGGGTGTCGGCTTTTGCCCCTGGGAAAGAAGCCACTGAGGGCTGCGGCTCAGCCACCCACCACATGGCAGCTTCAGCTCCTGGCCTGTAGAGTGTAGGGGGACCAAGCACCAGTCTGAGGGGTAATTGCTCTTGCTTTAACCCTCTTGGATCTGGATTGCAGTCTAGGGTGGAGGTCCTGGGGTGTGTGACCAGCTTGCCAGAGTGTGTGGAGGCCTCAGAGAGGGCACCCAACTAATACCTTCAGCAGCTGAGAAAACACCAGCATTTGGTACGAAGCTCCCCTGTCTGGTAGCAGAGTCCTACTGTGGCAAAAAGCCCAAAAGTCAAGTAATTGAGTGGCAACATGATCAGGCAAAGGAAGAAAAGCAAACAGAAGAATCCAACATTAGACTCCTATTTTGGGGACAAAAAGGATCAAAGCATGGAACAGGAGGAAGACAGTGAAGTCAGAACTCCTTCACCAAAAGCTTCAAAGGAAAATACAAGCTGGTTACAGACCATAGAGGACCTTAAGAAGCAAATAAGAGAAGTGGAGGAAAAATTGGGAAATTGAGAACGATGCAAGAAAATTATGAAATGAGAGTCAACAACCTAACTGAAGAAAATAACACCTTAAAAAATTGACTAACTCAAAGGGCAAAAGAGGCTCAAAAAGGCAATGAGGAGAAGAATGCCTTAAAAAGCCAAATTTGTCAGATGGAAAAAGAATCTCAAAAGCTCACTGAGGAGAATCATTGCTTCAGAATTAGACTGGAGCAAATGGAAGCAAATGACTTTATGAGAAATCAAGATGCTGTTAAACAGATCCAAACAAATGAAAGAATAGAAGGCAATGTGAAATATCTCATGGGAAAAACCACTGACCTGGAAAATAGATCCAGGAGAGATCATTTAAAAATTATTGGACTACCTGAAAGACATGATCAAAGAAAGAACCTAGAAAACTTCCCTGATGTTTTAGAACCAGAGGGCAAAATAGAGGTTGAAAGAATCCACCAATCATCTCCTGAGAAAGATCCAAAAAAGAAAACTCCTAGGAATATTATAGCCAGGTTCCAAAATTCCCAGATCAAGGAGAGAATATTACAAGCAGCCAGGAAGAAACAATTTGAATATTGCGGAAACACAATCAGTATAACCCAGGATCTGGCAGCTTCTACACTGAGGGATCAAAGGGCTTGGAATATGATATTCTGGAGGGCAAAGGAGCTGAGATTAAAACGAAGAATCACCTACCCAGTAAAATTGAGTATCATGTTTCAGGGGAAAATATGGTCATTCAGTGGAATAGAGGACTTTCAAGCATTCTTGATGAAAAAAACAGAGTTGAATAGAAAATTTAACATTCAGATACAAGAAGCAATAGAAGCATGAGAAGGTAAACAGGGAAAAGAAATCATAAGGAACTTATCAAAGTGATAATGGATACAGTTGGAGTCGACCAAATATTCCTAGAAAAGATCCTTACTATGGGGTGACACCATTTGAGGGCCTTTTAGATCAACTCACCAGGTATCTTATGAAGGAGAGGAAATTATCAAGACAAGGACATGGAAAAAGGCATAGAAAAAAAAAACAACTCAGACTTTATCAATGAAAAAAAGGTGATAGGGAATATCAACAACTATTTCTACTTTCTTACTATATAAATTTTTATGAGAATAATCTTTCTATGTTTTAAGAGCATCCCTGATAAAGTTTTTGGTAGACTGTTAGCAATCTTTCACAGGTGATAGTTCACATTTGACCACATTTTCACCATCACACAGTTGATTAAAAATTGAAAAGATATATGTATATATATATATATATATACACATATATATATATATATATAAAATCCCCCCCACCTCCATGCTTATTATTTCTTGATGATTGAAATGCTTTTGATCAGATAAAACCTCAAGGACTCTCTCTTACTATAGACATCTCCTAGGGATACATCAAATCATGCAAACTTTCTTAAAGACACAGAGATTCTGATAACTTTGCTTGATGACCCTCTAACCATTTTTATTAGGTGAGGCATAAAAGAGGAAGACTCCTGCTCAATTTATCATTGTCATTGGGGAAACTCAGCTTAAGCTGAAGAGGAGGGGTCCTAAAGAGTCTCCTCTTTGTGAATTACATTGAGCTCATTGAATCAAAGCCTGGGACTTTGTAGAGACACCTGGATAAGATCCATAATCACTCAAAAAGTTTGTCATTACATTTGCCCAGGAAAAAAGCAAGTGGATGAATACTGCTCATTCATTCCCAGATCATGACATGCAATTAAGACAACAACCCCTAGATATAACTCATTAGCATATAAACAAAGCATGCACGTATATGAATGTATGTGCATGCATGTGTAAACATACACATATATACACATATGTATATGCATGTATACATGTAGAGATGCATTCAGTCAATATTTATTAAGTGCAAACTATATTCCAGGCATTGTGCTAAGTGCTGGGGATACAAGAAGAGGCAAAAGGCAGTCCCTGCCCTAGGAGAGTTTATAATCTAATGGAGACAACAAACAGACAAGTATAAACAAACCATATACAGAATAAATAGGAAATAATTAACAGATGGAAGGTGCTGAAATTGAGGGGTTGGGAAAAGTAAATTATGTGATTTTAGTTGAGACTTAAAGGAAACCAAGGCAGTGTGTAGGTGTAGTTGAGAAGGTTCCCTTCCAGGTATGAGATAGTCTGAGAATGTGGCCAGAGCTGAAAAATGGGGAGTCCAGTGTCACTGTATCAGAGAATGCGTCATGGAGTAAGTAAGGTGTAAGGAGATTGGAAGAGTAAAAGAGGGCTAGCTTATGTAGTCAATGCCAAACAGAGCATTTGGAAGTGAGAGGAAGCCACTAGAGTTTATTGAATAGGGGAGTGACATAGTTTGACCTTTACGTTAGGATAATTACTTTGGTGGCTGAATGGAGGGTGGAGTGTTATATTTGCACAGTCATTACAAATGAGTGATGAATTGAGATCAGAATTAAATAGGAGGATTGCCTTTGGGAATCTTTCGATGAACCCAAATTTTTCTCTGGAACAAAGACCCATCTTTTTAATGCCAATACTCTCCTGGTTAGTATGGCTTAAAGTTGTGGAACACTTCAATCTCTGGAGAATCAAAAATGAACAGCACTCCCTGACTGTCACTCATGGTGGGTGAGCAGGCTATAACATAGAAGACAAAGGAACTATGATGAAGAAGCAGAGTAAAGGATGTTATCAAAGGGATGTAGGTGGAAAATCTATCACGTGGTAAGTTGGGGACGTAGTGTGCTCTCCAGCTATCTGCACAATGTCAAGAGAAATTGAGCAGAGTAGCCTGTATATTGGGCAGATCCCTTGTGGTGAACTTATGGGAAGACTTGTCAAGGGTCACATGTAAAGAGATGGCCAGGCATAAATGAGTCGCTTTCTACATCGTTAAAAGGACCATCCACATTAGTGAGCTCAGGAGAAAGGAAAAAGGCATTTCAATAAAGCATTACTATGTATAGTTACCTACCCATGTTTTCTTTCTGGGAAAAAAAAATGCTTGAAAGGAATATCCCAGAGGTAATGCATTTGCAAATTATGCAAAATGTCATTAAACGTCTCTCATTTCTCCTCCATATGGCAAGTTACTCTTTCTAGTTTGGTGAGATCGCCTACTAATTCACTGTTCTGTATTTCTCAATTTTTCAATTGTTCTCTACCTTGACCTGCTTTATGCAATTAAGATTTGGGGATGTACCCTTTGGAAGGATTCTTCATACCTTCTGTTTTCCACAGTTAAAGGGGAAGGGGGGTGTCATTGAGATCATCCATAAACCTCTGACTGCAGTTACTAGTATTTGTGATGGTTATTGCTTATTATTACTTCCTGTCTGAACTGCACCTAGCAGATCTTCCTCACCTTCTCAGAATTCAAATAATTCTCTTTCTATACCCAAAATTAACATTAGTAGCAAGTTGAGCTCATTTAACTGATGGTGAGATAAGAATGCTAATTGATTAATTAATGCTAACAGATTGTTAATCACTAATTCTATTGACCTTTCCCTTTCAACGTTCACCTATAGTCATTTGAGTTTAGTACTTTTTTTTGAGACTGACAAGTTTCCTCTAAGAACAAGATCTCTTTTTAGGAGCAGCTCATGCAAAGAAAAACGTCTTCATTTGTTCAACAAGCCCAGAAAACTCTTGGTGCACTATGGAACTGATGTCAGTTTTGCAAAGGAATTAATGGTTATGACTTTGTGCACCTCTAAACCTTCTGAATTCATTTGGATTCATAATTATATATTCTGAGTCTGAATGGTAAAAATCAGGGTGAATCATAGAATCTTGGGGATGGATGAGTTCTTAGGGAAGCATCTAGTCTGATACGAATCATCTTAGCAATCAAAAGACTAGGGCAGAGGTTGTGTGATTGGAGGAAAGGGGATAGATTCAAGAAATGTCATTCAGTCAATAAATATTTATTAAGCATGTGTCAGGCATTGTGCTAAGTACTGGGAATACAAACAAGAAAAAGAAAGATAGTTCCTGCTCTCAATGAGGGAAGATAACCCACAAAGGAAGATGAAAAGGGGTAGGGATAAGGAGGAAAGGCTGGTGAAGGAGAATAATGGAGGACTGCATCCAAGGTGGGAAATGAAGAAATGGCTGGCTTGGGTGCCCTCATTAAATGGAGGTTCTGGGAGGAGCTCTCCATCTTCCAATCAGAGGGATCAGAGAATTAGAATGACTTGCCCAGGGTCACACAGCTAAGTAAAGTCAGAGGTAAGATTTGAACTCAGATCTTCCTGATTCTTAAGTCCAGCTCTCCATTTTCTGGACCACTTAGTTCCCTATAGGCATGTTCTGAACCCAGAAATTTTCAAACACTGTTCAAAGTGTTTGGCTCAGTTACTCTGAAGTCAGTGCAGACAGTCTCTACTTAATATTGCCTCCCCACTGGAAGATTAGCAAACTTTTCCAGTATAACCAATAGCATTCTCAACTCAGAAATTAATTCCTTTGTAGCCCCACCCTGGGGTATATGGCTCTTTCAATGTCTTGTGACTTGTCCTTTTCAATTTTGTGTCCTGTTATATGAAGAAATCACCAATTGCTTCTTGCTAAGGCTAATTTATGGGGCAACTGGATAGTGCACTGGGCCTGGAACCGGAAAACCTGAGTTCAAATCCAGTCTCAGATACGTATTACCTGTGTGACCCTGGGTAAGTCACTTAACTCTGTTTGCCTCAGTTTTCTCATCTGTCAAATGGAAAGGAAATGGCAAACTATTCCAGTACCTTGCTGAGAAAACCCCAAATAAGGTCAGGATGAGTTGGTCACAGCTGAAACAACCCAACAACAACAAAGACTAATTCAACCTCGGTGGAGTGAGAGTAAGTCTGGATTCAAGGAGTTGCTTCTTTGACCACCATTTTATACTCTTATCCCTTCCCTTTAATTCTCTTCAAAGATAATTCCCATCTCGACATTTCCCTTTCTATCTCTTCCATCTGGTACCAAAGTTGGCTGATTCCCCTTGAGGAAAAAAAGAATTTAGAAAGGAGATTAGGGATAATTCCATTCAATATCCTTATTTTACAGATGAGGAAACTGAAGCCCAGAGAGGCCAAATGACTTAATGAGCAGCTATTGGTAATTTGAGAGTGAGGTCACAGTGAGCTGTGAGGGAGGGTCATGAAAGGCTTCTTACAGATGACATAAATACAGTTTCAAAATAAGACATTCTAAGAGATAAAAGTGAAGAGGGATTACAGTTCAGGTCCAGAGAATAGCTGGGGCAAAGATATGGGGAAAAGAGACAAGAAATGGAATATTTGTATGTCCAATTAGACTACTGGGTGAGGGCAGGAAAGTAATATATAACAATCCTGGAGAGATTTCTATCACAAATTGTAAAAGTCATTTTTAGTACTTCTTGGAATTTTATCGTCCTCACAGAATTAACTTTTTTTCCCTTTGGTGAAGAGAAAGTTTGGAAATATACGCTGATATTCTATTTCTTGTCACCTGTTCCTTCCATCCATCATCAGTTGTCTTGACCTTTGTCTTTGTCAGTGGACTCCGATGATTCTGGAGGAGAGAGCAAGGCTAATGACCAATCCAATTCACTGGAAAGTCAAAACATATTATTGAGTCATTCTTCCACTGCTAGGTGCAGCATACCTAACCTACAGGGGACAACTTTCTGAGAGGTGAATAAACCCCTTTGGTGAGTGAATCTGTAAAACATGCATGAAGCTAAAACTTTGTCAAACCAGTATTTGTAACTATTCTTAGAATAGATGCTGTGTTGTCAAATAGATGTGGCTAATGCAAAGAGTGCCTATTTTATTTAAGCTCCAAAGCTGTATTATCTTCAGGGAGTACAATTTCTCACAGACTATTATGTGGTTTCATAATTTATATATCAGCTTCCTAAGAAGAAATGTGACACAATTTAATGCTATTCGATGTCTCCTATGAATTTGGAAACTTTGGCGCCATTTCTATCTTGAATTTTGCGAAAATATAAGCCATTCTTAACCATGAATCAACAGACATGAATTCTGGGAGAGGGAAAAATATTATAATGTATGCACATCAATCCTTTTCTTTAAAAAAAATTGAATTTTTCTATGTAACCCCAGTTTTAAAGTCCTTTTGTATTGGATTCTCTCCTCATTGGTGGAGATGAATGCCTTGCTCTGTGTGAAGGACTACAGCCAAAATAAGACAAACAGAATGGTAGGAAGGAATAAAGTTATTCCATTGCATTCATATACAATAATTTGTTTAGTTCTTCCCTTCCTAACATTCCATATATAAAATAAAACAGAAAAGAGGATTGTACATGAAGTTGTGAATCTGTATGAGTCACTTTTCTTTGAAAGTATGTAACAAATTCACTATGTTATTTTCAAAGTTGACCTGCTTGTTCGTGTGTCCTAATGATTTTTGTTCTGTTCTCTCTCTTTTTTTTTTACGGCTTTCTTTTCTTAATGGCACAGTGAATAGAGAACTGGAGTCAGGAAAACCTGAGTTTGAATCTGGTCTCAGACACTTACTATGTGATACTGGGCAAATCATTTAACTTTTGTGTGCCTCAGTTTCCTCATCTGTAAAATGGGGATAACAATGGCACCTACCTTCTGGGGTTCTTTTGAGGATCAAATAAGATAACATTTGTATATGAAGGAAGATGCTATCTTCATCCAGAGAAAGAAGTTATAAATAAAAGTATGTGTACTATGGATTTACACATGTATACACAAATATATATATAAATATATATACACACAAATATATACATATTTGTGTCTAATGGTAAACATCTCTAGAGTGGGGGGAGGGAGGGAAAAAGAAAGTTACACGATAACTTTATTATATATTTAAAATAAAGTAAGTTGTACATAATAGATTTGCAGTTTCATGGACAAAAAAGAAAAAGAAACCTTATCATCAATGAACTTTCCATTTAAATGAGAGAGAGAGGAGAGAGAAAGAAAGAGAGAGTGAGAGAGGGAGAGAGGGAGACAGACAGAGAGAGAGAGAGAGAGAGAGAGAGAGAGAGAGAGAGAGAGAGAGAGAGAGAGAGAGAAAATATTTATAAAGTACTTGGAGAAGTGCCTCGCACACAGCAGATACCTAATAAACACTTGTTCTCTCTCCCTCCCCTATCTCTAGTCAACCTTCTCCCCCATTTCTACTCCTTAAGTTGAAAGAAAGAAAAATAAAACCCTCATATCAGATATGTCCCCACATTGACCATTTCTTAAAAGGCATGCACATGGAGTTTATTGCCTTTCTGTCAAGATTTAGATTATTTATCACTGTATTTCTGTGGCACTGGCCTCTTTGCTATTATTCCCTGTATCTGTAATTTCATTTCCTGACTCTGAATGTTTTCATTGGCTGTCTCCTATGCATGGGATGCTATCCCTCATCATCTTCTCTTGGCTTCCCTGGCTTCCTTCCAGTCTCACCAGTCCCACCTTCTACAAGAAGTCTTTTGCAGTCCCTCTTAATCGTAATTCTTTCCCTCTGAGACCACCTCCAATGTATCCTTGCTCATAGCTATTTGCACATTGTCTCCCCTGTTAGACCATCAGGTACTTGAGAACAGGGGCAGTCATTTGCCTTTCTTTGTATCTTTAGCTCTTGGCATAGTCCCTGGCACTGATGTGTAATAGATGCTAGTTGATTGGACTGACTGATTGATGGGCACCTCCTTAGTTTCCATTTCTTCACCACTACAGAAAGATCTGCTATACATATTTTTGTATATGTGAATCCTTTGGTCTTTGATATCTTTGGATTATGGGCTTATTGATTAGTAGTATTGCTGAGTCAAAGGATAGGCACATTTTAATGAATTTTTCATATAATTACAAATGAGTATCTTAGATGATGCAAAAATCAAGACAATAAAATGTGGTATTTACTTACTAATTATTTTAATATATTTATGCCAGTATATCACTGCTAAAAAAACAAGCATTGATTAATATCCACAGCAAGGGATACTAATCTTTCATAATCCTCTCTTGATTCTAGTCCTAAAATAGATGTATGAGGACGAACCTATTCAAGTGTGGGAAGAAGTTCCACAACATCAACAAGTTAAGAATTGACCAGGGTGATCCATGAAACAGATCAAAATATGAAACACCTCTCACTCCTAAGCCTTCCATTTCTTTGGAAAAAAAGCATTGATTTTCCATTGCTATTATTTGTCAATAAATCCCTCTCTCCTTTCTCCCTAAAGAATCTTTTCATGATAAAGAACTACTGTTTGTCCCAAGAGCATGAGTTCCCAACCATTTTCAGTTCCCTCCTCTGTGACTTTGAATGAAAAATGGATGAAAAACCACATATTAAATGATGAGTATATGTGATGCATTGGAAACAAAAATACAAAAGCAAAAAGATGCCCTGGTCCTCAAGGAGCTTACACTCTAATAGAGAGAGGCAATACATCTAAAGGGAATAGTAGTAGCTGGGTGAGTGGGTGTGGGGTGGAGATGGTGGTGGTGGTGGGTATTTTCATTTGGAAATTTACTGGGACGGTAAATAGAGCATCAGAGGAGTGGATTGACACATCCTTTCCAGTAGCAATGGAAAATTAATTTGATTTTGGTTCTGGAATTGGAAAGTGTTGGGTAGGAAAGGATGTGGCTGTAAAATATGCCTGTGGGATGGCAAGATGGGTGCTGGGAAGATGGCCAGAGAATAATATGAAACATGGCTGAAGCATGTTTTAATCTAATAGGTTATGTGAGAAATCTACTAGTAAGAGTAGGTCCTCAGAGTAAAATAAATAGAAAGTAGGCCCTTGTTCCCCAAAGCTGTGAATAACACTTCAAAATACATGAACCTAAAAGGGGTCAAAATTCAGAATATTACCATCTTGTCCATTTATTTGCTTTTCATGAAAATGACTTTCTGAAATATAAACTTTTATAAAATTTTGGATTTATTATCTTTGTTTTGGATTTATTGAAGCTTACTTCAGTTCCTAAAGTACTCTGTACAATCAAAAGCTTATTCTATAATAATTATTTTATATATTAGCCCCCAAAGGAAGAAAATCCACAGCCAATTACATATGTGTTATTATATAATAGAGTTTACAATTTATTAGACAACTGGGTCAATACTATCCAATAGAATCCTGAGAAATTTTTCTTTGTAAAAAGAATTGTAGTATATAAATTTTATTACAACTTCCATTAAGAACAGGTAATTAATTATATAAGCAAGAGACTAAGAAGGGAAATAAAAATTGGAATACAGGATAAAACCAAAATGAGAGACTTTAAAATAATCGTATCTGATTGAAAAACTTCAGTGGCTCATCACAATATATTGACTTTCCTTATCCAGCTTTAACTCTCACTTCTTTTAAGCTTCATGACAGAAAGGTAGCCTTAGTCACTGTTTCTCCCCAGAGCATTCTATTACTAGTTTCTCCTTGAAGCAGTTGCTCATGGTTTTTTCCCTTTACCTAGAACATTCTTCCCTTTCTTCTCAGTCCATTTAAACACTGCCCTTCCTTCTGGGCTCAGACCAAATCTCCCCTCTTACACAAGATCTTCCCTTCTTTTTCCTCTTTCCAAGTACTTACTGGAGTGTAGTCACTTATTACACTGCTTATTGTTTATTGCCCACTTAATCATAGATGTATCTTTTTAACCTCCCTAGTCCTACTTCATACTATAGTACAGTATCGCATATGGTACAATATCACATAATATACATTTATAATTGTATATTGGTTAGTGAATAGAGCACTGGGTCTGGAGTCAGAAAGACTCCTCTCTGAGTTCAAATCCGTCCTCTGACACTTACTAGCTGTATGACCCTGGACGAGTCACTTAACCTTATTTGCCTCAGTTTCCTCATCTGTAAAATGAGCTGGAGAAGGAAATGGCAAACCACTTCAGCACCTTTGCCAAGAAACCTCCAAACAGGGTCACAAAGAGTTGGACACAACTGAAATGACTGAGCAACAAATAATAGTAGTAATAATACATGTCCCAAAAGTTGGTGCAGTTTTAAGCTATTAAAGCTTTATCCAAAGACTTGGATAAATAGAATGTAATCATTTTATGAGGGGCTATTGACGAGGAAGCTATTTAGAACTTTCCAATCAAACACAATGCTATTAAAGCTTTAAATTGCACTAAGGCTTTTGGTATACCCTGTACATACATATACACATATGCAAACATATATGTGTGTATACACATAATATACCCAATAAATAATTATTGAATGAATGAATCCACAGACATTATCTAATAAACTATGAACTATCAGTATCTTTAGTTTCCACCTCATTTAGGACCATGATCCAAATCTACAAATGGATTGATAGTCTTATTGTTGTAAATGTTTTTTTTCCCCCAAGATATAGATTGTATCCCCTTTGTGCCTACCTATCCTGGGTGACTTGTTGATAATCTCCCATAAATTCACCATATTGGGTCCTCCCCATGGAGTGTATCCGTGAAGAACTTGGGCTGTCTAACTGGTGTTTCCTTGCTCTCATCACATGACCATACACTTTCCTGATGCCATCCTTTGCTCTAATTGTTCTTCAGAGTCCATTCTGTTATACTGTACAGCCTGCTCCTGCCCACAATCCTGCTCCTCTCCTTTGACCTGGGTACAACATTAGTTTTTAATCTCTCGGTAACTGCGGTATTCTCTGACCTGTAGCCATATAAAAATACTGGTAGAATGTTGGTATTTTAAAAATGGTACATATTTCTGGAAGAAATCTGGAGTCATTAAAGCAGTTTTGCAATTTCCTGAAAGCTAGTCAGTCTGTTCTCCTCCTATTTGATTTTGAACACAACTTATCCATTTGTACTGTCGGAACCTCACCGTCCACAGGAAATCTCTCTTCAGCCAGGACTCTGAGCTCTATCTCCTGGATGACACCAGCAAACACCTCGGGCAACCATAAATCTCATTACTTTTTACCTCACCAGTTATTAATGATATGGTATTGCCAAACACGGTTATCTCTGTGTTATATTTTTCAAGAAATTTTGACTAACTCTGGCATATGTTTGGCCATTAGGTATAGCAACAGCAACAAAAAGGCTTTTTTTTTTTCATCTAGGTAGGGGAATGTCCCAGAATTTCCTCTTAAATTCTGCTTTTGGAAGCTCACTTTGTTAGAAGAAAATATGGGATAAATGGATCATAGTATATATTACAAGTTAGAAAGATTCTCTAACAATGGACAATTTATTGGGGTTCTTACCTAATAAGAAGTAAGGAAAAATGTCCTAGTCAGTGTCCTTTTGTGTGGCTAAAACTACCTGGGTCATTCTCCTATATATCCAGACCATGAACAAATGGCCACAAGGAAATACTCGTATCTGGGTCAAACACAGACATTTATGAAAAGTAAAGGTAGGTGAGTGAAAAAAATACATCCTATGGCAAATTAAATAAACAAGTTTAGACATGGGCACCAGTCTGAAATATGGTAGGGGAAGGGGCATAAAGACTTGGTTCTTCCATATCTACTTTTACCATCACTCCTACCACATGGACAAGTAGCCACGACCAGAGGTAGTCATATGTTTGCTATCTTGATATCAGTTTTTAATAAGAGAAAGGAGATTGCATTACTGGAGGTGTCTACCTCTCCTCTGCTGTTCTCTGTATGTATCTCCACCCTTCCTATTGATCGTATGTGTCTATGGGAGAGTGTACCCCAAGTTTACGCTAGAGATATTTAACAGCTACTGCTATTACAATGCCATTTCAATAAATGTCTTTCCTTTTGAGCTACTTGTGTTGTTTGCCTGACTCTTAAAGGTAAACTAATTGGTAGGGTGCTCACTAGTTATAATTTTAGAAGTGTGGGTCTGCAGATTACTTGAGTCTGGGGTATATGCCCCCCAGGAACCCAACCTTTGAGTGCAAGTTGTGGAGATAGGGTGTAATGTTCACTGCATAGTCATCCCTAATAAAATTTCAAAGAGTGCATTTTGATTATATTGAATGTATTTTAAAAGTTCTATTCCTATGTGTTTTATTGGACTGTGAGCTCTTTGAGAGTAGTGTTCTGTTGAATCTATCACTGTATCTGCAGAAATCAATATCGTCTTCACACCTAGGAGGTGGTTAATAGATGTTTGTTGAACTGAAGTGAATAAAATTGAGGAAATGTTTAACAATAATAACTCTTGAGATACATAAGTTCTCCTTATATTCCTGTTTATAGTACTAAGGCATATTACAGGATTTGGTTTATTTTTTGCAAGTTTTCAGCTAAAAAAGGGCATGTGTGCATGTTTGTGTATGCGTCTGTGTGTTTGTGTGTATATTTTCAGCTGGGGGGATGATGGATGGCAATTTATCAATTTATTTCTATATGGGTAGTTGAAACTTATGCCTTTCAGCACTTACCAGTTCCCAGTGATTGATGGGATTGTTTACAACTTTTCCCTTTGGTCTAAGGGGAGATACTGAGAAGGTTTTCTGCCAGCATTCTGGAAAGCTTTGGCTCAGTCCCAAAGCCAAAAGCTGTGCAGCCCAAGCTGTGTTTACACCACACAAACCCTTGGGCTTTGGGGGATTTTAATCAGTTTCCTAACAGATGCATTTCTGTTAGGATGAACAAAGTATTGAAACTTACACACCATTCATTAAAACTGAAACTCTGGTTATAAAATAGTGCTTACTTTTTATTTCAAAAAGAAAGGAAGAAAGAAAAAAAGGAGGAAAGAAAGAAAAATAAAATATTTTCTTACATCTTATTCCAACTTATATTTATTGAATGGAAATAAAAAGAAAGTGAAGCTATAATTTCATGACATCAGCAACTTCTTTTCTGCTGGATGATAATGAGACAGTTAAAAAGGAAAGTGTATAGGGCAAACATTTCTTGCACAGCAAGTGATACCTTAATGTCCCATTGTTTGCTATTTTCAAGATGTGATAGGCACATAAATTATTACAGCTGTATACATATGAGCAAAATGTAATCTGGTTATCTGATTAGGTCCATAGTGTTTTGCTTAATTTCAAACACTGGCTCACATACAGACATTTTAGTTATTGCCAATGGCAGCAGCCCATCCTGTGTAGTCCTTTCATGGAGGAGGTAATATATGATAGGAAGGAGGATGGGGAGTGAAGCCATAATTAATAGAGGAAAATGTCTTCATTTCTTTTAGTCATCTGATGCCAGGATAACCTTGTAAACATGCATTCTCTCAATTGCCTTCTGTTACTCTGTATGCTTGGCAGACTGTCTTTCTCACTTCCTCTCTATTGCTTATTACTTTCTGTGGGACACCCATGGAAACTAGAACTGGAATTTAGGATAGTCCCAGTAAAAGAAGTTTGACATGGACAGGATAGATGTTTCATCTGTTAATGGCAGAAGGAGGTGAAAGCTTAAGGTAGCTACTCAGTCAGCAGACATATATTAAATTAGTGCCTCTTATGTGCCAAGTACTGTGTTAAGTTCTGAGGGGTAAAAGAAAGGTAAAAGGCAGGACCTAATCTCAAGGAATTTATAACCTAATGGAGGAGACACTGTGCAAACAACTATGTACAAAAGATATCTATATATGTCTATGTATATATAACACATACATATATATGCATACACACATATACACACACACAGAGGGGAGTCATTAACATTATGAATATAGAGAAAGACTTTGTGCAGAAGATGGGTTTTTAGTAGAAACTTGAAGGAGACAGAGAGGAATAGAAGGCGTCAAGTGAAATGCCTGAAACAGGGAGATAGAGTGTCTAGTGAGAAGAACATCAAAGAGGCCAGCATCACAACATCTCAGAGGACATTGGTCTATAGTTCTCCTGTGTTTTATCTCTGGTTTAGGCACCAGGACCATATGTATCTTATAAAAGGAATTCTGGTAGGGTGCTTTCTTTCTGGGAGTGCTATGGCATAGGAAAGCCACCAGGTGGTGGTCTTGGTTCAACCTATTCCAGCTGAGTCACTACATTTGAACAAAATAGCCCCAAAAGGCTGTTAAATTGATCAAAGCCCCTGACTGACTTTTCATGTCAGCTTGAGGAAACCAATTTTTTTTTTATTAACTTGGTTTTTTCTCAATATTTTCTAATGCTCTTCTAATCTAAGGGTATGGGTACATTCCCAACTATAATTTATAAATTATCAAATGGCTCAGCCCTCATCCCACTGAAATTTGAATCTTTTACCGATTCATGTGTATGAAAGGATTACTCATTCACATGTGGATGAAGCACACATACACTGAATGAAATAAAAAAAAATATAGCACATGAGAAATCCAGAGTAGAAGGGTGTACTCCTGTCCAGTCTGATATCTCAATGTCCCTTATACTCTACAGAGTGAAAATAAAATTAACAATGTTAGCTTTAAAATTCCCAAGTGGCAGTATCTCGTCATTCCTAGTAAGGTCTGAAATTTTGATTTTCCCTAGCCAGCTTTCCATGTCTACTTTTTCCTAGGCACAACTCAAATGTCTTTTTAGGAAAGTATTTTCAATGAACCAGAAAATTAAAGAATTGGAAGAAATATTGTGAAGGAAGAAGCAACAAGCCTTGCAGATTGGATATGTGTGTGTGTGTGTGTGTGTGTGTGTGTGCGTGTGTGTATGATTGAGGAGCTAAAGATGAAACCTAGGTTTCAAGGCTGGTAAGAAGGTGGTAGTACCCTTGGTAGTCATAAGGAACAAGGGGGGAGTTTGGGCGGAAAGATCATGAGTTTTGCTTGAGACTTGTTAACATGTCTATGACACCCAGTTTGAGAAATCTAATAGAGAACTAGTGATTTGAGAATGGAGGTCAAGAGAGAAGTTAGGAATGGATAAACAGATTTGAGTATCATCTTTAGAAAGATAATTGAACCCTGAATAGCTGACGAGATCCCCAAGCAAGAGAATATCTTCAGAATTTTAGGTTTGAGTAGTTCCCATTCAAAGACCTACTTCCCTTGAAGTATTTTGACCCATCAGATCTTGCATATCGTTCTTTTGAAACATTTGAATTCTGCTCTCCCCAAATCTAGGATGTGCATCAGATTATGCCTGGATTTTTCTTTTCTGCATCCCTTGACTTCAATGGGCAATAGTGAGATAAATGCCAAGACTGGCCCCTTATAGTCCTCGCCTTCTTGCCTAAGACTTAATAATTGTTAGAACTGCTTTTTAGGTTTCTTCTGGAAGTGTCATTTGTACTCATCACAATAAGGAGAACATTGTCATCAGTTTTTGTGCTTAGGGAGAGTCTCTTTTATGTTTTAGATCCATGCTTAGAAGAGAAGAGCAATCAGAAGACTGGTCCTGGAGTCAGAAGAACCTTAGTTCAAATCCAGCCTCAGACACTTGACACATACTAGCTGGGTAACCTTGGGCAAATCACTTAACCCCTATTGCCTTAACTCCCAACCCCCCCACCAAATAAAAACAACAAACCTACAACCCCTCCCCCCCCCACAAATCAGGTTGACAGCTAGCTGCCTCAGCACCCTTGAGGAGGGAATCCCCTCCTACTATTCTCTTCTTCCACTGACCTTTATTGGGTGATCTCCCATTTAATAGCTTGTGTGGTTTATCATTCTTGGAGAACAAGTAGCTTCCTTTTCCTCAGAGCATCTAGGTCCCTCCTCTTCTGGAAGAACTTCAAATTTGTTTTTAATCTCTTATACACCTGTCTTCCCCTTTATTTTCCTCTATATGACATTCTTCTATTCTTCAGAAACTTGATAGGGATGAAGGAAGGGAAAAAGTAATTATTAAGTGTTTACTATGTACCAGGCACTGTGCACAAAAAACACAACACACACACAGAACAATCTCACAATATTCCTGGGAGGTAGGTGCTATTATTATTCTCATTTTATAGTTGAAGAGACTAAAGCAGAAGTTAAGTGACTTGCACAGGGTCACATAGCTTGTAAGTGTCAGAGACTAGATTTGAACTCACATCTTCTCATCTCTAAGCCAAGGGCTGTTGGCCATTTAGCTGCCTCTTTTCTGTTCTACCTCAGTATCCTTTGACTCCAATTTGGGACCTTGCTTTTGTTTTCTTTAGGAACTCTTTCTGCTCATGAACAACCAGGAATGCTGAGCAGTGTTCTCTGGTGTTTCTTCAAATAATTCCTCTCCCCCTCCAGGAGGGAGATCAGTTGACACTTGGAACACAGATAAAATTAACAGCTATGGCAGAAATTCGCACTTTGCCAAATCACTATATAATTTTTCTGATTTTTCATAATGGTTGACATTTTCAGTTTTGTTCCTTGAAGCTACTTGTAGAATATCTACAAGCACCTCGTTTTTAGCAGTTGGTTAAAATATATTATAGACAACCCCACAAAATTCCTTTCCTTTGTTTCAACAGCTCTACTGCCAGGGCCACACCCACTCACCTCATTGGTTTCACCAATTTGCCCAAGCTACCTCTCGGTTCAGGTGCTCAGCCCTCTAATTATTACACTTAGCTTTCCTTACTTACCTTGCCTTGTCTCGTCAATTGCTTTCTTAGCATTCTTGGGTCTACCTCTTTAGGTTCTATTTCCTAATCCTTCTTGATCCCTCTTAATTCTACTTAATCCTCTAATATCCTCCCTAATTGTCTTTGATGCTACTTTTCCAGTAACCTAGAAAGTAGAATAGAGATTATTTTAAAGTTTTTCTAATTTTTGCCAAATTTTGCCAACAGTTCTCCACAAATTAAACCTCACCTTCTCCACTAATCATTTCCATCGAATCACTTAGATGTTTCCTCCTTCTTCATACTTGGATCAAGTCCATTCTTCTACTCCTTCTCCCATACCCTTTCCACATGGAAGATGGAAATTGCACGCTACTTTCAAAATCTCAGGAAGAAATGAGAAAATCATCACACCAGTATCTCATTCTTAACCACTTAGGTAGGTAAGCTTGCCATGGCATATCTCAGCCAGCTGTCCAAAGAAGTCTGAGTGCTGGTTATGCCTCTTCTTGGCAGTCATTCAATATGCTCAGCTAATCCTTGCCAGACACCTCTAACCCTTGGGCAACTTAGTCATAGAATCCACCTAAGCAGAGTAAGGAAAAGTGCCACAAAATCTACTTCTGCCTTTGCCAGTTCCCATCGGAGTCCACCACCTGTTATGATTCTGACTCTTACCCTTTATATTAGCCCAGTGTTTCCACCCTCACTTCATTTCTGTCTTCTTTTGGAATATGATAGGGGAGCAAAACCAACAGGGAACTCGTAATTTACAAAGACCTAATGAATCAGGGTACATAAACACAAACACACAAAAAGGTCATAAGTATGATAACTGGATCTTGTTTAAAGGACTTTGGTAGGTAAATTGACAACTTGCTTATAGAAGTAAAGAGACCTTTGGATTCTTGCCTATGCTGCCTACGTTAAACTGTCAGGCTTGTTTCTATTTTTGATAGCTGCCAGTGACTAGTTTAAATCAAACAGGAACAATAAAATGGCAGAGAAATGGACAAGTAGCCAGAAGTACAGGGAGAGGCTAGGTCTAGAGTATGGGAAACAATGGATTGAATATGGATTGATACTTCACTGATACACCTTTTTCTTTTCCTTTTTTTTTTTTTTAAAGCATTCGGGGTTAAGTAACTTGCTCAAGGTTACACGGCCAGGTATTTCTGGGTGGGTGCTAAGTGTCGGAGCCCGGATTTGATCCAGGTCATCCCAACACTGGGGCCGGTGCTCTTACTCACTGTGCTACCTGGCCACTCCTGATACACCTTTTTCAATGAACCAACATTCCAGGAATCAAGCTCCTTTTAAAATATTTTTGGCTAAATTGATAGTAACCCTCCCCCCCCCAAAAAAAAACACTAGAAAAATTTTGCCATCACGATAGCACCTCAATACAGAACTTGGTACATAGTAGGTGCTTAATAGATGTTAATTGCTATGGTATCAGTTATTATTACTAACCCAATTGTACCAACTGTATATGGCAAAAGTTACCTCCATGCATGACTCTTCTTTAGGTGTTCATAAAGGAAAATAAACATGGATGATCATAGGGAATTTTATATAATTAATGAAGTTTGTCTTTAGTTTTCTCAGCTTTCCTCTTTTGTACTAATTTCCTTCACCAGTGAGAACCTCTTGTCTTCCCTTCTGATGACCAACACCATTCTCCTTTTGACAAATGTAGAAAGATTGGAAAGCAGTCATTTACACTTGATTGATCTATTGATTATGCTTTTGTATTAATGAATTTAAATAAATGTGTTATCTCAATAGGGCATTTTCATCTTAAGTTTTTTTTTTTTTAACTTTTCACTGTAGAATAGATGTCTATCCCCTTAGAGGACATATTTCAATCTAAAACCAGAGCTTTAGAGGTTTTAACAAAAAGCAGTTATTTGATCCTCTTCTTCTCATACCTGCGAAGGGAAAATTTCCAGCCACATTTCATCTGCCAAAGGCATTGTATCCTTTCTTTCATTTAAGGTCCAAGTAGAAATGGCACCTTTTTTTGGGGGAGGGGAGGGGGACATTGTTGGTCTTGGATCCCTCATCATGCCTGGAATGCTCCCGTTATTGATCTTCACCTTCTCAGGTCTCAGCTAAAATCTCACCTTTTACAGGAAGCCTTTCCCAATCTCCCTTAATTCTAGCATGTCCTTTTAGATTATTTCCAATTTATCCTGTATAGAGCTTGTTCATATATAGTTGCATATTATCTCTCCCATCAGACTGTGAGCTCTTTGAGGTCAGAAACTGTCCTTTTCCATATACATACATACATATGTACATACACACACAAACACATACCCACATATACATACATTTGCATGTCTGTCTCCCTCCCTCCCTCCTTCCCTCCCTCTCTCTCTCTCTCTCTCTCTGTCTCTCTTTCTCTGTCTCTGTCTCTGTCTGTGTCTGTGTCTCTCTCTGTCTGTCTCTGTCTCTCTCTCTCTCTGTCTCTCTGTCTCTGTCTCTGTCTCTGTCTCTCTCCAGTGCTTAGCATAGTGCTTGGCATATAGTAGGCTATTAAAAATATTTATTAATGGACTGACTAAGTGAAATACAGGTTTGAGTCCTGCCTCCAATATATTTCGGCTATGGAAACTTGGGCAACTTTTCTGAGGGAGAAAAAAGCTTTAAAAATAATTATGTCACCTATTGCTATATTTAACATAGATGGGTCACAATGTCTTTCCCAGTGGAATCCCAAGTGCTTGATGAAATCATTATGATTATCAGGTTGTCTTCACCAAAAAATCAAGCTGGAACTGGTTTAATTATTCTGGCAATTCAATTACACATGTCCCCCCAAATACCAACCTTTTCTTTTCCCATTTTTAGTCTTGCAACTCAAGTTCCTCTACAAATGGGGGTCATTTAAATATAACATCTAAAATTATATAATTATATAAATTGAAGCTATTATTATTAGCCTTTCTGCAGATACAAAATTAAGTGGAAAATTAAGAGTTAATTATCACCATCTTACCATCCACTGCTCTACCCCCTCCCCAACAACATACCCTTACAATTTAAGGTTTTCTGTAATCTGTCCCACTCTTCCAATATCTCTCATTATTTGAATCTTTTAGAGTACTGTGGACTATGGTTTTGACCTCATAGGTTCATAGGTTTAGATCTGGAAAGATCTTAGAAATAATTGAATCTAATTCTTCCAAATGATAGATGTGGAAAGTGAGGCCCAGGGAAGTTTTATAACTTTGTGTAGCAAGTGGTTGAGCACAATTTGAACCTGACATTGGCACTCTATTCATTGCACCAAACTAACTGCTTTCTATTTTTTGTATAGTTGAGACTATTCTTCATTTGCTATATATAAACCCAGTTTAAGTGAAAAGAGAATTGTGATATATGGGAGAGGTCTCTAAATGCATAAATCATGCCTTATTTCTGTTGAAAAACATTCTAGGATAAAGGAAAATGTTGGTGTTTTTCAAGCTGGCTATTTTAAAAGGATACCAGGGAACACCCATGAATAATTCCTAAGGTTTAATTGTGGAACTCTGCTTGCCGAAGCTTTAGGTGTGACATTCATTAGCTCTCTGCCACACAAAGTCATCTATAGAAAATGGGAGTGGATTTGTAAACTGTAGGAATTTCTAAGAGCCCCATTGGGCCAATCACCTCTGAATCATTATAGTACTTCTTTTCTTCCTTTCTTTTCCCGACTAAAAACCAATCACCCAAATAAAAATCACCCATTTGATTTCAAATTTAATTTAATTCAATTTGTATTCCAAAGTAATCTTGAGAGGTCTTGGAGCCACAAAAGCAATTTTGAGGTTAGCTGTCTAGCTTGTGAGGGTTTAGAGTCCCCTTTCTTCTCTTCCTTCATTCCCCATTTTTTTTTACCTTTATTTCTCCATGATACCTACCAATTTTATTGTCCCAAGGAAAATTAGATTGATTTTTCAGGCTGATTTAGAGGGCAAGATCTGGAAGAAGTTTAGCTGACTACAATGTAATTCCAATTCTTTTACATATTATTTCTGCAAATGTAAGGTAATTGAGGGAAAGAACTATTTAGATTTTGTCTTCCTATTTCCAATGCCTACCACAGGACCTGAAAGATAGTAGGCACTTGATGCTTCCTGCCTTTCTTGAATGATTGAATGAGATCATTTAGAAAAGTTTATGTACTTCTCAGCCATCATAATTACAGAAATAGAAAAAGAAAAAACCTTAAAGAAATCAATGCACACAATGTAAGCAACTTCTTTCAGAACAGGTGATAATAATTAACACTTATAAATTGACTTAAAGATAGTAGAAGATGGCAGATTAGGGATAGCTATCCAGATATACTCTCCCAATATGCTCTCCCCCCTCCAACCTGCCCCCAAACAACTTAAAAATAATACAATTTTGGAATAGCAGAGCCAACAAAAAGTTAGGGTGAAATGTTTTTCCAAAGAAACTTAGAAAGTAGGCAGGAGAACTTTGTGACACCAGGGTAGATATCTGGTGGAGGTTTGTCTAGAGCCCCTACACACTGTGAGAGTAGCAGCAGCAGCTTCAGAACCTCTCAGCCCAGAGACAGTGAGGGAGTCAGACAAATGGTCAGAAAAAGATTTCAGGGTCTACCCTTTGCTGGCACGAGGTACAGGTGGTGCTGGTTGGCAACTCTATTGCAATATACATTTCTGAGTCACAGTTCAAGGGAGGAGAAAAGTGCTGGCGCTTAGATACAAGGAAGTAGGGCCCTTGTCAGTTCTAAGGTTGAGAGGAAAGCTAGCACTTGTAGCTGCAGGGGACCAGGAGCCTTCCTTGGTAAAGTCCAGAACACAGACCAGGAGAGCAGTGACCGTGCCTCTCCCAGGATCACATCACCTTGGAAGCACCAAAAACTTGCATTAACCGAATTAACTGACAATAGCAGCTCAAAACCCCCTGAAGTTTGATATAATGCCTTTCCAACCCCAGGTGAGCACAACCCAATGTTGTATACAGTTCAAAATCAAGAAATAGACTGGAAAAGAGAGCCAACTACAACAACAAAATAATGTGACCATAAAAATTCACCACAGTTCAAGTCCAGCCCTAGACCTGGGCAAGTCACTCAACCTTGCTTTGCCTCATTTCCTTGTCTGTAAAATGAGCCGGAGAAGGAAATGGTAAATCACTCCAGTACCTTTGTCAAGAAAATCCCAAATGGAACCACAAAAAGTTGGACACAACTGAACAATAATAACAACAACACGGTGGCAAGGAAGACCAAGACATAAATTCAGAAGAGGATAACAATGTGAAAACATTTATGAAAAAGCTCAAAGAAAAATGTCAATCGAAACCAAGCCCAAAAAGAATTCCTGGAAGAGTTAAAAAGGAGATAGGAGTGGCAGAGGAAATATCGGGACAAGAAATTACAGTGATGTAAGAAGTTTATGGAAAGAAAATTTGGTAAAGGAGGCACAAAATGTTTTGAAGAAAAGAGCTCTTTAAAAAGAAGAATTGACTGAATGGAAAAAAGAGGTACAAAAGTTTACTAAATAAAATATTTCCTTAAAAATTAGAATTGGATAAGTGGAAGCTAATGCTCCATGAGATGTGAAGAAACAATAAAAGAATGTCAAAGGAATTTTTTAAAAATAGAAGAAAATGTGAACTATCTTATTGGTAAAGCAACATACCTGGAAAATAGATTAAGGAGTAACAATTTAAGAATTATTGGAATGATCAAAGAAAGAGCTTGGGGATACATTGATGGAAACGAACAGTTCTAGGTCCCAAGGAGCTTATATTTTACCAGAGGA
This sequence comes from Petaurus breviceps papuanus, assembly GCF_028583685.1. Classification (NCBI taxonomy): domain Eukaryota; kingdom Metazoa; phylum Chordata; class Mammalia; order Diprotodontia; family Petauridae; genus Petaurus; species Petaurus breviceps. The sequence continues at coordinate 19,967,343 of NW_027185655.1, read as the reverse complement.
GATAGCATGTAAAAACATAGGGATATATAAAATATATACCAAATTAATGTTAGTTTTTGGAGGAAAGGTGCTAGCAGCTGGGCCAATTAGGGTAGGTTTCATATAGAAAGAAGCTCTTGAGTTGAGCTTTGGGGAAAAAAAAGAAATTCTAAGAAATATAGGATAGGAGAGAATTCATTCCAGGCATGGGAGGCAACCAGTACAAACGCATAGAGATGGGTTATGTATATGAAACAGTAAGAAAGGCATTTTGTCAGGACCATAAAGTGCATGAAGAAGAGTAATGTTCTAATATAAATGGAACAGCAGGAGGGGTCCAGGCTTTAAAGGACTTTAAATGCCAAACATAGGAATTTGTGTTTGATTCTGGAAAGAGATGCCATAATTTATTGAGTAAGAGCAATGAGGTACACAGGAAGAACTCTGTTTCAGGACAATTACTTGGCAGCTGCAAAGGATAGGTTGGAATAAAGACACTAAGGTTGGACTCAGACGAGGGCGCTATTACAATAGACCAAGTGAGGGATGAGGGGCTGACCCATGGTGGAGACAAAGTGGACACAAGAAAGATATGTTGTGGAGGGAGAAACAGCAAGATTCAATGCTTGATTGGATATGTGGAGGGTGAGTAAGGGTGAGGGGATGAGAATGATACCAAGATTGTGAATCTGAAGGATTTGAAGAATTGTGGTGTCCTTGGCAAAAATAATGAAGGAGGACCAGGTTGGGGGAATATAATGAATTCTGCTTTGGGCATGCTGACATTAAGTTGCCTATGTTACATCTAGTCTGAAATATGTAATAGGCAGTTGGTGATGTGGAACTTGAGTTCAGGAGAGAGAAAAGGGTTGAAAATATAGATGTGAGAATTTTATGGAAATAGTGTGTCACAATAATAATATGACACTTTAAGTTTTTCAAAATACTTTACAAATATGATCTCATTTCATCCTTGTAACAACCCTGGGGATAGTTGCTATTATTATCATCCTGATTTTACAAGTGAGGAAACTGAGGCAGACAAAGGCTACATGGCTTGCTCAGGTCACACAACTAGTAAGTATCTGAGTCTGAACTTGAATTCAGATCTTCCTGACTCCAGGTCCAACAGTCCATTCATAGTGCTAGAATAATGATTAAATTCACTTGTCACAAATACTTGAAAGTTTTTCAATTCATTAAATTTCCACTTTTTTTCCATTTAGGATTATACTTAACTATACTTAACTGGGTAAGTTACCTTTGGTTATAACCGCAGCTCTTTTACTCTACCAAGCATAGTAGTTTAAGACTTACAATCCTTCAATCTAATAGCTGCTAGATTGTGTGTAATCCTTATTGTAGTTCCATGATATTTAAATTGTTTTTTTTCTTGTTTCTTCCAGTATTTTCTCCTTAACTTGGGAGCTTTGAAACTTGACTAGGATATTCCTGTAAGTTTTCTTCCTGGGATCTCTTTTAGGTGGTGATCAATGTATTATTATTATTTCTATTTCTGCTTTACCTTCTTGTTTCTAGAACTCTGGGAAATTTTCCTTGATAATTTCTTGTAATGTTATATAAAGCATCTCTCTTTTTTATTGTAATTTTTGGGTAGTCTTTCATCTGATCTCCACATTAGTTGTTTTTCTGATGAGATGTTTCATATTCTCTTCTATTTTCTCATTCTTTGGATTATTATTTCTTGGTGACTTAGAACATCATTAGCTTCCATTTGCCCAATTCTAGCTTTCAAGGAATTTTTTCCTTCCTTAAGCTTTTGATTCTCTATTTCAAGTTAGTTGACTTTCTTTTTCATAAGTTTCATGATTTTCTTGGATTGCTTAACCTTGGATTCTCCTTTCTATTCCCAAGCCATGGCTAGGACCCCCCAGCCACATTCCTTCTTGCTGTCCTTTGGTTGGCTACAAACTACAGCTATCATGTCTGCTCTGGAACTGTAACTATTTCCACTCTCCTGCAAGTACCCACAGCTAGAAGGGTCCCCACCCCTCTGTTACTGCACTCACCAGTTGTATGCTTGCTCCTTTTCCACTGCAATCACAGCTCAGAATGTCTGGTCAGCACAGCTGTGCTTGGCATCCCTTGAAAGTTGAAGGTCCTTCTTTTCTCCTACTCAGCAATCAGATCCCCACACTGTCAGTGAGATGAAAGTTTCTAAGGCTGCAGCTACCTCTCAATTTAAGCTGCCCCAGGGTTTTTTTTTTTTGGTAGATTCCAAAGAGTTGGCCAGGAGGTGTTTGCATTTCACTCAGGCCAAGTTCTAGTCTTTTTTGGGCGTCTTCTCAAGTTATTTTGGGAGAACAACTGTTTTTAACATGACTTTTGTTTATTTCCACTGCTTTATGTTCACTCTGGGGCAATGTTTTGTCTTTTTTTTTTATGGAGGAAATTGGAGAGCTGAAAGTTTTTTGACCTACTCCATCATCTTCCCAGAATCCTCTTGAAAACTGTATGTTTTTTCCTCAAAATCTCTGAGCAGTTTTCAATCATTATATCTGATATATTGACAGTGACACATCTTTAATCATATAAATTCCAGCTGTGAGACTTTAGGTCTGACAATTGACATCACAGGCTTTGCTTGGGTGGCATCAATCCCTTAATACAGGATGGAAGTCTGAAAGGGATTATAGGCTCACAGATAGAGAACTGGAAGGAGCCTTAGAAAGTGTCTAGTTCAACACTCATTTTAAAGCTGACAAAATGTTTCTTTAGAGTTTTATGGCCACTTTTTAAAACAAATGTAGTCAATAGATGTCACTGTCAAGGACAGAGCTTGACTGAGGAGGATCCAGCAGAAAGCTACTGGGATGACTCACACCTTGACTTTCTTCATCACTGGGACTTTGGGTGGAAAATCCTCTTTGGCTATTGTAATCTTGCCCTTTCTTATCTTCATCTCCCCTTTCTTGTCTTCTCTGGAGAGAAGAAGAAAAATGAAAGATCTTGCTTCAGGTACAAGAAAGAAAGAAACATAGAAAGATAGCTAGCAAGATAAATCGCACTAATTGAGTACTTACTATGAGTCAAAGCAAAGAAAACCCTTTCTCTACACAGATCCATTCCAAGTGAAAATAAAGCTCACCTCCTCCCTCTATTAACTGCCTGACTCAACAAGATTCTGTCTCTTCTCCCTTGATGAGGGCTAGAAGGTGTCAAAGTGAAGAGAAAACAATTCTGCCTCTATACCTAGCAGATTGAGTCTCCAACTTCTTCTGATATACAATGTTTTCCCTTCTCTGTTGTTCATTGCACTTCCATTGGAATTCCTTTATTCCTCTTGATAAAATGGAAACATGCAGGCAAATAATCTTTATGTGATTAATAATGATGCATGCAGAGGTTTGGAAAAAAGGTCTTGGTCATTTCAGAGAGACAAAATATTCATCTTTGCTTCAACATTGGACTAAAGTACAAGAAGAAGGAACGATGATCCTTATGGGTAATTCCACATACAAGGAAGATGTACTGATATCATACCAATAAACAGAAGTATCATCCAATAAATAGAAAAGCAGAGATACATAAAGTTACATACATATCCCTAGATTTAATTGAGATAAGCCATTGAAGCAGATACATACTGAACCTGGGCAAGATGTTGGTACACAATGGAATTGTGTATACCATTTTGGTACTTAGTGGAATTGAGGCTGCCCCTCATGATCTTACAAATGGTTTTGCTACACATGAGGAACTCATGCCTTAAATGCCTTATATAGGTAAATACTGGAATATAACTCCATTCAATAGTATACAAACACCTCTTTGATAAAAGGGTCATAAAGATTTGTTGGGAGAAAAGGAATGAAGTTTATTAACTTTATTACTTATACTACTAATAAAGCGATTTCTAATAAACTTGATGTGATGGTTTGGAAAGGACTGGCTTAAGATTTTGAAACTGTATAATATTAATGTATATCAATCTCTTAGGGCATTTCTACGCCTATCACATAATATTCTTACCTAAATGACTTGGATTTGTTTATCTTTCTCATTTCATAAGAAGAGAGTAAAAACTGTTGTCTAGATCATTGTGCTGTCTAGGTTTTCTTAAAAGATTAAAAATACCCTTCATTTTTAAAAATTCCAAATACTATGTTACTTTTGTCAAAGTATCCTTTCAAATCTCTTATTTAAAGGTGATAAAGCCAATAGTTGCTCTCAATAATGGTAAGTTTTTGATAGTGAATCTTATTTTCCCCAAAAATACTTTTGATTCAGGTTAAAAAGAATTAAGAGGACTTCTGGGTAAGATGATGATGTGATAGGTTATAAAGGCAGATGCCCAGCTTTCTTACTTAAATTCCAGCAAAGTTCTAGAGAAGGGCACCAGATCAAGTAATAATGAATAAAACCAAAGAGAAACAACAAAGAAGTCTATGATTCAATTCAGCCTATGATTATGCAAAAAGACTCTCAGAAGCCTCTGGTGATGCTGTGACAGGAGTCCTGACAAAGAACTCAACACCATAAATTCATGTAAACCGTCACATAGTTAATTATTCTTTGTGGAGAAATAGACTACAAAATTATATCTTGGAACCTCAGTGTGTTCCTTTCAGAATTAGACAAAATAAAAAATATAAACAAGAAAAAAGAAATGATAAATGTCTCTCAGTTATTGAATGGGAGGAGAAAGGGCGATACATTTTGTCAGCTCTTTGTGGCACATCCGCATAAATCGGTCATATACTGGACTTAAAAACTTTATGAACAAATGCAGAAAAGCAAAAATATTGAACTTATCTTTTATTGACCACAATGCAATAAATGTTATAATCAATAAAGATCTTTGAAAGAAGGAGTCAAACTCAAAGGGAGACTAATTTTATATCAAAGAATTAGTGGGTCACAGAATGAAACATATAAACAATAAATAATTTCATTAAAAAATAAGACAGCATACCAACTATTTTGAGATACGACCAAAATCATTTTTAGAAGAAAATTTTACCTAAGTACTTTGATCAATAAAAGAGAGAGCAAGTACAAGTTAACAAATTAGGCAGGTAACTTTAAAAAAAATTAGAAAAGGAATAAGTCAGAAACCTCCATCTAAATACAAATATATAAACTTTGGGCATCAAAGAAGAGATAAAATTACAAGCAAGAAGCCACTGAGTTGACAAAGAAAACTAGGACCTGATCTTTAAAAATTGTAAAAGAAATAGATAAACCATTAGCTAATGTGATACAAAAGAAAACTAAATTACAAATATCAAAAATGAAAAAGGAGAATTTACAACATATGAAAAGGAAATAAAGGAAAATCATTTCAACCAATTATGTACCCACAAAACTGACAACAAATGCATTAGATGAATATTTCTAAAATATAGAATGCCTAATTAACAGAGAAAGAGATTTGAAATAATTCAATCTCAAGTAAATTAATTGAACAAAAGACAAATTAGCTCCTCCCCCTCATTTCAAGATCTCTAGGACTTTGTGAATTTACAAGTGGATTATATTAAACATTAAAATATAGTTCTAGTGTTATATAAATTATTTACAAAAAATAGGAAAGAATTTTTACTATTTAATTCCTACAATGGAACAAATATGGTCTTGATACCAAAATCAGGGAGAGAAAGCAGAAGACATATATGGACTAATATCTCTCTTGAATATTTGTGCAAAATATTAAATAAAATATTAGGAAAGAAGAGGTCAGAAGGACATTCAGAAAAAAACACAGACAAACAAGGCAGTTTTGGAACTATTGAATTAAATGTATTATATACTTTGAAACTGTGTTCAATAGAGATTTGTAGTTTCATACACAATTTTCTTTTTTTTTTTTAGTACTTTTTTGTATGAATATTTTTTGTTGATGTTTCCAATAATGAAAATAATTAAAACAAATGGAAGCAAGCTATTCTAAACTGAAATTAGTAAAAATGCTAGAAATTAAAATTTTATTCAGAAATGTTTGATTTTAGAAAGGTACATTATCTCCTACAATTCAATAAATTGGAATTAATCTAGAAGGGGAGCAAACTCAAATAGAAATGGAACTGAAAAAAAAAGCAGAGGGAAGAGAAAAGGATAATAAAAAATCCCTAAATTTTATAAAAGCTTGGACAGAGCCAAAGCTACTATTTCTACTTTGAGTTCCAGATAAACAACATCTCAGTGTTTTGCAATTATAAAATCACAGAATCTTGGAGTTAGAAAGGACTATAGAAGGAATTCATAAGCACTTATTAGGTGTTTAATAAGTAATGAAGCATTGTGCTCATAAGCTCTGGAGATACAAATACAGTTAGGTTCTATTAGTTCAAATAAGGAATTCCCCAGAAGGAGTTATATGTATCAAATTCACACTATTCAAAATTATAATTGTGTAAAATATGGTAATTAGTTCCAACCCAATGGAAATATGTAGTATGAATTGCAATATTTCAACCATGTCAGGGGATTCATTATTCACTCCAATCTGGACCTAGTTGTACAAAAACAAAGGAGGTGATAGGGAGTGATATTTATTGAGGAAGCCTGGCACTTTAGAAAAATCACTCCAGGGGTGGCTAGGTGATGCAGTGAATAGAGCACCAGCCCTGGAGTCAGGAGGACCTGAGTTCAAATTCGGCCTCAGACACTTAACACAAAAACTAGCCATGTGACCTTGGGTAAGTCACTTAAGCCCAATTGCCCTCCAAAAAGCAAAAAAAAAATCACTCCAGTGACTGCATGGAGGTTTATAGGAGGGGGGAGCCACAGTGTAGGCAGACCCTCTAGCAGACTATTGCAATAAAGGTGTGAGGTAGTGAAGGCTTGGACTAGAGTTGTAGTAGTGTCACAAGAAAGAAGGGGATGAATTGGAGAGATGTTGCAAAGGTGAAATCTTGGAAGGACAAGATTTGAAAGGACAGATCTTGGCAATGGATTAAATATGGTGGGTGCCAGATAATGAATGACACCTAGTTTGTGAGCCTTGGGGACTGGGAGGATGGTGTTGCCTTCTACAGTAATAGGGAAGTTTTTGGGGTGGGTTGAGTTCAAGGGGAAAGATAATGAGTTTGATTTTGAACATGTTGAGCTAAAGATGTCTACTGGATATCCACTTCAAGATGTCTGAAAGGAAGTTGAAAATGTGAGATTGTAAGTCAGTAGAGAGATTGGGGCAGGAAAGCGAAATTTGAGAATCACCACCATAGAGATGATAATTAAATCCATAGGAGTTGATGAGATCACCAATCACAATCAGCATTGACTGATAAAAGAGCCACCAAGGAGCCAGAAACCCATTGTCCTCAATTCTGTTTGCTTTCCTGTGTAACAGACCAACCAACCAACCACCAATCAATTAATCTACCAACTAAGGGCTAGGGATACAAAAAGAACCAAAAGACAGTACCTACCTTCAAGGAACTTATAATCTAATGAGACCAGACTTGCTGAATCTATTGCTTCTTGACTTCCTGTGACTGATTTGGAACACTCCCCCCCCCCCCCCCCCCCCCCCGGGACTTTCAGGATGCTCTGGTTTTCTGTGTCCCCAGTTTGGCTTATTTCCAAGAGTTTGGTGGCTTACACCACAGGTGTCAAATGCAAGACAGTGCAGTAGGAATCAGAACAAAATGAAATTGTGAAATATCTAACAAAATAAATAAAAATACAATAAAATATAGATAATGTGAATATGTGTTTTTCCAAGTCAATATATGGCCTCCAGTGATCCTTATGTAGGGTTTAGCGTCCCCTATTTCTATTTGAGTTAGACATCACTGTTGAGTAGCCAGGTTCAGATAGTCATAAAGCCAAACAAAAACATAACACTATAGTCCTTCATCATTGCTCCATCTTGCTTATTTTATTAAATTTCTAATCTGTATTATGAAAGTATAATCCATAACCTCCTTCTGGCTTGTCAGAATGCTGCATACTACCAGTCTATGATCTTTATTTCATCTTCCTTTAACATTTACCCCAAAGTTTCTTACCATTTTTACTTTCTTAAGGCAATGCTCAAGGTTGATTCCATCCAAGAAAATCACCTATCTTTGGTTAGAGGGCTAGACTCTAGCATCATGCTACTTTGGAAATCAAATCCCTTCTCTTTTGCCCATAAAGTCAGCATTCAGGATCATTGCCCATGAAATAAATCTTTTCTTGGTTCATGTGGGTAAGTACTTTGTCTCTGCCAAGTAGTTATGCCCCAAGACGACATTAAGTATTCCTGTGGTGAGGGAGATAGGGATAAATCTCCTTTCTTATCACCCTACCTTGATAATCCACTGACTCTCTTGAAATCAAGTGGAAGAACTAAAGTGAGAAAAGACTGAGCAATTGACTTGTACAAGCTCAGAGAAGGGTAGCTCCTCCCATCAAGAGTCCATTCTCCTGAGTCCTCAATATTCAGTCATCTCAGAAGCAGCCTCAATCACTGAAACTTATCCTCTATAGATTGGTCAAGGGAAACTCCAAACAACCAATCCATCTTGGGACAGCCTTAAATCACTAAGATTTGTCATGGTAACAAAGTGACTCCATAGTCTATATGGGGGAGAAGGGTGACTGAATCTGTGATTGTAATGGCATAGGGCAGTCCCAGCTGAGGAATTTTCCTTTATTAATTAAAATCATCATCTCTGCAATGTATTGTCTTAGAGAGTTGCTTAGAGCAGTGAAAGGTTAAATGAATTACCCAGGCTTATATAGCTAATATGAATTACAGAGGAGAATTGAACCCAGATCTTGTTGGATTAGAAGGCAGTTCTCTGCACCTTATAGAATGCTGCCTCTTATGTGCATAGGTAAGCTCATCAAATCAGTGAATTCACCTGATCTCCACCCACCTGTTCCTTACAGTCGAAACAATGACCACATAGTCTGGGCATTCATAGACTTCTAGATCCGGGTCACTCAATAACTAGTCTAGGCATGGCTCCAGTGCAGGAATTCTTAGACAGAGTTCAGAGGCCTAGATTTAGTCATTCTTGCCAGGAGCTATAAGCATTCCAAAACCAAAGGTCCAGCAAATATCCTGAATGCTTTCCCATTGAAAGACTAAACATTCCTGGATGAATATCCTATTGATGCCTTCTGATGGGCTTTATTAACTCTGTCTTGATCAATTAAACTATACTTCCCATGAAGTAAGTGATAGATTCCTAGGATTTAGAGCTGTATGGATTCTTATATATCCCCTAGTACGGATGAGGAAAATGAGGCCCATGGAAGTTTTAATCTTCCCAAGTTCACACAAATAATAAGGAGTAGAGGCAGGACCTAAGCCCAGTTTGAATTTCTCCAGAGCTAGTATTTTTTCCATTATGTCATGTTAAATCCCACCATACAAAATTTGGTGACATTTATGATGAGACCTTAATTGCCTCATTATGGACAGCTAGGTAACACAGCGAATAGAATATTGGACCTGGAGTCAGGAAGAATCATCCTTGTGAGTTCAAATCTGACCTCAGATACTTTCTAGCTGTGTGACCCTGGGCAAGTCACTTCACCCTATTTGCCTCAGTTTCCTCCTCTGTAAAATGAACTGGAGAAGGACGTGACAAACCAGTTCAATATCTTCACCAAAAGAAGTCAAGAGGTTTGAAATGACTCAACAACAACAAATTGCCTGCTTGTGTTGCTCATTTTTTAATCCATGTTCCATAGATTGGTTATTTTTACTTTTTGAGATGCCTTTCCTATTCTAATGACAGGTACACACAAATGTGTTTACAAGGCATGAAAAACAACAACATTTTTTGTAAGTTACTTATATTAAAAGTTTAATGAAAAGGTACTCTACGAGTAATGAGAGAACACTTTCAAACTTGAAAACAGTTTTGCAAACTAGTTTAATTTACTATAGGACTGAATTAGAAATCTCTCATGTGAGAGATTTATTTTCTTTAGAGAAAACCTTCAGAAGGTTGTTTTGGTACTAGATTTTTTTCTAAGCCAGCAAGTCTCCTTTGGTTAGGTGATGGAAGGGTCTCATCTGGTCTCATCTCCTTCTTTGTATAATAAGGAAACTGAGACCCAGAGAAGTAAAAAAAAAAAACTTGCCAAGGTCACAGAGGAAAGCAGAAGATCAGGATTCAAACTCAACCCTTTGAGGTCAAATTTATCACCCTTTCAACTTCATCATCTTATCTCTCTTAGGATAATTTCCCTTTTACATCCAAGTCACAGTGAAAACAGATGAAGACAATTCATAGATTGGAAACTGAGTATAGTTGGTTATCATCAAGGATAGAAGCTTCTATATATTTTCAGTGAAGGAACAACTTAGGCTTTAATTTCTTTTCTTTTTAAAAAAAATAAATCTTAGCCAGTTCATTTGTCTTACCAACCTTAAAGTGCTATATAAATGCTCGCTATTATCTGTCAATAAGTTAATTTTACCATCTTCTTTCTTATTAAGTATTAATAACTGAAATGAATCTTTTAGTCCTACTATTGAACAGAAAACAGTAGATGAATTTACCAAAAATTATCACAATATCAAGTATCTGCTGTGACATGCCAGAGGATTTAGCTGTTCCTTGCCCCTGTGTTCTGACGGAAGTAGATGTGTACAGTACCAAATCACCAGCAGTATTCAATTACAGTATATTTAGAAACATGGCCCCTTTCATGTCATAGCACACTCTTGACAAACAGTTGGACTGCTAATGAAAATTGCTCAATTCCCTTTCTCTTAATCCTAAAAGCTTCTTGGTCATCATATTGCTTATTAAAATGTTCATATGTTCTCCAATCATCCCTCCTTTCAGGTTATACTGTGAAGAACAAAACTCTATACTTTAATTCTCTCCGGTTCCAGAGCCGTTTAAGTCTGTCACTTGCAAAGAGAAAAATCATAGAATCATTAGATGCTAATGTTGGAAGGAAAATTGGAAATTTAACTCCCCATTACACAGATGAGGAAACTGATATGCAGAGAAGTTAAATAACTTACCCAAGGTCTGTGAAGGAAGTAAATGGTGAGTCTGAGTCCAGAACTCAGGCATTCTCATTCCTAATCCAGGGCTTAAAACTACTGAGTCAATTTTTAGATTTAATCCTGAATTCACATGAAGAAAATAAAAACTGGCATTGCGTATTTCTTCAAGGGAAAAATCTTGACAAATCTGTAACACAAAAAGCTATGTATGATATTAATAAACTCCAAATCTCAAAGTCTTTAGATGTTTCATGTCATTTATAGAAACAAATTGCTTTCTTGTTTCTCAATTACATTTTCTAGGTCTTGGACATACGTGGGAGGAAAACCTGATATAGTTTAATATTAGATGGACAAAAGTATCTGGTCTGAGAGTATATTGAGGTAAGGTGACAGATGTAGAAAAAGCAAACCTCTTTCAATAATTTACTTAGAGATATAGCAGACAGAAAGCAATGGCTCCATTTATTTATTTTTTCTCATCTGTCATCAGCAGTGAGTCAAAAACTTCCTGCTGAAGCACTTATCTTGACCTGACAGATGGAAACACAGTTGTTACCAGTTATGTAGAATGGGTATCAAATGGAACACTTGGAAAAAATAGAGCATGGGGATGGAGTTCTTAAATAGAAGAGCCAGTAAGGCCTGCTTCCTCACAAAAGACCAAAAGAAGTAAGTATATATCACCAATAACTGGTTGATGAAGGCCCAGTTTGGTGCTTGGTGAATAACAATAATGGCCAAAGGAAAACCTTCCATGACCATGGCTTCATGGCACCATATTCCGTTATGGACTGCGTTCAATGGGCAATCTGTGTCACCACCTTTGGGTTTATATCTGTAGTATTTTCCTCAACAATCAAGGGTATCAATAATCTTTTATTGTATACAGACAGTGATTGAGGTGATAGGGAAGGGTAAAGTGTAGGTAAGACATGGTCCCTGTATTCATGGAACTTAATGTCTAGCAGTTATAAGATGCAACAGTTTAGAGTTAATAAAACTATGGAACAATAAGAAAATTTGCATGAAACAAAGCATTAGATGAGGATGAAGGAGAGGTACCATTACCAAGTGTGGGCATGAGGGAAGGCTTCCTGGAGGAGAAGGCCTTTGGGGGAGCTTTAAAAGATGGGATATGGATAGTTATGGAACAGGTGAAGGCAGGATACTTCAGGCTTAGGAAATAGTATGAACAAGGAGATGGAGGCTGGAAAGGCATGGGGCATTTTTCAGAGTCTTGGAGTAGAAGAGCAGGAGTTTTTATTTTACTTGGTAAGCAAAAGGGAACCACTAAAGATTTTTTAGTTTTCTTTGAATAAAGACGATTTGTCTGGCAGTGGTATGGAGAATAAGGCAGATGAAAAAATACAGGTAAGAAGAACTGTAACCTTAAAGAGATTATTTCAATAGTCCAAGTGTGTGGTAAGTAGGGCTTGTACCATGGTGATTGGGGGCAAGAATGGCGGGGGGGGGGGGGGGGGGGGGGGGGAAGGGACGGACATGAGAGACTTTGCAGAAGAGGAATTGTCACGGCCAGGTAACTAATTGGCTCTGAGAGGAGAAGGAAAGGATAAAAAATATTCCCAATGTTGCAAAGATGGGAAACTAGCTGAACGTTAGTGCCACTGGTCTAAATAGTGATATCAGAAGGAGGTTTTATGTGAAAGTTCATGTGAAAGATAATAAGCTCATTTGACACATGTTGGGTTTGAAGTGCCAATGGCAAAGCTGGATGGAAGAATTCTATAAGCAGTTGGATTGGGAGCCAAGAAAATCAGAATCAGATAACAACAGTAACAACAAAATTAATAGTTAACATTGACATACTGCTTAAAGTTTTCTAAAGTCTTTTCCATTCATCATTTTATTCTCATAACAACCCTGCATGGCAGGTGCTATTATTTTCTTCCCATTTTATAGGTGATGAAACCAAGGCTGAAAGAGGTTAGATAACTTGCCCAGGTCACACAGTTAAGTGTCTGAGGCAGAATATGAACTCAGGTCTGACTCCAAGTTCTGCTCTCTTATTCACTGCCCTATCTATATAGACTTGGAAGTCATCAACATAAGGTGGTGGTTGAGGCTGTTAGCAGAAGAAATTGCCATGTGTGATAGTGTCAAGGATCTTTGGGAAACACTCACATCAAAGGGTTGGGAGGAACATGAAGATACCATGAAGAAAGAAAGAGTGGTCAAGCAGAAGGCTAAGCAAGATAATATAGGGGTTTTGAGTCTGAGAGAAGAGAGTGTCTAATGGGAAGTCAACAGTGTTAGAAGTCATAGAGAGGTCAAGGAAAATGAGAACTGAAGAAAAAACAAGAGAAGCATTGGATCTGCCATTAGGGAGCCTTCGTTAGGGGGTCATTGGTGACCTCAGAGGAGTTTTAGTAGATTGAATATAGAGGGGGCTAAAATTTCAAGGGTCTGAGAAGAGACAAAAATGAAGGAGCACATGCATCAGATGTGGATAACTTCTTCAAAGCAATAAAGAGGAAGAGAGGGATAGACCCACAGTCTAATTCTTACCCTTTACCCCATTCCTAGCTGTAAGCTCCCAAGTGTTTTATACTAACTCTGTCTAACTTTTAGTAAATGTTTTCCTTTCTTCTTTTCTTTAGAGATCACACCTTTGATGTTTGGGATTCTTGGGATTTTCCATGATTCTTGGGAATTCCCAGGGAGGGAACTCCTTCTAGCAAAGTATATTGGTATCTTCTCAGCAACTTAGAGGGTTATCTAGGGAACTGAAAGATTAAGGGGCTTGTCCATGGTTATATAGCCACTATGTGTCATAGGTGAGACCTGAACTAAGGTCTTCTTGGCTCCAAAGTTGGCACCCCAAGTTACCTCAACAGGCCAGGCTATAAACATTTATTAAGCACCTATAATGTCCCAGTCACTATGTTAAGTGTTGGGGATACAAAATAACAGAAAACCAGTCCCAGCTCTCAAGAAATTCACAATCTAATGGACAAGACAACATGCAAACAAGTATGTGCAAATAAGTTATATACAAGGCTCATGGATGGACATTCTCCACCCAACCAGTTATAATTTCAGTTGTCATTTGTCACACAGATTATGACTGACTCGTTGCTGTATCATGTTGTACCCATGATTCCATGGAGGTGCAGGGTTTCTTCTCCAAGGCAAATTACAAACCCTCCTTCTTTCTTATCTGGTAAAATTTTTGTCCCTGTCTTTCCATAACCCCATTATTCAGAATACACCCAAGACTTTTCATTGTTTTAACATCTTGGGGCTTCCAGTGTGTCACTTGAGCTGTCCATCTGTTGTCTCTAATTCTTACCACATGACCAGCCCCCCCCCCCTTTCCTGTCATGCATTTCCTGTCTTTTATATAACTTCTCATATACAAGTAATTTCTGGTAACGTATTGAGTTTGCTCACGCCCATCATTCATATTTCCATTACCCTCTGGGTTATTTGGAATTTTGGTTCTTCTGAGAACGTAGCATTGGTGATTTATTATTTAGCCTCACTGGGAGGATATTGGTACTAAAGGGATGAGGTTTTTGTAGTTTGAGATCTCTGAGAACAATGACCTTGCTTAATCTCCTCCTACTCAATTCTGGACACAGATTATTGTCTTTCTACAGCACCTGTTCAAGATAATCATATTTATAGACTCATCTGACTACTTCCTACCTCTCAGTAAAATGGAGGTCAATTCTAAAAGGGTCACCATGGCCATCACCAGAAGTTTTTGTATCTGAATAAAGTGGCAAGAAATGTTGAAGGTATGATGTATATCTGCTCTGATAGTTTGTAAATTTGTAAACTGATGAAAAAGGAAAAAGCAGGGTAGGAGGCATACAAGCATCCCATCACAGTCCTAGTAACACTTTCTAAACTTTTTACCCTGGGACTAACCCCCATTGGCCCTGTCCTGGTGATGGTTCTGGAAAACAAAACTTACCCCAAACTATGCTTCTATTTTCTGTTCTCTGATGCACATACATTCAATTTGATGCCATAAATAAGGAAGACATAAGCTCCTTGAGGTTAGTCTTTGTTTCACTGTTTCTTTGTAAGCCTGGTGCTATTGGTAGAACTGGGAAGAGAGCTAAGTTGGGTGCCCACAGTTTTACAACACCACGTGGGACTGACATGAGCAAAGAAGTTGTTGTAAGGACCTGGGGTAGTTATGATTTATTTTGCCCCAAGGTAATTTGATTTGGGACCTAGCTGTGGGCAAGAGGAGTATACAAGTGGCTTTTAGGACTTTGGCTTGAGACCCCAGGCAACTTGCCAACTGTTTTTGACCTCCATTGCCTGTGGCTTTTATCTTTCTGAACTACTTTGAAATTCCTTGGTTGCTGCTTTTATGTAGAGGTTAGAGTATGAAAATAGAAAATGACTTGATTTTAATCTTCGGAGTTCAAATGAGCCTTGAAAATGATCCATTGCCCAGGCTACAATAGTCATCCAGGCAGACTGGATAGACTGGTAGACCAGGATAAGTGGTAGACAGTCGATGATACTTGTTGATCGTTTGGCTGATTTTTTCTTATAGAAACAAAAACACAAAAATCAGGAGCAAGTTTTGCTGTGCTCCTTTCTGGACTACGAAAGCAAACTTCCTGCACCCCATGGCTAAAAGATTTGGCTCTGAGGTTGAAGAAATAGTTTTGTAGAAGAATAGTTTGGTTTTAAGGTAGAAGAGAAGTTTTTCTCAATGACAACTGGGTCTTCAATTTAAAAGATAGGACTATGATGTACACAGGAAGAAGGGTAGTGGACCTTTTTAAAAGTACTTCTTAGTGGTTGTTTGTTGGGATAGTTCTGACTTAGGAATTGTGTGTGCGTGATAAAGGAAAGAATGTATGCCATACCCAGGCCCCTAGGGTATTGTGAAGGTTTGGAAAAACATTTTATGGCACTTTATAAAATTCAGAGAAATGGATACAGATGAAATCACAGTGACAGTACTAGAATTTCAGAGATCTTTCCCTTTTCTGGTGACCTTCTCCCTAACGTTTCCAGTTAAGTAAATGAACACTTCTTCCCACACCCTAAATTTTTGTTTTTCTTGTTCAGTCATTTCATCGTGTCCGACTCCTCGTGACCCCATTAAAAATTTTTTTTTGGCAAAGATACTGGAGTGGTTTGTCATTTCCTTCTCCAGCTCACTTTACAGATGAGAAACTGAGGGACACAGGGTTGTGACTTGCCCAGGGTCACCCAGTTGGTGGGTATCTAAGGCCAGTTTTGAACTTAGGAAGATGAGTCTTCCTGATTCCTGACACTCCATCTACTGGGCCACCTAATTGCCCTTAAATTTTTTATCAGTATTTATTTGGATGCTTTGTAAAAAAACACAGAAAATTCATGTTAACTTACAGGCAATAGGGAATGCTTTGAAGAATCCTCAAATTTGTAATTTGTACAATGGCTCATAAAATTACCACTAGAGGCAAACAGGCAAAATTAGTTATCTGAGTCAACTAGTTGATTATACATCAAGTTTAAGACCCCAGAGTAGAGCTATGAAACTAGCCAAGATAATGTAAGATGATTCTCAACAGAGCCAGGGCAGAGTTTTTCTGGCCATCCTTACCACCCACCACAAATACCTTCAATAACTTTCATGGTTTCCTAACTGGAATTTCACTTAACAATAGTTATATCCTCTTAGTCAGACTTTTATTTAGGATATTGGAATGACCTTAACATAGACTTAAAGCATCTTACTCAAGATTACACTTTGAGTTAGATGTAGAGTTTAGATAAGAAACAGAGATTTGATGATTTATGGTAATCATTATAAAAATAATTACTCGCTATATTTCTCTTTTTTCATGATTTTAAGTAAAGTTCATTTTTCTAACTCCCTTTCCCCATATTTTATTCTCAAAAATTCTACTGAAAAGGAAAATAAATTGATGCCAGATCCAATATCCTATGAATTTTGGCTCCTAGAAGGTTTTAAATTTCTCTTCATTAAATTATTCTTTGAGATGGCATTACCCTTTCCCCCCTTTATTATATAACTTTTATTGCATTGTTTTTTTTTAAATCAATAGGCATTTATTTTTGTTTCTTTTTTTCTCCCCTTTTCCCCTCTCCCCCAGCCCAGAGTTAGGGGAAGAAGAAAAAGAAAACCCTGATAATAATTTTTAAAAAGTATAGTTAAATAAAATGAATTTCTTCATCAACCAAATTGGCATGTGACACCTTTTTTTCTTTTTCCCATATCAGGTGTAGGACAGCTATTTATTTCCTCTATCCAAAAGAAATTCTTAACACAAAAGACTTACAAGCACACATTGTACATTTCAACAAACAGCAGTAATACACTTACACCCTTTCAGGAAGTTGACACTTAAAACATTAAAGCATGACCCATTTTGCAGGACTGCTGAATCTGCTGTTCTTCACCTTTGACTCAGCTGTCCTCAAGGTCCATCCATGCCTTCTGGTAAGCCAGACTAGGGATTAAGCTCCTCCTCCTGCATGAACTTGTCTTCTACTCCAAGGAACATTGTAGTGGTGAGAGGGGGCAACTCTCTCATGGAGCAGCCAATACAGGCCAAGTGGCCTCCAAGGCCCATACTCGCCATCTCCACTTCTCACTTTCTTAAGTCAGTAAAGCAAGGCGTGTTGTGTTTGGGGACCTGTGTGCTCAGCACTTTGTGTTCTGGATTCTGACCTTATTACTTAAGTGAAACTGCTCTCTCCAAAGGAACTAATGATTTCCTAATTGCCACATCTACTGGCCTTTTCTCAATTCTCATCATTCTTTTTTGTCTTTTTGCTTTTATTTTTGGAGGGCAATTGGGGTTAAGTGACTTGCCCAAGGCAAGTTTTTGTGTTGCATGTCTGAGGCCAGATTTGAACTCAGGTCCTCCTGACTCCAGGGCTGGTGCTCTATTCACTGTGCCACCTAGCCACCCCCAATTCTCATCATTCTTAACCTCGATGCAATCTTTCATACTGTTGACAATGTTTTGCTCTGGGATGCTTTTTTTAATCTGGATGTTCATGACATTATGCTATCCTGGTTTTACCTCCTACCTGTGTGATTGTTGTCAGCTGGGTCTGACTCTTTGTGATGCCATTTGGGATTTTCTTAGCAAAGATACCTGGGTGGTTTTCCATTTCCTTCTTCAGCTCATTTTATTTATTTATTTATTTTTTATTTTTAAAAGCAATCGGGGTTAAGTAACTTGCTCAAGGTTACACGGCCAGGTGTTTCTGGGTGGGTGCTAAGTGTCTGAGCCCGGGATTCGATCTCCAGGTCTTCTCAACACTGGAGCCGGTGCTCTTACTCGCTGTGCTACCTGGCTGCCCCTTCAGCTCATTTTAAAGATGAAGAAACTGAGGCAAACAAGGTTAAGTAATTTGGCTAAGGTCACACAGCTAGTAAGTGTCTGAGGCTGGATTTGAACTCATGAAGATGTCTTCCTGATTCCAAGCCCAGTGTTCTATCTACCGTGCTACCTAACTATCCCTACTTGTACAACTGCACCTTCTCAGTCTCCTTTGTTGGCTTATTATCCACATCAACTTTCTTGACTATGGTCATTCCCCAAGATTTTCTTCTCCCTCTTCTTTCCTCTCTACTCTATCTTTCCTTCCTGATAACCTCATTAATCTTCATGGATTTAATTATAATTTCTATGCTCTCTCTCTGTAATGTATACATACATACACATATGTATATGCACACATATGTATGTGTCTATGTATGCACGTATATATACATATATGTAATTCCAACCCAAGACTACTTCTTAATGTTTAAAGTACTCTCACCTCCTGTAGTATCATCTTCTGATTGGGTGATTCCTTCAAGAATTTCTAAATGCATGTATGTACATATCTCTATGTAGATCTCCATACAGATATATATATATTAATATATATCTATATCTATATATATATCTTCTGTCCCAATATTTATCCATGTGTCAGTCCAGCATTAAAAACTGTTTGTTACACATTTCAAACTGAATATTCTCAAGACTTCTTAAACTTAAAATGAAATTAATTTTCTTTTCCCTTAAACCAAGGATTCTTCACATGGAGTTTGTGAATTTTTTAAAGAATGTTTTGAAAATTACATTTAAACATAAATAGTTTTTTATAACCCTACTTATTTTATTTTATGCACTAAAATATTATCCTGTGAATGCATTCATAGACTTCATCAGACTGTCAAAGGACCCTATGCGCCAAAAATAAAAAAAAGACTGAAAAACCTTACTCAGTGTCTCAGGCTCTTACTCCTGGAATTATTCTAGGTATTTACCTATACAACATCTCCACATTGATATAGCTACCACTTCAGTTCAGGCCCTCATCCTTTATTGCCATCTGAGTCCGGTGGCCAGATATTCATCAAGATGACTGGAGGTGGCCCAGGATGCAATGGGAGACTTTGACCCTTTTAAGCTAAATTCTTTTCTCACTTTGAGTGAGACAACACCTATTCAGTGAATAGGTCTCTTTAAGAAGTAAGTCAAAGGATGGCTTCTTTAATTAAAAAAAAAAAAATCAAATCGGGAGAGAAAGACCCTAAGCGTTGCTGGCCAAAAGAGAAACAGTTACTATTTATATTCACTCTGAGCCAGGAGGACCCACAGAGTAGGCATTTAATAAATAATGATTGGTTGAAGGTTGAAATGTCCATCTCAATAATGATTTAGAACATTTGTCATATGAATATAAATTGTTTTGATTTTTTTCATTGGAAACTGCCTCTTCATATCCTTTGACCATTTATCAATTGGGGAATCACTCACATTCTTATAGATTTGACAAAGTTCTTTATATATTTGAGATATGAGACCTTTATCTGAGAAGCTGTCTATAACACCCTCCCCCCAATTTTTGCTTTCCTTCTGATCTTTGTGACATTTATTTTATCTGTACAAAACTTTTTAAAAATTAATGTAATCAAAATTATCCACTTTACACCTAACTTTGCTCTCCATCTCTTGTTTATTCATAAATTGTTTGCCTATCTATAAGTTTGGTAAACAATATCCATCTCAATATCTCTAAGATGGTGGGGGAAGGGAAAAATAAATGTACATAATACTTTTATTACATATTTATAAGGAATAGCAAGTTATACATAATAGACTTGCAGTTTCATGTGCAATTGTCTTGTATTATACTATGTTATGGAAATACTTGTTTTATTCCATAAATTAAAAATACAATAAATAAATGTGAAAAGAAAAGAAATGTCCATCTCAGGATTGATGTTGAGCAATCTCTGCTAGAATAAGGAAAGAAAGAAAGAAAGAAAGAAAGAAAGAAAGAAAGAAAGAAAGAA
>NW_027185655.1:19895146-19947114 GCF_028583685.1 Petaurus breviceps papuanus | reverse complement strand
AAAGAAAGAAAGAAAGAAAGAAAGAAAGAAAGAAAGAAAGAAAGAAAAAGAAAGGAAGGAAGAAAGGAAGGAAGGAAGGAAGAAAGAAAGAAAGAAAGAAAGAAAGAAAGAAAGAAAGAAAGAAAGAAAGAAGGAAGGAAGAGAAGAAATAAGAAGAAGCATCTGGAGGGGTTCAGTCTCTTTCTTGTTTAGCTAAGCTCTTACGCTAACTGCCATATGTGAGCACTGACCATTTCTGTCAAGCGGAGGGTGTTTGATTCTCATCCATTATGGAAAGTCCCAGAGAGATCCCTACTTGATACGTATTCCTGAAAGAGCAAAAGAACTAGCTCGTATCACCTTTTACATTACATATCAAACTGAAAGTCACAAAGTCCACAGGATAGTCTTTCTTTTCTTTTCTCCTCACATCTGGTCATTCCCCAAGTGTTACCATGTTTTCTTTCATAATATCTCTTTGCTTCATGGCTGGACTATTACTATAGGCTCCAGTCTTTTCTCTCTGTTTCCAGTATTGTTCCTCTCCATTTATTTATTGTATTTTTAATTTGTGGAATAAAACAAACATGTCCATAACATAGCATAATACAAGATAATTTCACATGAAAATGTGAATCTATTATGTATAACTTGCTATTCCTTCTAAATATATAATAAAGTTATTATGTAAATTCATTTTTCCCTTCCCCCCACCATCCTAGAGATGGAATACATTGCTTACCAGACTTACAGCTAGGTAAACAATTTATGAATAAACAAAAGATAAAGAGCAAAGTTAGGTGTAAAATGGATAATTTCGATTACATTAAATTAAAAAAGATTTGTACAAATAAAATAAATGTCACAAAGATCAGAAGGAAAGCAGAAAATGGTGTGGGGGAATTTTGTAGACAGATTCTCAGAAAAAAGGTCTCATATCTCAAATATATAAAGAACTTTGTCAAATCTATAAGAATGTGAGTCATTCCCCAATTGATAAATGGCTAAAGGAAGTGAAGAGGCAGTTTCCAATGAAAAAATCAAAACAACTTACAGTTATATGAAAAAGTGTTCTAAATCACTATTGAGATGGACATTTCAACCTTCAACCAATCACTAAGTATTTATTAAATGCCTGCTTTGTGGGTCTTCCTGTCTCAGAGTGAATATAAATAGTAGTTCATCATATGGGTATCAAGGTGGCACAGTGTATATACAGAGTGCCAGGCCTGGAGTCAAGACCTGAGTTCAAATCCAACCTCAGACATTTACTAGCTGTCCCTTAACCCTGTTTGCCTCAGTTTCCTCATCTGTAAAACAAAAAAAAAAAGAGCTGGAAAAGGAAATGGCAAACCATTCCAGAACCTTTGCCAAGAAAACCCACGTGGGGTCTTGAAGAGTTGTACACGACTAACTGACAAAACAACAAGCCATCACACACAACCCAGTTAGATTCATATTCCCAAAAGATTAATTTATGCTCATTACTTCCTAGCTTAGGAGTCAATGGCTCCCCATCCATCACAGGAAAAAAGTCCAAGCATTTTGGCTTCAATTTTAAGGGACATTTGTTTTTACTTGTCTTCCTTTTAGTCCCTTAAGTGAATACTCTACTCTGACTCAATTGATGTACTCATCTTCCCTAGACATGCCACAGGCATTTGCTCACATGGTCCTCCTTGTTGGGAATGTTCTTCCTCTGCTCTTTCATTATCTTTCAGTATCTAGGTCAAATCCTATCCCTCCCATGAAAACTTGCTTGACCCATCCCATCCACAGTAAGCTCTCCCTTTTCTGAATTCTTGCTGAACTTCCTGCACTTGACATGCAATTTGACATGCACCAATACTTACTACTCTGCCTAAGTGACCTTGGCCAAGTCACTTAACCTTTATGAGACCTTTATCCTATATTGTTGAATGGCAGTATGAGAGTTTAGAGTCAGGAAGATCTGAGTTCAAATCCTTCCTCTAACACATGCAGGCTGTTTGATCCTGGGCAAATCACTTAACCTCTGGGTGCCCTAGACGGTTCTCTAAGACCCTTTAAGGTGCAGAATTGTAGATAGTTTTTGATCTTTCTTTGTATTGGTAATGCGAATTCCTATGTCAATGGCCAGAAGTATTGCAATGTCATCTGAAATAGACAAACAGATATTTTTTTTTGGAGGGGGGAGGGCAAGGCAATTGGGGTTAAATGACTTGCCCAAAGTCACACAGCTAGTGTGTCAAGTGTCTGAGGCTGAATTTGAACTTGGATCCTTCTGACTCCAGGACTGATGTTCTATTCATTGCACCATCAAGTTGCCCCATCATGCAGATATTGAATCTTTAGAACAAGGACTGCATTTGCAACCGTAGTGTATTGGATCCAGAGTCTGATGATTAGAGTTCAAATCCCTGTTCTGCTACTTGGGACTCTCCAATAACCATAGAGAATATTCAACTTACTTGACACTTTCCTCTGACCTCTACAGGGTGTGCACAAATCACCAGGGTGAATGTGGGACTCCCTAGAAAATGGTTATCATCAACATATAATAGTTAAGCTTTTATAGCCTATCACTCTAAGCACAAAAATGCCTCAGAGTTATATAGCATTCAAAACAGTTTCTTCACAAGTACAAGACCCATTTTACAGATAAGTAAATAGATTCAGGGTGATTTGTCCACTATCAACGTCTAGTAATTATCAGGGCAAAGTTCTTGATTCCAAGTCTGTCTGTCACTCTTTTCAATCTACAACATTGCTTAAGAATTCCTAATATAATAAAATAGTAACATGAATATTATATTTATATGTTACATAACACACAATGTATTATATAATATAAATATATAAAATAATAAATTAATAATAAAATAATAAATCCACAATAAATATCATAAAATGGATAATAAAATTCTTCAGGAGTTAGAACTAATTTCCATTATTGTATCCCTAATTCTGAACACAGTGAATACCTTGTACTACTTTTGCTTATTTTTTTTGGTTGGAAGTTACACTGGGTGATAGGGTTCAGAAAATGCCAAATGATTTAATTTTTAGTCTTAAAGAGCTGCCTGGGACATGAATAGAAATGCTCATGTGTCAGAGGCAGAATGTGAACCCAGATTTTCCTGACTCCAAAGGCTGACTGTGAATGTAAGCCTAGGTTTTTCTGACTCTATCCACTGTGCCATTTTGCTTCCTACTCAATAGCTGCTTAAGAAGTCTTTGTTAATTTGAAATGATTTTAGCATCAGATTATTGAGATACAGTGTATTTACTGCTAGTGCCTATAGTAGTCAAGTTATCTTGCTTTTGTTGGCATATTTCCTTTCTTTCTGTTTTGGGGGATGGGAGGCATTTGGGGTTAAGTGACTTGCTCAGGGTTGCACAACGAGTATCTGAGGCTGGGTTTGAACTCAGGTCCTCCTGACTCCGGGGCTGGCATGTTATCCACTGAATTACCTAGCTGCCCTACTCCTATGAAGTAGTAGAGGTAAAGTATCAAGAACTTTCAACTTGGATTAAGGAGAACAGAGTTTAAATCATAGCACCAACACTTATCCTCTATGAGACCATTTCTTTATTAGCAAATAAAACTCATACTACCCATCCTCCAGGATTTTTTTCTTTGTCTTTTAAAAAAAATTTAAAATTAATTTTGAACTTAAATACATAAAGATGAAAAGAGAGAACATTTTCATACAGACAGCACCACCTAAAAGAGGATTCACTGTAAAACCATCAATTTACATTTCCTTTCTTTGAAAAACTATCTAAGTACTACTCATCATTTTCAAAGTCACTTTCTATGCTTCCTTCTACATTTTCTTTTATTCTCTACTGTACAGTTTTTATATTCAGGCTCTTAATGAGGGAAGTGCTGTACAAACCTTAAAATTGAGTCAAAGTGTTTCTGAGGATTGTCATTCTTAAGAGAGTAGTTAGAACACTTTCTTCATATTGTAGCACCTAAAAACAAGTCACACAAAGCAAAGGTATGTTGTTTTATTTGAGAACTGGAGGATTTTGGTCATATTCTTCCTTACCCATGGCATCTTTAACTGGTTTGTAGATATCCCTCACTCTACTTTCACTTCTGTTGTACGGGATTCAGTTTAACAACAGGAAAAAGTGATAAAGTATAATCTCAGAAAAATATGCACCGAAGCTTCTAATTAATGGATAATATAACCTTAAAGTGAATTTAATAATGATTCATATTGTTCATTGTTGTCTGCACAGATCAAAATTGTGTGCAAACTCTATAGACAAGAAACATCATAAAATGCAAATACGTGTGTGTGCCTATGTGTGTGTAAACATTTCTATAGAACCTTTTGTTGTTGAGTCTTTTTCATTGGTATCTGACTCTTCATGACCCCATTCGGGGTTTTCTTGGCAAAGATACTGGAATGGTTTGTCATTTATTTCTCCAGCTCATTTTACAGATGAAGAAACTGAGGCAAACAGGATTAAGGATTAAGTGACTTTCCTATTAAGGATTAAGTAACTTTCCTATTCACATAGCTAGTAAATGTCTGAAGCCAGATTTGAACTCGGTAAGATGTCTTCCTGACTCCAGATTTGGTACTCTATACACTTCCCCACATAGCTGCCCTATATAGAGCCTACTATGTGCCAAGCACGTGACAAATATCATCATTGATCCTTACAGCCCTTGGGAATAGGTGCTACAATTATCCCCATTTTACAGTTGAGGAAACCAAGGCAAAGAGAGGTTAAGAGACCTAACCAAGTTCACATGACTCCTAAGTCTCCAAGGCTGGAACTGATCTCAGATCTATCTGACTTAAGCCCAGTGCTTTATCCAATATGCCAGCTGCCTCTGTTGCTTCCTTCTGTGACCCTATGGTGACATTCAGGTTGAAGGAGATGTTGGGAAAGCCCTCAGGAACAGATTGGACTAAGATTTTTGAGTTCATTTTTGAAAAGGACAGCAATGGAGCTCATCTTAATTCTATCATCTCCTTGTTAAAAAAAAAAACAAACTATCACTTAATATCCAAAAGAGGTTCAAGATGGAACATATATTTTGTTAATCCATACACTCATAAAGGATTGGAATACTTGTGTTTAGAGTACAATTGATATAGCATTTACAATGCCTGCAAATGAGGGGTGGCATGGTTGTCGGTTTTCCTTCTTTCTCAAAGAGGACCAAAATGACATCACTATGTTAGAGTCAAGTTACGTGTCTACCTGTGGCTGATCAGACCAATCAGAACTCGGAATGCTCTACCATAGGTTGGACACAAATAGTCTATGTGAACATTTGGGGTGCATTCTCTAAATTTGTTCATCTTGAATTTCTTTTGAGCTACTTCAATTCTGCTTTGCTTATAGAGACAGCACCTTCTCTGATGTGGGCACACCATGCTGAGTGGTTGTAATGGAAATTCAAATTTAAAGATCTTCCCTGCCCCTAGGCTAAAGTGCACCTGAAGCCTGGGGTGGGAGGCTTGTTTTTCAGTAGATACTTCTTGATTGGCCAGTGAGTCAATAAGGTTGTTACATTCTCTGAGCCAGGAGAAGGCTATATAAGCCCTGATGTGAGGCTTTGTTTTGGGGGCTCACTTTGAGAAGTGTTCTGTGATTTGATCGGGATTCTGGGAAGCCGTTGTCCGGAGGGGGCCCCCCCCCTTGAAAAACCCAGATGTTGATTTGGTATGGATGTAATGGTTGGACAGTTTGGAAAGCTGTCTACTTGATCTGTTTCTGTCTTGATAATTCTGCCTGTATATTTTGAAGTTCAGGGTGCTGACCTTTTTCCCCTGAACAAGGTAAACGATATATGTTTGACTGATTAAAGTAAGCTTGTTAATCCATTTTGAGTTGCTTTCCTTTATCAAAGCAGATCCAAGAAGCTGTATGGGCAGCAAACCCTGAGGACACTTGGGGTGCTTGCTGCTACAAAATGGCGTCACTAACAGGATCTGCAGAGTAAAAGGGAAGTATGGGGGCTGGGATAATTGTTTGTTTCCCAGTTGTGGTAGCTGTGACTCTGTGGAGCCATGGAGCAGGAGAGAAGAGTGGCCTGCATGCAGACTTCACTGAGCTGAGAGCAGGAATGGTGAGCTGCCTGCATCGGGACCTGAGCAGAAGCCAGGAGCGGCTGCCGCCTGCGGGAGAAGGAACCCAGGAGTTCATAATTCAGCCACAGGAAAAGATAAGAACTGAGCAGCAAAGCAGGGGCACTGAATGTGTTTCCTGGCTGCATCCCACAGTTTGGGACCCAGGGGGAGGATGGACTTGTGACTATGGTGGGTTGGATGAAGTGCCTTGGACCCCCAAGGACCCCACCTTGTTGGTTTTGTTGCCCAGCCCCCTCTCTGTACTTGGAAGCAGGGGCTGGAGCTGTGTGAGGGGAAGGACACACCTCCCCCAAGAGAACTTTATTTGGCCTCTTGTTTTGAATTGAGGTGATAATTCTATGTACTTTGTGTTTGTTTAAGGCCCAGTAGCCACTTTGGTAACTTTAGTTCTGTATCTTGAAAATGTGACCTAAGAGATGCTTAGTGCTAATTCAAAAGTAAATTGTCTATGCTATGGGCATGAAAGATCTTGGGGCCGAATGTAATGGCAATTCAAATTTAAAGATCTTCCCTGCCCCTAGGCTAAAGTGCACCTGAAGCCTGGGGTGGGAGGCTTGTTTTTCAGTAGATACTTCTTGATTGGCCAGTGAGTCAATAAGGTCGTTACATTCTCTGAGCCAGGAGAAGGCTATATAAGCCCTGATGTGAGGCTTTGTTTTGGGGGCTCACTTTGAGAAGTGTTCTGTGATTTGATCGGGATTCTGGGAAGCCGTTGTCCGGAGGGCCCCCCCCCCCCTTTGAAAAACCCAGATGTTGATTTGGTATGGATGGACAGTTTGGAAAGCTGTCTACTTGATCTGTTTCTGTCTTGATAATTCTGCCTGTATACTTTGAAGTTTGGGGTGCTGACCTTTTTCCCCTGAACAAGGTAAACGATATGTGTTTGACTGATTAAAGTAAGCTTGTTAACCCATTTTGAGTTGCTTTCCTTTATCAAAACAGATCCAAGAACCTGTGGTGGCAGCAACCCTGAGGACGCTTGGGGTGCTTGCTGCTACAGTGGTCCTGTGCCAGAGTTTCCCATGTCACATAATCAATTCCACAGTTCGTAAGAGAGATCTTGAGAGTGTCCTTGAGTTGCTACTTCTGCCCATGGGGGAGGAGGAGGATGGGGATACTTGGGAACTATGTATCCCAAAGCAATGTCACCATACAATACTCATAAGTCATTTGTCTATTATTACCATTCTTTACTTAAAGAGTAATCCACAATCCCAAGAAAGACAAACAGCTAGAAAATTAAAAATATATGATCCTTTATTGTCAAAAATAGACAAACTTCAATTTCCTTTAACAGGAATATTAATTTAAGAACCTCCACGAACTGTCGCCATCTTGTAAGCCAGAAAGATACAAGTGAAACCAGCAGTTGTTAATGGAATATAAACTCTACATCCATGCTGACGAAGCCCTGACAAAAGGGACTCTTGATCTGCTATACTTAGAGATACAGCACTCATTAAACCACAAGCAATAACAGATATCTACCACAAGTTTGATTGCAATGGTCTAATTCCCAGACACTGCACAGATCAGATATAGTGGAAACTTGCCGAAGCCCAAAGGAACTAGTTACAATTTATGACAGCTGTGGGATGAGACAATGGATCAGAGCCATTTTTTGAGTAACACTGGGCTTGTCGTGCTAGATAGAACCCCTGCCCCAGGTATGGTTGGTATCAGGTGTTTTTCACTGTGTCTGGCTCTTTGTGACACTATTTGAAGTTTTCTTGACAAAGATACTGGAGTGGTTTGCCATTTCCTTCCCCAGCTCATTTTACAGATGAGGAAAGGAATAAACAGGGTTAAGTGACTTGCCCAGGGTCACACAGCTAGGAAGTGTTCAAGGCCAAATTTGAACTCAAGTCTTCCTGACTCCAGGCCCAGTGGTCTATCCTTTGCGTCACCTAGCTGCCCTAAATTTTTTGTGTGAGAATGGATGAACAAGCTGTTGTTATTTCAACTTGCAAAATCACCTGAAGGCTTTGAACACTGAATACAACTGAAGATTGTTGTACTAAAACCAAAGTTCTCTAACAACAGTGGGAAAACTGGTTAATGATTCTTCATTCTCAAAGAAGATCAATGATTAGTTTACTAATGAATGTTGGGGGACAGAGCTGGCCTAGAGTTCAGGGTATGGGACAATTAGAAACAAAAAGATTGAGGTATTTGCCTGAGTTATCCAAACTCTTGCTAACATTCATGATGATAAAATAAACCAAGTCCCCATAAGCAATGGTGACTTCATATGAATATGCTGAGCCTAATAATTAACGTAGTAGCCAATAAGCAGTTGGTATCCAGTTGTTACTTGAGAGACTTATGGGAGCAAGGAAGGAGGAGCTGAGAAACAGTTGTTTCCCAGGTATTGTGTTTTCATGTAGAGAGACAGGGAAGGTCAGAGCAATGAAGAGATACCACCAAAGTGAGAAGGTGATCTGGAATCAAGCCCAAGAAGTCTTGAAAAGAAGCTCAATAGCCAAGCCCATCAAATAACTCTTTGAGTCAAGGAGAAGGATGGAGGATTAAATCTAAGAATTTGGAAAAGGCTTGGCAAGTTAGAGATCTATTGTGAGAGAAAGTGGACCAGACAATGCCTTCCTGAAACTCGGTTTCTGAAATCCATCACCATTATAGCCACAAATGACCAGTTTGGCATTATGGTTTTGCTGTTCATGTTCTAATAAGAGCTGAACACAGTGTCATAGATCTTACAGTAAATGGGATCATGGAGGGTATCTAGTCCAAACCCCATAATTGCTTTAGGGGAGAGAGGATAGTGTAGCAGATAAAGCACCGGATTTGAACTCAGCAGAGACCCGAGTTCAAATCCTGCCTCAGATACTTATTAGCTAGGTAAACCTCTTGGCCTCTGAGTCTCAGGTTCCTCATCTTTAAAATGATAGAGTTAGGGGGTGGCTAGGTGGTGCAGTGAATAGAGCACTGGCCCTGGAGTCAGGAGGACCTGAGTTCAAATCCAGTCTCAGACACTTGACACATTAGCCATGTGACCTTGGGCAAGTCATTTAACCCCAACTGCCCTGCTTTCCCCCTCCAAAAAGGAAAAAAAAAGATAGAGTTAGACTCCACGGACTTTTCCAACTCTAAAACTATGACTCTTCATTTTACAGATGGGGAAACTAAAATGATTTGCCCAAGGTCGGGTAGTTTCTAAGCATTATAGGCAGGATTTGAACCCAGGGTCAGTGTTCTTTCTATAGTTACCATGCCACTGCTCTGTTTCATTTATCACCTCTCCCCAATTCAAAAGATAACACGCAACATAGAACCTTTTAAAAATGGATCACCTTACAAATAAAGCTGAGTAAAACAGTGATAAATTTGTTGAAGTTATAATGCAAAATTGCTCCTCGATCCATACCTTTGAAGGTGAAGGGGAGGCGGCAAGAGAAAAGACAGAGCCATGTTGTCTCTGTAGCATTCCTAATCAGCTCTTTCCAACAGTCAGTTTTAAGCTAAGCTCAGAAACTTCAATCCCAGAACCCTTCAACCCAAGATAGGAACACTGGTTTTCTGAGCTTTCAGAAGTTTTTGTACTGGCCGAGCTTCGTTCAATAAGGTTATATAGTTGTAAGGATTATTTTGGAGAACTTTTAAAGTGCCATTATGAGAACAAACTAAGCAAAATGTCATTCATATTGTCAACAAGTTAAGCTCCAGGACTGACTGGTTGGATGTAGCTACTTAATTAATTACTGAGTAGCCTGCCTGCTTCAGAAAGGATGGGCCAGAGTGAATACAGTTTCCCAAATAAAAGGCCATTGCTCAGTGTTCCTTCCTATTCCGTCCCATTTTTCAGTTGCTATGGCCTTAATCAGTGGAGAGCGTCTACTCCCTTGGGGATGTTTTGGGCAGGCCACAAGATTAATGCTTTGTAGCAAAACACTTGAGGTTGTGCTGAATAAGGAACATATGTCAGATGGGCTAAATTTGGGGTTTCTTGATGAGGCCAGTCAAGCTACAAGTGACATCAAACCAAGCAGCAGTACAATCTATTATAAGTCAGCAAGAGAGATTTTTCTAGCACTCTTCAATGACTGTTCCAATCAGTGAATAAAGCTTCCTTTTAACAAGCCTAAACCCTGGGCTGAGAATCAGAGTTCTCCTAAAACCAGATGTGAAACGAGCTTTACTGAAGAAAAAGTCCCTGAAACTAGACCACGAACAGTTTTCCTGCTTAAACACCAGCGTAAGCTCAAAGGTGGGCACCACACTAGCATCACACACAATCTTATCCAGCTTCTTACATACATTTTCAATTTCCAAGTTTACATGGATAATGCAGCCTCGAAGGCCACAGGGCTCAGGGGAAGACAGACGCAATACATCTTGAGCTATTCTCTTGGTCAATTTCTCTGGGACAAGAACCTTGGAGCAGCCAAGTTTGGTCTGCTTGGATTTGGACAGGCAATTCTCCAGCATTTTAGCCAGGCTCTGGCAAGTTGTCTCTTCAAATACCACCTCATTGAGGTTGGGTTCTGGCACAACATAATCCCAGTAGTCAAAATCTATAGGAAAGAAAAGTTACAGATGAAAGGGGGGATAAAAGGAAAAACCCAAGCATAGGAAGGAAAAAAAACCCCAGCACCAACAAACCAAGGTACTGAGAAATATCAACTATTCCTTAAAGCATAACATTTATTTCTGAAGGCCAGGAGTCATTGCTTCTTGTTCCAGTTCTACCACTAACTGAATGTGTTACCTTGAAAGTAAACCTCAGTTCTCTCATCTTGCAGATGCCAGACTCACTGGCAAGTCACTGAACCACTCAGTGCCCTGGGCAAGTGTCTAAGATTGTAAATTATATCAGCAGAGAGAGTTCCCTACATCAATGAAATCACAAGTCTGAACTAGAAAAAAAAAAGAAGACATTGTACTAAGTGAAATTTTTAAGGTCTCTTCCAGTTTGAAAATATGATTCTATTGGTTTATAAATTCAGAATTTTAGTTATACTACTTTAGTTTGTCGTTAGCCTCTTTGTTTCAGTGCTTCTAGAATCTGTGATATTAGATGTATTGTCCACTCTTCACTAAGGCATATCACAACCTATAAAAATATTCCATTAGTTACTGTGGATAAAAAAAAATCATTTACTGAACTATCTTCTGGTTGAGAGGCTCTCCAAGCAGAATTAGGCTCAGTAGTAAATGACAGATAATGTCCATTGCTTGGGAAGACCTGCCAGAGATTATGCTCAGCAGGCATGGGCTTTGAGAACCCAAGGTCACATCTACCAGAACCAAGAAGTGTCAGTAGGATTTCAATGGAAAATTAATTTTAAGCCAGTATAATGCTATGTCTAGTGACCTTATGCTAGTAAGGAATACTTGGCTTTAAATTCTGCTTCTAAAAATGATCCACTCTGGGCAAACCACTTAACCCCTAAGTGATTCGAGCAACTTTAAACTATGAGTATGTCACAATCTAGTTCCCATAAGTTGGGAGAGTTGTATATACTCAAACACACACACACACACACACACACACACACACACACAGAAAAGCAAAGCAAATCCCTGCTATAACTTTTACTAATTCTATTAAATGTGGAATAAAAACCCCTATCATATAATATATCAAATATGCCTAGCTCTAAGAAAATCTTAATTTTAGTGGCTAATAGATTAGTCTGAATAGCATTCCCTATTAAAAAAAAACAACAACACCCTGCTTTGTGAAAGAGTTTTTCATAATTATCTGGCAAGTTTCCCCTAGCCAGGCAAAACAAGCCAGTCCTAGGAAAACAAAATTAAGTTTGCAGAAAACTGATACTCTGCATTGGTCATCTGCTTCCTAAAGTAATCCTACTAGTTGGCAGCTCTCCACCCACACACCACAAGCTGATTGCTCACTTGAGGACTGCCCTGTCAGTCTCTCTTGCCACACAGTTGATTTCTTCTCTATACACTAATGAATTTTTCCATAACTAATATCATGGGATTATTTAGTCTCCCTTCATTGCTCTTAAAAAAACAAAGGAAACCTAAGTTAGTTTTTCTTGGGACTCAGTTCCTGAATTGCTGCTACAAATCCAGAATTAGTACTAAGTAAATCTGTACCACTTAAATGGATCTGTAAAAAATATCTACTGTAATTTCACGTCTACATGACTTACAGAACCTTTCAAGTCACTCAGGCCAGTAGCGGTCCCAGTAACTATTCCCGTCAAATAAACCTTGGAATATTTTATTTTTTTCACATTGGCTCCATCCAGCAGGGCTAGGATGGATGGGATCGCCTCCCCATTCAAAGGAGCGATACTTGAGATGATTGCATCACAGAGAACGTAAGCTTGAATCCTGATTGGCCACCCAGTCCAACCCTTCCCGGAGAAATGAACCGGGGAGCCGCTGAAAAGCTCACCGCTTAGACTTCCAGGCGGAAAGCCACGGTCTATCAACTCTGAAATGCTGGCGGAATTTTTACTGCTTAAACTGCTAGTCGCAACCATGGTGAACCGCACCGGGGATCCTGCAGTGCTGGGGGAACAGTTTTCGGGGCACACTGTAGAGGCAAAAAGACACAAAAGTAAGCTAAGCCTTGGGCAAAAAGTCACAAACGACAGTACTTACTTCCTAAAGGAGAGAGGCTCTTACCTCCCTTCTCCTCTCCCCCTCTCCAGTTTGGCTCCCAAGTAAGTCTCAAGGCCTAGAAGCAGAGAAGCCAACTGCAGGAAATCCTACCAAATAAACTCGAGGCAAAGCTCGCCTGTTACTTTGCCAAGAACAGGGGCTGCACGTCTAACCCTCGTAGGCCCATAGATTTAAAGCCTGAAGGTCATTTAGTCCAACTCTCCTCATTTTAAAGATAAAGGCACCGGGAGCCGGGGGACTTGGAGGTACTGGGGGGGGGGGAGGCAACTAGTCAGGCTGTCCAACCCAGGTCCTCCCACTGTTCTGCCCTGCGAGTCAACTCCCCCCAGGGGTCCTTCGGAAACACAGGGTCTATTCTAAAGATTATCTCTCCAGAGCAGGAAGAGACCTCAGAGGCCATCTAGTCTACCTCCTCCACTTTTACAGAAGAAGAAACTGATGCCCGGAGAAGTTGAACGAGATGCCCAAGGTCACACAGGTAATAAATTAGAGTCAGGATTCGAACCCAGGTTCTCCTGGCTCCAAATGCAGTAGTCTGAACAGCATCACGCAGCAAACTACAGCATTGCCCACGTCTCTGAGGGCTATAGCGTCTCCTCTTACCTGCCTTGACTTTACAGAAGTGCACACTGGCGTACACGGGATGCCGGGAGCTCAGTGGGGCTACTGCGCTTTAAATATGCAATAAAAAAAAGCAAAGCCAAGCCCGCCTCAAGCGAACCCCTTTTAAGACACTCTTTCTCTGGGCGGGGGGCAGGAGGGTACTGCAGGCACCCAGCGGTAGCCACCAGCCCCCCCCCGCCCTCAACGCACCCCTACACCGACCCACAGGGTCCCGGGACTTCTTGTATATACTGCTCGCCACCGCCCCCCTCCCCGGCCCCGCCCACCTGCCTCGGGCCCCTGTCCCTCCCTTTTCTCCGCCCCCTCTCTCCTGGGTGTCCAAACTGGAGAGGACAGAGCTCTGGGGAGGCGCCTGGGGAACTCGATCCGGCCCGAGATGCACCTGCGGTTTACTGGGTGGGCTGGAGATCGTTCTGCCTCGAGTCCCCAGGAAAGGCTGGAAAGATCTTCTCGCCCCATGACTTGTCTCTCGGTCTGTTGGTCTTGCCGTGCCCTCCTCCCGTCTTTCCTCCCCCTGCCCCCATCCCGCCGTGGGACAGCGGGGATAGCCTATGGTTTTGCCTGCCTGACCCGAGGGTTAAGAGGAACCGGACACTTTTTCTTTTGACACTTCTTTTCCAACCTTTTCTAAGATTTCCTGCTGGCCATTTATTCAACTGATCTTGCTGGCCCCGAAATAGCCGGCTAAACCCTCCTCCGACAGATCTTGCCAAATTCTGCACCCTCGCCTGCCCCAAATCATTTCCTGCCTCTCGTTTTCCCCGGGGTTTTGTAGTAGGGCGCTGTTCTGGGGAGTGGGAGGTGGTAGTGAAGGGGGGGAGGGGGTGTAACGAAGCTTAGGCAACGCAGCAGCAAATTTTAAAACACGCATATCTGGACAAATATCTTTGCTCTCTCCTCCCTGGGCTGTTGTTTTTCTAACCAATAACCTTTCACTGCTTCTAGAGCAAGCCTGGTCAACGGGGGCCAGTCGGGCAATGGGAGCATATTAAATGAGGAAAGTATTGCCAAGAAGCTTAACAAGCCCATTAGCAAGATTTTAGCAGTCTGCGGGACCGCCGACTGGCTCAAGAGCTGGCCAGGTGAAATGGGTCATCCCCAGAGAAGAGTTCCAGCCCGGCCTGGATGGCCCCTGGAAGGTTACTGCAGTTTCTCTGGCTGCCGGATTGCCAGATGCATCTCAGAAAACTTGACTTCCTTGTGGCTAGTAATGTCAGTAGGTCACAGATTTGGATCTCGGAGGTCATCTCTAACCTAACCTCCATCTTGTAGATGAGGAAACTGAGGCCCAGAGAGGGACTTGCCAAAGTCCCATAAGCGGCAGTTTAATGGAGCAGAGGGATAGTCATATACATTGGCAGGGACAAACACTCAAGCAAAAATTCAGTCATTTTTGAGATTCGCCAAAGCCTCTGTTCTCTCCTTGCTGGGGTTCAATGCAGAACAAGGCAAGTCTGGAGAGTGCTAGGGTGCTGTAAAGATGAAAATTTAGGTAGGAGAGAGATTATGTGGTGGAGGGAGAGTATATGATGATCCATTGCTACTCTTTGGGTAAAGAGAGGCAGATTTGTGGTATGGAAAGAAAAAAATCTAGCCTTGGAGGAGCTTCTCATATCTTGGCCTAGAAAACATTCAGCTGGAAAAAAACATTACGAGGTACTAAGGGGAGTGATAGATCAGTGGGAGGACATTTGGAGGCAGGCTTGGCAGAATCTGAAGCTGGCTTGACAGTCCATTTTTAACTCATCTCACTGAGCAGCAAAGCTTGAAGGTCAATCTACCCAAAGAAGGGGAGATTCATCACCTGACTTTTGCCAAGCAAAATATTTTGTTGGATTCTCCCCCACCTTTTTACTTCACTTTCAGAAGAGTGGTAAACAAATGATTCCATAAAAATATATTTAAGAGCAGCTTCTCTGGTGAGGATGGAGCCCAAAAGAAAGGGAAATGGGCTTAGCTTTGTCCAGAGATAAAAACAGCCGCTTAACCAAGGAAGTATGTGTGGGTGGACCTTGAAGCAGTAATGGTCATGGCATAATTACATTGGTCACTCTAGTGGGTGAGAGGGATCTATCATGAATCTATTCTGTGCCAAAAAATGTGTGGGGGGGAATGATGAGTCAAGACAAACATGGATAGGAAAAATGGAAAAGTATAGTTAAGTAATGTATAGGAAATTTGAGTGCTATTTAAAAAGACATTATTGGGAGTCCAGGGTAAATGTGTGCAAAGGATCACCATCATTCTCCTTACATAGATTCCAAACTATTTCTCTCTTTGCATGCCCTTTATCCAGTCAGTTATCAAATCCTGTGAACTGCTCCTTCAAAGGTCTATGTATCCAGATCTCCATATCTACTACCCTAACCCTAGACCAGGTCATCTAGCTTCTGGGCTCATCACTCAACTAAGAGAGAGGATCTCTTGGCAGTGAAAAAGGCCAGGGTTTTGTATTGGACCTTAGGTGTTACTAATTGTTTGAAACAGACTTGCAACCTATTTCTAAAGTCTTTTCTGTCTCTAAGATTCTGAAATCCTAGGTCTTGACATCTCTAGCACTTTGGGTAATCAACCCATGGTACTTTTTTTTGGGAGGAATTGGGTGAGAATTATGATCTGCAACCCAGATCCGATGCAATGTGTCCCAGGAGGGCATACCAGAATCCACCAGATGGCAGATGTATCTGAATATTTGAGAGATATCTCCATTAACAATCAACAAAATTCTATAGTATTGGTTCAATGAAAGGGAAAGCTTCCTAATGACTAGAACTATCCAAAAGTAGAATGAGCTGCCTCTGGAAATAGTAGGTTCCTCCTCAATGGAGGGCTTCAAGCAATTGTTGTTGAGTTGTGTCTGACACTGTGACCCCTTATGTGGTTTTCTTGGCAAAAATACTGGAAGGGTTTTCCATTTCCTTCTCAAGCTAATTTTACAGATTATAAAATGGAGGCAGAGTTAAAGTGACTTGCTTAGGATCACACAACCATTAAGTACCATATCTGAGGCCAGATTTGGGCTCAGGAAGGGGAGCCTTCCTGACTCCAGGAACAGCACTTTATCCACTTCACCACTTAGCTGTATCAAGTAGTAGTGTGCTAGTGAATGTTTAACAACTGGCTTTCTGGAGGAAAAAAAAAGTATGTGGTAGACACTTTCAAGTTCAATTGGCATTATTAACATTTTCTTCAGCACTTTCCTAAGTCTAGACAATCAATAAAACAATAAATCAAACCCAGATTGACAGCATTTAAAAATTTTCTTTTTTCTTCTAATTTATTTATTTATTGCTTTTTGGAGGGCAATTGGGGTTAAGTGACTTGGCCAAGGTCACACAGCTAGATTTGTGTTAAGTGTCCGAGGCTGGATTTGAACTCAGGTCCTCCTGACTCTAGGGCTGGTGCTCTATTCACTGCATCACCTAGCCGCCCCTATAATTTATTTTTAACAAAAAAAAAATTCAGTTCTAAATTTTCTCCGTCCATCCAGTTCCTCCCCCACTCACTAAGAAGTCAAGTAATATGGTATCAATTACACATGTGAACTCATGCAAAACATGTTTCCATATTAGCCTTGTCACAAAAAAGCAAGAAAAATAAAGTGAGAAAATTATACTTCAATTTTTACCCTCAGAGTTCATTAGTTCTCTCTCTGGAGGTGAATATCATTTTTCATCATGAGTCTTTGTAATTGTGTTGGATCATTATATTATATCAGAGTAGCTAAGTCTTTCACAGCTGATTATCATTACAATGTTGCTGTTATTATGTACAATGATCTTCTGGTTGTTCTCACTTCACTTTGCCTCAGTTCATATAGGTCTTCCTATGTTTTTCTGAACACCCCTCCCCCCTTATCCTTTCTTATAGCACAAAAGTATTCCATTTTAATCATATACCACAACTTATTCAGCCATTCCCCAAACGATTGGCATCACCTCATGTAGCAGCAAGCACCCCAAGCATTCTCAGGGTTGCTGCTCACACAGGTTCTTGGATCTGCTTTGTTAAAGGAAAGCAACTCAAAATGGGTTAACAAGCTTACTTTATAATCAGTCAGACATATATCGCTTACCTCGTTCAGGGGAAAAAGGTCAGCACCCCGAACTTTAAAGTATACAGGCAGAATTATCAAGACAGAAACAGATTAAGTAGACAAATTTTCAAACTGTCCAACCATTACATCCATACCCAGTCAACATCTGGGTTTCCACATCTGGGTTTAGGAAATCCAGGGAGGCTCTGGACAACAGCTTCCCAGAATACAGATCAAATCACAGAACACTTCTCAAAGTGAGCCCCCCAAACAAAGCCTCACATCAGGGCTTATATAACCTTCTCCTGGCTCAGAGAATGTAACAACCTTATTGACTCACTGGCAAATCAAGAAGTATCTACTGAAAAACAAGCCTCCCACCCCAGGCTCCAGGTGCACTTTAGCCTAGGGGCAGGGAAGATCTTCAAATTTGCATTTCCATTACACCTCAATTTCTGATTCTTTGCCACCACAAAAAGAGCTGCAATAAATACTTTTGTATGTATAGGTACTTTTCCTTTTCCTTTGATTTTTTTTTTTTTTAAGATATGGAACTAGTAGTGCTATTGTTGAGTCAAAGGATATGTATGCACAATTTTATAGCCCTTTGGGCATACTTCCACATTCTTCTACAGAATGGTTGGATCAGTTGTTGATCTACCAGCAGTTCATTAGTGTACCTATTTTCCCATATCCCTCCAGCATTTGTTGTTTCTGATAGGTATGAGGTAGTAATTGTTTTAATTTTCCTTTTTCTAATCAATAATGATTTAGAACATTTTAAAATTTGACTATAGATAGCTTTGGTTTCTTTTTCTGAAAATTGCATATTCAAATCCTTTGACCATTTATCATTTGGGGAATGGATCTTGTTTTTATAAATTTGACTAATTTCTCTATATATTTGAAAAATGAGGCCTTAGTCAGAGAAACTTGATATAAAATGTTTTGATGTTATTTTATTATTTGTGGTACCCTTAGCAAAATGCAGTTTCCCTGCTTATCTAAAGAATAAGGTCAGTTTTTGTTTTTGCTTTGCCAATCTGCTATTCCTGTCTTTTTTACTTCAGCTGTAATATAATAGCTTCTACTCTATTTTATCTTTGTGTATGTGTCTTTCTGTTTCAAATATGTCTCTTTTAAACAGCATATGGTTGAATTCTGGTTTCTAATCCATTCTGCTATTTGCTTCTATTTTGTGGGTGAATTTGCCTTATTCATATTCACAATTATAATGACTCACTACTTTTCCCTCTATCCTGTTTTATTTTGCTTATCCTTCTCTCCTTCCTTTTATCCTGTTCCTTCTCAAAAGTCCATTTTGTTTCTGACCATTTACTCCTCCAATCTGTTTTACCTTCTGTCACTCCATCCTTCTCTTATCCCCATTCTCTCCTACTTCCCTTTTAGGTAAGATAGATTTCACCCAATTGAGTATATATATTCTTTCCTCTTTGATTCAATTCTGATAAGAGTGAGATTCAAGTGTTGCGCACTCCCATCATTTCCTCCTCTGCTACAAAAGCTTTTCCTTGTACACTTTTTTTATGTGAAAAAATTTTCCCTGTTCTTCCTCTCCCTTCCCTCTTCAAGCAGTGAATATCTCTTTCATTTTTTTATATCATCCCAAAATTATAGATTTACATCCATGTTGTCTATGTTGACTCCTTCTAAATGCCCTAATATTGATAAAGTTCTTAGGAGTTACATATACCATCTTCCCCCATAGGAATGTAAACTGTTTAACATTATTAAGTCCTTTATGATTTCTCTTTTATGCTTCTTTTGCATCTTGTATTTTGAATGTCGAGTTTTCTATTCAGTTCTGGTCTTTTAATCAGGATTATAGTATTTGAAGGTCCTCAATTTCACTAAATATCCTTTTATTTCCCCGGAAGGATTATACTCACTTTTGCTGGGTAGATAATATTCTTGATTACAATCCTAGCTCCTTTACCTTCTAGAATATAATATTCCATACCTTCTGCTTCTTTAATGTAAAAACTGATAAATCTTGTGTGATCTTTAAATGATATTTAAATAGTTTCTTTCTGACTGCCTGAAATATTTCCTTCTTGACTAGGAGTTCTGGAATTTGGCTCTAGTATTCCTGGGAGTTTTCATTTTGGGATCTCTTTCAGAAGGTGATTGGTGAATTCCTTAAATTACCCTCTGATTCTAAGATATTGGGGAACTTTTCCTTGATAATTTCTTGAAATATGATGTCTAAGCTCTTTCTTTGATCATGGCTTTGAGATAGTCCAGTAATTTTTAAATTACCTCTCTTCAATCTATTTTCTAGGGTCAGTTGTTTTTCCAGTGTGATGTTTCATATATTCTTCTATTTTTTTACTCTTTTGGACTTTGTTTTATTGTTTCTTGATGTCTCATCATTAGCTTCCACTTACCCAATTCTTATTTTTAAGGAGTTATTTTCTTCAGTGAGATTTTGTACCTTTTCTTTTTTCTATTTGGGCAATTCTTCTTTTTGAGGAGATTCACTCTTCGGTGAATTTTTGTACCTTTTAATTAATTGATTCTACCAGTTGGTCAATTCTGTTTTTTAGGGTGTTATTTTCTTCAGTAATTTTTTTGTGCCCCTTTAACCAAACTGTGAATTCTTTTTTCATAATTTTCTTGCACCACTCTCATTTCTTTCCCCATTTTTCCCTTCTACCACTCATCTCTTTTTTGAACTCTTCCAGGAATTCTTAATGGGTTTGTGTCAAATTAGAATCCTTTGAGGCTTTGCCTGTAGCTACTTTCACATTTTTGTCTTCTGAGTTTGTGTCTAGGTCTTCCCTGTCACAGTAGTAGCTTTTCATAGTCAAGTTCTTTTTTTGTTGTTTACTTATTTTCCAGCCTATTTCTTGCTTAGCTTTGAATTTATGTTAAAGTTAGGCTTTGCTTACCTGGGATTGGGAGACACTGTCCCAAGCATTAGGCCTTTTCAGAGCTAGTTCTGGGAGTCTGTAAGTTTTTAGTGCTTTCAAGGTGATGTGATCCACGGAGAGGTGTGACCACTGCTCTCTTAGTCTGTGCTCTGGTCTTTACTCAGGAAGGACCCCTAAGCTGCTGCAGCTGTAACTGCTTCTTTCTGCCCTGCATCTGTGATCTTGAACTGCTTATGGAGGTTCAATAGGGTCCTGTGCTCAGTGCCAGCTCAAGGTCCCCTCAATCTCTTTCTGACCAGTTTCCTTGTCCTTTCAGCTCCTCTCTGGGCTGAGAGCTCCTGAAGTTGCTGCTGCTTCTTCTGTCACAGCCAACTCCAAGACCCACAGCTGTGAGCTCCAGGTCAGCCTGGTATCACAGACCTCTCCTGTTAACCTCCTAAGTTGTCTTGAGCTGGAAAAAAAATGTCTTCCTGTTACCTTTATATTGGCTCTGTCACTCCAGAATTCCATTTGAAGCTTCATTCTAAAGTTGTTTGGAGGGGAATGTTAATAGAGTTCAGTTGGGTTCTGCCATCTTGGCTTCACCCCTACATTTGCCTGTTTTCTAGGTATAAATGTTTAGATAGAAAATTTCACAATCAGCTCTCAGATCCAACTTGAGCGGGCTCCAATACACCCCTGATTCAAGCAAAGGCCACTTTGCGCATATTTTAGAGAGGATATTTTTCAGGGATAGGTTAGGTGAGATAGCCTCTGAGGGCCTTTTATCCTTGAGATTCTGTTTGGAATAGTGGGT
The DNA here is from genome assembly GCF_028583685.1 of Petaurus breviceps papuanus. Taxonomy (NCBI): domain Eukaryota; kingdom Metazoa; phylum Chordata; class Mammalia; order Diprotodontia; family Petauridae; genus Petaurus; species Petaurus breviceps. Next base: position 19,926,063 of record NW_027185655.1, on the reverse strand, counting down.
TAGAACCCTTAACAGCAGTAAACAGGACAGAACTCAATGGCTATTTATCTTTTTTGTTGTGAGCCTGTTGCAACAATTCTAATGTAAGGCTATCATAACAACCCTGTTATAAGGATTACTGTGGGCAATTCATATAACCTCTCTATGCTTAATTCTGAGCCAAATGCTGGACTTTTGTACTAAGGGGTGTCAGAACTATTAAGCTGCAAATAGAAATCTAAATGTTGGGTTTGACAGCTGGTAACCCCAGCAGCCTGATTTGGTTTAGAGTACAACATCCAGTAGGCAGGGTGATGTAGTGAAAAGAGGTTAGATCTTACATCTGAGGACTTGGATTCAAATCCTGATTCTGATATTTACTGTGCCATATTGGACCTCTTAATTTTCTCTAGAACAGTTTCTTTATCTGCAAAATGATAAGTTGAAGTAGATGAGATCATCTTATGTCCTTTTAATGAGAAGTTTTAAACATTCAACTCACAACACACAGAGTGCTGTGAAATTAGATTAAAATATAAATTGATATAATAAATATATAAATGTAATAAATAATAAAAACAAAATAAAACAAATAAATAAATAAAAATACAATAGACCATAGATAACATTACATTTTAAAACTAAGTGTATAGATATGCTGCCTTCAAGGATCCTTATGTATGGATTAGCAATCCCCATTTCTTTCTTTTTCTTTTTTTTTTTTCTTTTTGGAGGTTAAGTGACTTGCCCAAAAGGCTAGTTTTTGTGTTAAGTGTCTGAGGCAGGATTTGAACTCTGGTCCTCCTGATTCCAGGGCTGGTGCTCTATTCACTGAGCCAACTAGCCGCCCCAGCAATCCCCATTTCTATTTGAGTTTGTGACCACTGCTCTAAATCTATCTCCTTAATTTTCCTGTGAAATGAATTCATGCTAGGTTCTTACCAGGACTGCTGAAATAATTTCTTAAATGACCTTCCTGCTTCAAGACTCTTCTCTCTTCAATACATTCAGAACACAATTGCCAACGTTCAGGTCTGACCACATCACTCCCCTGCTCAATAAATTCCAAAGCTCTAAATAACCTCTAAAATGAAAGGTGATTTTCTCTGTTTGACATTTAAAACACTTAACAAACTGGCCCTAACCTACTTTTCCAGGCTTATTATACACCACTCCCCTTTGTAGGTAGCCAAATTGTCCTACTTGTGACATTCCACCTCTTGGTTCTGTCTTCTGCGCCTTGAATGCATTCCTTTCTCATTTCTGTCTATGAGCTCAATCACCATCTGCTTTATGAAGTCATTCCTGAATAGTCTAGCTACAATGCCCCCTATCAATTACCTTGTATTTGTTTTATATATATTTTTATGCCAACATGTTGTCTCTTCTGATAGAATGTAAACTCCGTGAGGGTAGGAACTGTTTCATTTTTGCATCAGTATACCAAACACCTAGTAGGTACTTAATAAATATTTGTTGATTAACTGATATTAATGAATCTTCTCATTCATGCCTTTCGTACCTAATCATAGAGCCTTATATTGGAATTTTGGATTAATGGGGCCCATACAAAATGTAAGAAAGTGGAGGATGGCAGATACTTTCCAAATGGGGTCAGGATATCCTCAAACAAAATAATACCCCTAAATACCCCTCTGTGCTTCTGGCTCAGGTCTCACTTTCGGGACCTGTAAAATAATGTTAATGGAGTTGCTTCTATCTACCCCAAAGGAGAGGTGTTGGATTTAATAAGATGAATAGTTCTAAGCCTACTGGAGAGAAGAGATTACATTGCTAATTTTTGGTACCTGCCTCTATGTTTACAGGGATATAGACAGGAACAATTACTAAATAGCCCCAGAGAGTCTCTCTATGTTTTGCAACTGTATAAAGGAGATAGTTGTTCCTTTTTACCTAATGGGCAAAAAAGTGAAAAAAAATCTTTATATTATTCTGAAAAATAAACAATGGATATTCAAAGGGCTGCTCATAATATTTTCTCATTTTAGTCGTCCTTGCCTTCTGTAATTAATGATAATAATAAAAGCTTGCATTTCTATACCTCTTTAAAGCTTACAAAATTCTTTATTATTTTTTTTGGGGGGGGGGGTAAGGCAATTGGGATTAAGTAACTTGCCCAGGGTCACACAGCTAGTAGTATCTGAGGTTGGAATTGAGCTCAGGTCTTCCTGACTCCTGAGCTGGTGCTCTATCCACTGTACTACCTAGCTGCCTTTGAAGGGTATTACAAAGATCTTATTTTATCTCCATGACAACTTTAGGTGTTATTACCCCCATTTTACAGATGAGGAAACTGAGGCAAATAGAGGTTGTGACTTGCTCAGGGCTACATAACTAGACAGTATCTAGATAGGAATTCTGCTCTACCTGACTGCAGGTCCAGAACGCTGTACCTTGTACTCGCTAGCTACCCTCAATTTAAGGGTGTTTGATAGAGGATACATTCAGTACAACTGGCCTGGGAAAAGAACTGAATGTGTTGGGTATTGTCTTTTTCTAGTTCTAAATGATGAATGTTTGTCCCATCAGTGACTCTAGGAGTCACTTGAATATCTAAACAATCTGCCAGCAAGCTAAACATAAATGAAAGAATTTACTAAGGGGTTATTTTTAACAGCACAATTTAGCAAATAGAGGCATCGTATTGTAGGAGAGAGAAAGAGAGAGAGAGAGAGAGAGAGAGAGAGAGAGAATGCTGTCCTCAAAGTCTAACACACACTGACTGTGTGACCTAGGCAAGTTACTTAACCTCCCAATTACTGAGAAGGTGCTGGCCTGAATTGCTAAAGGAAATTTTCTTACCTGGGAGTTTGTATTATTCTGAAATCACAGATCTAGTCCCAATTCCTTGTATGCTATAACTAGGGAGGTAATTCTTGGCATATTAGATTTGGGAATGAAATATAATATTTGCCCCAGGTTTTTAGTTTGCTGACCTGGATGAATGTATTTCACTGGTACCCTAACCCTTCCAGATTGATTTTTTTGTGAAGGCAAACTAGACCATTTTTGGACTCTATTCTTAGTTAGCCTTTAATTATTAAATGGGTGTTGCCTCAGACAAACTGAGACCTGGGAAAGACCTTAGTTTAAAAAGGCCAAGGTCTCCCACCTTGGTTCTGATCTATGTCTTGCCACTGGATTCTGTTGACTCTGGAGGAGAAAGTGAGACTGATGACTTTGCATCCCTCTGCCTCACTAAAATTCAATTCACTTGCAAATCAAGGCATCACCTTCCTGATGTCATTTTTGAGAATGAAAGACAAGTAAGACCCAGCTGACAATAGGAACAGTTCCATTGATACCAACATTATAAGTTTGTGAGTCCTACTAATAACTGTTCATTCATTGGACACCCTGATGGGTGGTTCTCACTTTAGTGAGGAGAAAAAAGACAAACTGTAAGTCAATGGGTGAAAATAGGCCTATGAGGTGATCTCTAGAAATAATTATTGACTCTAACCCAAACATCTGGGAGGTGAAATATTTGGCAGGCAAGTCAATTATTGTAAAGTATGAAAATAATAAAAATAACTATGGTTCTTTTCATTAATCTGAAGAATATCACTCAGAAATAGCCTTTTCCTAAAAGTAAAATTACTCCTCCCCTTTTCTAATAGATAAGGGACAAGTTAAAATATGGCTTTATATGATGACACATATTTTTAAGTTTTCCCTCAGTTCACTTTCAATGGCAGGCAGATATTTAAAAGTTGCAAGTGTAGGAGTGAAGGCTCAAAGTCCTCACTGAATGCTAATAGACGTTTGTTGGCAAACAGTGTAGAAAGAAAACAGAATTTAATGAGAACTTTCTTTGTCCAGCATAAATGAGATAATGCCAATGGTTATGCAAATTATACCTTATGATATATTCTGAGCATTGGAAAGGGGAAAAAAGGACTTTAGAATTCAGTAGAGGAGAGTGAATATGGACTGAGTAATTACTGAATATGTTACTGTAAAATGTATGCATTTTAATGATGTGATCAATTACCTTGTAGCCTTTAAAGCAAGAAAAGTTTTATTCTAATCACACTTACATTTGCAATTGCACCTGTATGTAATAAATTACTATGATTTTGTTGGACTGTTATTATAGCACTTCTACATTGAAATAAAAAAATTTTTTAAAGAAATACAATTGTGTTCTTGGGAAGAGGTGAGGAAGATGAGATTAGGATCAGTGAAAAGTGTTGGACTTGAAGGCAGGAGATTGGCTCAAATTTCAATTCTGTCACTATTTGACCTTGGGCAAATCATTTAACTTTTCTCAGTCTTGGTTTCCTCATCTGTAAAATGGGGATAACAATACCACTTACATCCTATGGTGGTTATGTAGAAAGTGCTTTCACCCAAAAATACTCTATAGATATGTTATTATTTCTGGCTCTGACAGTGTGGGATCATGTAAACACTGTAGGTATCTATATTCATATTCCTTCAACTGTATCTATATGCTTTGATACTAAAGTACCTCTACAACCTTTTTATATCACGTTTACTCTTTATTGCAAACTGCCCTTCTCACACACAGAATTCTACCTATATTCCCCAGGCTGTTGCACATTCTGATCCCCATGCGTGGAACCCAGTCCCTTTGCACTACCTCCAATGTTAAAATGAAATTTCCATTGTGATGAAATACTACTGTGTTATAAGAACTGATGAGTTCGATGATCTTAGAAAAACATGGATTGACTTGCACAAAATAATTGAAAAGATTGAAATGAGCAGAACCAAGAGAACATTGTATAGAGTAACAGCAATATTGTTTTAAGAGCAGCTTTGAATGAATAAGTTGTTTTGACTATTATAAATAGCCAAGTTAACTATGGATGTATGAGGGAAGACTATATGTATCCAGAGAAAGAACTGATAAATAGAAGTGTATATAGAATAATTCTGCATAAATGTATATATTATATGCATACACATGCATGTTTGTATTTATGTCTAATAGGAGCCATCTCTAGGCAGTGAGGGGAGAGATAGGAAAGAGAAAAAAAAGAAATTTACATGATAATTTTATTGTATGTTTAAAAGGAACAGCAAGTTATAAATAAAATACTTAGTTTCACATGCAATCATCTGTTTTTATTATAATATTATGGAAACACTGTTATTTTATTCCACAAATTAAAAAATCCATTGTTTCCTTCAAAGTTTAGAGTAAGCACCACCTCTAGTATGAGATCTTTCTTGATTCCCTCCCCATTGCTAATGTTTCCCCTCCAAAGCAATATTTATTTTGTATATAATTTTTATAGAATTATTTTTTAGATATTCACATCTTTATATGTTATCTCCTTTGATTAAATGTAAGCTCCTTGAGGACAGGAATTGTTTCACTTTCGGTATTGCCTCCCTGGCAGTTAGCGCAGTAGACTCAATAAATGCTTGCTGATTGGTTGATTTGTGAAGATTGTCACCTATCCATGCCTTTCCATCCTGTACAACTTTCCTGCCATGGCCCATGTGCTTTCCCCCCAAGGATTCATGTAACACACTGGGAGCCTTCCTCTACATACTCCAATATGCCTCTATATACGCATATCTGATTATTGGGGGCCCTTGCCAGCCATCCTGACCTATGTCCTGCCACTGGACTCTGATGAGCAGAGAGTGAGGCTGATGTACAGCCCTTTCTCATTCAGATATATTTCATTTGCAAGTCAAAACATCACCCTCCTGGTGTCCTTTGAGAAAGGATGAACAACAATAATCTATATCCTTAGCTAGCTCAATGATTAGCCAGGTAACACTAGGCTGAGGCCATATGGGTTAGGGACTATCAAGTTCTGTCCTTTACCTACCTTCCTAGCTTTACTGCTTTAAGGCTGTTTCTCTCCTCATAAGCGGAACTGGGCTTCCAGGTCTTTAATTCTACTCCCACCTCAGCTTCTTGAGGGGGAAGAAAAACCACAAAACCTTGGTTTTGGCCCTAATCTAAGGGGAAAGGGGGAGAAAGTAAAAAAAAAAAAGGTACTCAGAGTCCAAACTTGAGAATTGAAGGGACAGTTCTAGTCCCATACAGGAAGAGAAGGCTAAGCAATAAAGAATCATAGAACTGAATGATTACAATCAGTAGAGAGGCTAATATTCACAACTCATTGGGATATTTGCAATCTGGCTGCTCATTAGCTATTTTACATGTCACCTCCACTGAATACAACCCAATCAGGGCCAAGTGGTCTCTTTTCTTCCCGGTGATTTCTTTCTCTGTGAGTAACTCTTTCCCTCTTGACTTGTCTGCCTCTGCTGACTATTCCAGTGGTAGATACCCTACTGCTTGGGTGATGGGAGGGAGGAGATGCCAGCTGCTTTCAGAGATCTCTCAAGGTCCTGAGGAAGAAGGCTAAGAGATGCAAACAAGGGTCATCCTCATCTCAGACACAGTCACGTTGGAGGCCATGGGATGGCCTGGGGAACACAGACCTCTAGAGTCAAAGAGTAATCCCTCCTCTGACCTCCTTCCTATTACTTCCTCTAGACACTTCATCTCCTAACTCTGGGCATCTTCGCTGACTGTCCTCTCATACCTGGATGCTCTTCCTCCTCATTTCTGCCTTCTGGTTTCCTGGCTTCCTTTAAGTCTCAGCTAAAATCCTGCTTTCTACAGGAGGCCTTTCCTGATACTCCTTAGTTCTGTTGCCTTCCCTCTGTAATTTCCAATTTGTCTTGTATATAGAATGTTTGCACATAGTTTTTTGCATGTTGTCCCTCCTATTAGACTGTGAACTCCTTGAGAGCAGGAACTTTCTTTTGCCTTTTTTTTTTCATCCCCAACACTTATTTCCTGGCATGTAGTGCATGTTTAATACATGTTTATTAACCTTGAGGCCAACAGAAAGTAGAGGTCTGGTCAAGGATTGTCTTCTTTGTACGTTCAAGAAATTCTGGCTCAGCACCCCACTCGATAAATCCTGATGGCTGACAAGAGAAGGGCCCTCTATTGTGAATCACTGAGAAGGTGCTACACTGCCAGCAAAAGAATTTGATTTCGTTTGTGCAGATATAGTCCCCATGGATACATATTGCATCTCTTTCATGATGTCCTTCATGACTTGCTGTGGCCAAACAGATTTATCACCTCGTTGGTGGCCATCCTTCTCATGATAAAGTTCTCCAAAATAGCTAAGCTGGTTTAATAGGCAAACATTGGGTCATCCCTGAGGATTTTCCCATTTGGTGGGTTCAGCCTTTATAAATGTTTAGTCTCTTTGTACCATAGAGAGAACTATGGCATTAGTGGGAAAAAAATCCACTCTCCTCATGTACAGAATAAGGGAGTAGGAGATTACTTTAAGGGCTCCTTCCAAGTTCTGGATTTATGAGTCAATGATCCTAGTTCATAATTTTACAGTGTATATAAGACAGAAACAGAATCCGAAGGACGTTAAAAAATAAGTTTGCTTCAGTTCAGTATTTCATGAAAACTCCTGCTATTCAAGGTTTCATGATTCAGGAAATTTGCTTTATGTCCTACTAAACAGCACAGCTATTCTACCTTCTCTTGGTTTTTAATCATAAAAAGCAGTAGATAAAAGAATGGCAGATTGGAAAGGAGGAAGGAAATATTTACCTTTCACAGCCTGGTCACCCTGACTCTCGGATACAAGTAGAAGTCTACTGACCTTCTGGCTATTGGAAAAGGAACTACTGGGGTAAAAATAGTTGGCAATAATGTTTTATACATCGGAGCTTTTACTTAACACAACTTAGCAGGTATATTGTAACATAAGTTTGCTTTGGTTGCCATTTGAAGACTCAATTGCTGTAAAGACCTCCTGATGATACAGTACCACCTATAATGAGGCCTGATGACATATATTTCAAGAATGACATTCTGGCACCAACGTTCTGGAGGCAGTGTGATGCTGAGGAAAGAACACTCAAACTTGGGGCTCTGAACTTGGAATCATGGAACCTGGATTTAAATCCCAGTTGTGCCACTTCCCACCTATATGAAATTGCATAAGTCATCTCTCTGAGACTCAGTTTTCTGATTTAGAAAATTAAGGGTTTGGGCTAGACGGTCTCTTCAGTCCCTTATATGAATTACTTCCATCTCTTTAAACAAAGTAATGGTGACTTGTTACTGAATTTTTGTGAAGGTTTTAGATTCTGTGCACTGCGTATTAATGAAAAGTATTCATCTATACTTTTAGTCATACCACTTCAGAGATGAGTGACTTAGTTTCCTGATCTGTAATATGAGGGGGCAGACAATACGATATTTTAAGGTCGATTCCACCTCTAAAATTCTGTGACTCTATGATCCTGGGAATAATAATATAGTAAATGGATCATAAGATACTCTGATGAAAAGATCATTTCACTGATTGTGTGTCCCTTCTAATAGTGTGTAATGCAATTGACCCAACCCCTCTCTTCACATATATTTCTTTTCATTGTCTTGCTGTAAACTCTTCATGGTCTCTGCCCCTCTAAATCCTTTTACATTATGTGGCATTATGGATAGAGGATTATGAGGTATTATGAATAGAGGACTGGATTTGAATTTAGGAAAACGAGTTAAAATTCCTTCTTAGCTACTAGTTGTGTGTTCTTGTGAAGATCAACTGATCTCTCTCAGCCTTTGTTTCTTCATCTATAAAATGGGGGTAATAATAGCACTTACCTCATAAGATTGTTGTAAAGATCATGTAAAGTGCTTTGCAAACCTCAGAGTCATCAATACTATTATCGTTTATCATCATCATCTTCAAGGCTTTCTGTTATACTTTGCTGATGCTTTCTGACTGACCTATCTCTTCTTCAGTGGTACCTCTCTATGATGATATCTTTTATGTCACCGTGGGGGCATCCAACATGTGCACATGTGTCTTTCTATAGCCTTTTGGACACCCTGTAACTTTAATGTTTTGGAAAGAGGAGTATTCCATGATCTTCGATCATTGTGAGAGGAATATTGGCATTTAAAAGATTGGCCCATGTTTCAGGGAGAAAATCAGTCATTAAAGCACTGCATAGTTTTTCAAATGGAATCCAACCTACTGCCTTCATTTCTAGGACCAGAATGTTGTCCATATGCAGTATTTTTCAAACATGTTTTTCCTAATGTATCACATAAAAGGAGGAAGAAAGAAGTGTGATCAAGATAAGGTAATATTCATTAATTTCTCTGTTCTCGGGAGTTTTAGGACACATTTTTTTTTTTCAGAAATGCTAGTGGTTTCCAGTACACTGTAAATATGACACATATAATCTCCTTACCATTTTATCACAGAGCAGAAAGGATATTTTCTGTCATAAATAAATAAGAATTAGCATGAATTAATGAAGCATACTCATCTGACTGTGAAGAAAGGTTAGCTATGTTAAAATTGTTCAGTGAATTTATGACTTAGAAGTTGTTAAAATAAATTACCACTTATTTACAACAGAAATTATGTTATAATCTTTATGCTTTCTAGGCAATGGCTAGGTGGGTCCTTGGTGGAAAATGTATAGGAGGGTATGGGCAAGAGTTGCATAGATTTTAAAGACTTGCACTCTGTAATACTAAAGATAACAGGATAATACTCTATAATACTAGAAATAACAGATAATAAGGAGATTACAGATTTTTCAAAATGCTAAGGTAAACAACAATTTTCTTAGAAATCATGAATTTATACAGGCATTAAAATTGTAGACCCTAAGCCATCCAATTCCTTTAGTATATATCACAGTCCTTCATAATTATTCTGGGTGAGATGTTTCTTTCACTTAATTGTATTCCACTGTCATAATGTTCCAAAATATAAGACTCATATATACAATAGTATATATATATATCAAATATATCAAATTGACTCATATATACAATAGTACCTTTATTGGTAGGTGGAGCTATTTATAATTAGTTAGTAGATGTTTACTGAAAAATTTTTCCGTAATGAAATGATTCTCCAACATTGATTCCCTTAGTTATATGCTAAAATCATGGGGTCCTATATCTAGAACTAGAACTGACCTCTGAGCTTATTCAAATAGTGTCAAACAAATAGAAATAGCTCTCTACTGGCTGCGTATTGACTTAGAAAACCACATGTTAGCATCATCTATGTTGTATTGTATTGTTAAAACTTATTTTGTCATGCATTTTTCCAATTACATTTGGATCTAGTTTTGAGCTTATGGATTGATACTGGCAAACTAGCCAGTTTCCTAATTTTACAGATGAGGTGTAAATAGGACTGGAGAGGTTAAATATCTTACTTGTCCAAAATAACATAGATGGTAAGAAACAGTCTCAGGATGTGAATATAGGTCATTTCAATACAATTCTACTTCCATTGTATGACATTGTCTTTCTATAAGATGAAGTCATCCTGAGAAAATAAGGAGGCATGTGGAGCTGAAAGCTGGGTCAGGAAGGATATGAACTGTTCATTGAACCCAACAAGTGTCTCTTACCCCAGATTTTCCTGATGAGCTTTTTGTAAGCATTGGAAATATGACCTTGACTAGAGGTCCACTAGCGGCCAACACTGAACAAAATATGTTCAGTTTAGTGAGGACTTTGAAGATACCAGAAATGTGGGACCCGTGCTCAGAGATAGTGGCGATGTAAACCTCATGGCAATAGCCAAATGGTTTTACAAAGGAATTAATGAATAATAATAATGAAGCATTTGTTAAATGCTTAGCTACGAAGTAGATGAAACGACAATAATAACTAAGATTTATGTAGTACTTTAATGTTTGCAAAGCTCTTTATAAATATCTAGTTTCATCCTCACAACAACCCTAGAAAGTAGGTATTTTTATTAACCTCATTTTACAGGTGAGAAAATTGAGTCTGAGAAAGTTACTTTATCAGGGCTACACAGTAATTGACTGCAGTCAGACTTGGGCTCAAGTCTTCCTGGGTTTTCCAGGGTCTAATATACTATCCAATGCAGCACCTAGCTGCTTAGGCATCAGTGTCAAGGCATATGGTAGTGAGTCTTTTTTATCAATCAATCAACAAGAATTCATTAAATTTATAGTGAGCTGTCCATTGGTGAAACAATATCAGTTTCTGATTTTGAAGCATTTGACAGTGTCAGACTTTAGTAGTGAGTATTTTCTTCCCTGGGTCTTCAGTAGCTATGGCTCCTGGGTACTTATGTGTTTGGGGAGTTTCAGTTGCTGGGTTGGGTCTACACAAAGGTTGTTCCCTGAACAATGGTTAGGGGGAAGGACTATCTGGAATTAGGGTCTATTGTCTGGGGGCATAGTGCTGCTATTCCCTAGGCTTTTGAGCAGCTAGGTGGCACAGTGGATAGAGCCTGAGCCTGCGGTTAGGAAGACCTGAGTTCAAAATGGGCCTCAGACACTTATTAGCTGTGTGACCCTAGGCAAGTCACTTACTCTTCCTATCTCTTCTATTTCTTTATCTGTAGAAATAATAAGGATAACAATAACACCAACTTCCAGGGTTGTTGTGATGAGCAGATAAAATAATATTTATTAAAGTGCTATATAAATCGGTAGTGATGATGATGATGATGGTGATGATGCTAACTGTCCATTGGGGGCAAATGGAATAGGGCCCAGATACTCTTCAAGGTCAATAAGGACACTTATCACTTTAAGGACAAGAATGCCTGCTTAGTGAATTTGCTTCAAGAAAGTTAATGAGGATAGAAAGAATAACACATCAAGATTGAGTGAGAATTAATAGAAGCTAGAGTCATCAAGATTTCCATGAATATGAAGAAGTGACGACTACCTAGGCAGTCAAGGATAGTTTTAAATCCTGGTCTACAGTTTTTGGAGGCTAGATGGCACCAAAGAGATCTCTAGTGACTGAGAAAGAAGAAGCTGTAAACAACAACACCCCAACCCAACCAAACCAAGCCTGAAGCCAATGGGAATCATCATTAGAGATGGAGCCAGATACGAAATGCTTCCATGAGCTGAGATCCTCATTCCCAGTGCTAAGGTTATGAAACAGGTTTCAGAAAAGTTGAGGCCCTGAACAGCATTGACCAAAAAACTATATTAGTTTTATTAAAAAAAATTTTTTTTTCAAGGTAATCAGGGTTTAAGTGACTTGCTTGGTGTTGCACAGCTAAGTAAGTGCTAAGTGTCTGAGGTGGTATTTGAACTCTTCTTCTCCTATCTCCAGGACCTGTTCTCTATTCAATTTTTTTTGAGGCAATTGGGATTAAGTGATTTGCACAGGGTCACACAGCTAGTAAGTGTTTATATCAGCTTTCAAAAAAAAACCAAAAACAAAACCCTAAAACCAGCCTCCCCCACACCCCAAAAACAAACCTCCCCAAACCAGATAGATCTGCATTGACTGGCTGGAGAGAAGAGCTACAAAACGAGGCTGTCAGACAACAGAGGGGGAACAAAGGAGATTGAAGCTTAGTTTCCTGTACTTACACAGAAGAATATGATTCATTTTGAAGAATTCTGTAGCTTTCCTTCTTTTTGGGTTGGTTTCAATCCCTGTAGGCTTTGCTTGAACAAGCCAGAAGTTAGAAATGCTTAAAAAGTACTTAAAAAAGGATCTAATGCTGACTTCAGTGTCAGCAGGATAGGGAAGAAATTCAAAACTTGCACTTTGTTTTCTGCAGAGAACGAGGAGGAGAGGAAATCAGAAAGAGAGAAGGTCTAGCGTTATTGAGTCTCTGGGTAGGGCGGGGAGGTTGGTTAACTGTCCTTTTTTGAAATGTCCCTAGATCTTTTTCCACGTGTGCTGTCTCTGTGGCCTAATTACTGAACAAGGGTTCTGATGTTTTCTGTGTTGATTCCAACACATGTTAAGGTGATGAGAGAAATAAGTTATTTTGTATTGACAGATTTCTAGGTATATGGGTAACTCTTTCAGAATTGTTTTACAAGTGTTGAAAATATATTGATTTTGCTGTCAAAAAAAAAAAAAGGCCAGTAGAGGGAATCAGTGAGACAAGGTCTACACCAGGTTGGAAGAGAAATGGGGGTCAAGGGGGTGTACAGAGCTGATGGCATCATAGATCTCCTATTATGTGTCAACATAATAGTGAATGAAGATTGCTGGACCCAGTGGGAAATGATACCAGCACCTGCTGTTGAAGATGGGGAATATTTTGCAGTAAGACAAGACGAATTATTGGCTAAAGCTGCTTTCTGATTCTGAACTTAAAAATGGTTACCATGGTGACCTGTTTCTGAAAATAGATATATGGTTACCCCTCTAAACAGTTTTTAGCTTTGTCTCTCCTTAGATAAAGGACTTTTCATTATTTGTGCTCAAGTTCCTACTTATGTTTCAATTTGTAAATCAACGAGCCTGACAAGCAGATGTAGACAGAGCATCGATCATCATTGCTTGCTGAGGAAGGTAGCTATCAAGTGTCCTATCACGGTTCTGCCGATGTCAACGAGAAGGAGATTAAGAAGTCAGTTTGTTGCTAATCTGCATATATATCTGTCTCTTCTGCCTTTGAGTTGTTTGATCTATTGGGAAGCAGCAGAAAGGGGTGGTGGAAACGATGGTGAATTTGCAGTCAGAGGACCAGTATTCAAAACAGTGCACTTAGTACTTGTGTGACTTGGACAAATCACTTAACTTATGGGCCTCAGTTTCTTCACCTATAAAATGAAAGTGTTGGACTAGATGACCTCTCAGATCTCTTCCTATCCTAAATCTATGCTTCTATGAGATAGGCAATAGATTAGAGGGGATAGTCTCTTAGAGGTCATGGAAAAGAGAGTATTCAGAAAGAGAGGTTAGTTAATGTCACAGAAATCACGGATGAAGACTGAACAAAAGACCATTGGATTGGGCCATCAGGACATCATTGGTGACCTTTGAGAGAGGAATTCAGTTTAGTGACATTCCCACTGTATGAATTTCTGACGTTGACCCCCTTGACAAAGAGGAGAATGAAAAGGCAAAAGGGGTTATGATAGTATAGGGGAAACCAAAATATAAGGGATTGAGCAGAGAGTGAATGCTTAGGTAGTATAGGAAAGATGAGACCATATGGAATAGGAGCATAAAAGGAAGGCTTTTTTTTTAGTGTCTAGGATCGAGGAAAGACAAACATGTTTGTAGACAAATGGGAAGTACTCAATTCAGAAAGAACAATACAAGAAAGGAAAGGAGATCATTGCTGGAGTAATGTCCTGGAAGAGATGGAAGTGATGGGATTAGGGGCAAAGATTGATGAGCGTTTTTCTTGTAAGGAGAATGATTTTCTCTCGGATTCATGTGCTCCTCGCCCCATAAGGGGAAAAAATCAGAAAATTAAACCCTTGTAACACATTTGCATAGTCAAGCAAAAATAAATCCCTAATTGGCTATGCCTCCCAAATATCTGTTGCACCCTGCACCTTGGGTCCTTTGTTTCTCTTTCCAGAGGTGGGCAGCACTCATTACTAATCTTCTGGAATTGTGCTCGGTCATTGTCTTGATCAGAGTTCTTAATTTTTGTAAGATTGTCTTTATAATGTTGTTGGTCATTCTCCTGGTTATAGAGGGATTAGCACTAATAGGTGACTAAAGATACATCTCTTCCACTGAGACAGGAGGGAAAGAGGAGAAAATAGCAGATGATGCTAAGGATTTTTTTTAAAGCAATCCGGGTTAAGTAACTTGCTCAAGGTTACATGGCCAGTTATTTCTGGGTGTGGTGCTAAGTATCTGAGCCCAGAATTGATCCGAAGGTCATCCCGACACTGGAGCTGGAGCTCTTACTTGATGTGCTACCTGGCCGATCTTGATGTCAGGATTTTTGAGGAGTAAATGAGGAGGAGGGAAAAAGGTCTGATAAGTGACCTCAGATTTCTCAGTGAAATAGGAAGTTAAATGATCTGATAGAAAGTTTGGAGTATAGAGATACCACTAGGGACTTAAAAAGGCAGGAAGAAGTTTGGATAGAGTAGAGTAGGATTTCTGCAGACCCAGCTGAGGGCATGGATCAACAAGGCATAGCTTGTAAAATCAGATGAATTTAAATTTTTTATGGTAAAAAGTGTTCAGAGTTCCAATTTAGTTCCAAAAATTTATAGTCTGTAAAATCAAATGAATTTCAATTTTCTATGGTAAAAGTTGTTCGGAGTTCTGATTTAGGATTCCAGGAATACATAACTTCCTCTCCATATCCCTACCCCCTCACAGCACATGCACAAACTTGCCACCGGATATTGGAATTTTTCCAGCTCCAAACCAAAACAATGATGGACTTTCTTGGTCTGAGGCAAGGGTTCCAGTTGGAGCAGCAATGAGAAATTCAACAGGCCTAGGAGTGAGGAATAGTGGAGTTATCTGGCCTTGAAATTGTATGAAAACCCTATGAGGTACTCAGGCTGGAATGACTTCCTTGTCTTCCAGGTACTCTGGGGATCGACCTGTCTTTATTCTATTGCATCTAATCAGGATTTATCTTCCAGTAGAGAGAACTCTGTATTTGGAGTCAGAGGACCTCAGAGTCTGGTTTTGTCACTTTAAACCTGTGTGACCTTGAGTAAGTCATTTAACACTCTGAGGGCAGGTAGGTGGTATACTGGGTAGAATTCTGGGCCTGGAGTTCAGAAGACTTGAGTTCAAATCTGGCTTCAGACACTTACTAGCTGTGTGACCCTGGATGAGTCACTTAACCTCTGCTTATCTCAGTTTCCTCATCTGTAGAATAGCAAGGGTAATAATAATAGGTGCTAACCTACCTCCCAGGGTTATTATGAGGCTCAAATGAGATAATCTTTTTAATATATATGAATTTATTTATTAATTATTAATTAAATTATAAGCCTTAATGTGCCAAATAAATGCTAGGTATGATTTTTGTTATTAATTATTTCCTCATACGTAAAATGAAAATGATCCACATTCTAAATTTTCTTCTAAACCTATGATCCTGTTATCTTTGATTACAGAACAGAATATAATCTTACATTCTTTCTACTTTTCTAGTTCTGAGGTGAGCAAACAACCCTCTTGGGCATTTCTAAGGGTTTTGCTACTCTCAACAAAGAGAAACAAGATTGATCATTGAGTATTTATTAAATGCCCTCTCTGTGCCGAATACCCATTCCTTTCCCTCTCTCCCTACCATGTGCGTGTTCCTTTTTCCACTTAGGTCTTTTGTTTTTTGTTCTCTTTTTGGAGGGCAATTGGGGTTAAGTGACTTGCCCAAGGTCACACAGCTAGTTTTTGTGTTAAGTGTCTGAGGTTGGATTTGAACTCGGGTCCTCCTCACTCCAGGGCCAGTGCTATACTCACTGCACCACCTAGCCGCCCCTACACTTAGATTTTTTAAGAAATGATAAGGTTCACCAAATGACTAATATTGAAAGCAGCAAGAAGGCAAGAGGTAGAAGGTATCTTTGCTGATAGATTGAGTGCCAGGTCTGGAGACAGGGAGACCCAAGTGAAAAAAAAAAAAATCCAGCCTCAGATGCTTATTGGCGGTGACTCTGGGCAAGTCATTTAGCTTTTGTTTGCCTGTTATTCCAGAGTTGTGAAGATAAAATGAGTAAATATTTGTTAAGTGTTATGTAATAAACATAGTAAACACTATGTTTACTATTGTTGCTGCATTCAGGAGAACCCTGGGTTCAAATCCTCCTTCTGATTCTTATTTAAATCATTAAACCTCTCAGATCCTTGGTTTTCCCATTTTTAAAATCAGGATAATAATGTCCATAATACTTATCTTATAGGGCTGTTGTGAGAAAAAAAAACAGATCATTTATATAAAATCTTGTGTGTATGTGTGTGTGTGTGTGTGTGTGTGTGTATGTGTATGCCATGGATTCCCTGACCTCTTTAGCAGTCAACCTGGTGAAGCCTACGGCTTAATCTATTTAAATTATTACAGGGAATGCTGAATTTCAGTTAGAGGTTAATAAAGATGTAGTGTTTTTTTCCAATCCAAGTTCACAGATCTGAGAGAAATAATTATTTCTCTCTTATATTAATAACCAATCATTGAATTAGGATTAAGGTTTCTCCTTTTTCTACGTCCTCATTCAGAAACCAGCCTTGTAGGTTATTCAGGCAGCCTTTGAAGTGCAGGACTAATAAGGAAAGTGAAAACTCAAATCTTTTCAAAAGGTAAAGGAAGTGTAATTTAGGTGAATTGTTGGGTTCTGGTCCATTGTGTTTTACTCAGACAGGTCTGGGGGGAAAGTAGATTCTCCCTTTTTTCTAGATTACCCTAAGCAGGGTGATATGGGTATAGATAAGTCTCTTTGACCAAGACTGAGTGATCAGAATCAAGTCACCCAGACCCTCATTAGAATAAGCCCACCTCTCATAATAATATTCTCTCATTAATTAATAACCAATCAGAGTTGATTGCCAGCCTCAAGAACACCCCCTCTTCCAAGGGTCTAGAAGCACAGAGAGGTCCCATGAGGGGTCTTTGACATTTGAGAGTACCATTGACACTTTAATTAATTATATGGTTGTATGATTAATAAAATTATTAATTATCCATAAACTATGTCTCTTGAACTTTTTATACATCATAGACTTTCAGAAATCCATTCACGGGCCCTTGGGACATGGACCCCAGACTAAGAACCCTATCTTTAAGCAACATGTAAATGCAAGCACCTCTTAGTTATATGTCTTTGGGGTCATACAAATCTCCTAAATGAGCTCCATACACATTTCACTCAGATTTAGTGACTTAGTGAGCTATATGCATATTAGGAGTTGGGATGTATACTTGGGGTAGAGATCAAAGTGGGAGTTGGGGTTATGGGCCTAGAAAAGAGATGGGACATGGGTTGTGGATGCTAGTTTTTCAATCCAACAAACATTTATTAAGTACTTTTCATGAAAAGTAGAGGTATCCTTAGAGCAGGGACAAAGTACAGCATGCCTTGCTAAGGTGCCAAGTGCCAACAAGTATATCACCAAGATGCATACTAGGGGAAAAGGCTGGAATTGAAATGTTTCCCAAGAGGTAATGGGGCTTTCGGGAATAATAGCAAGGAAGAGGAAAAGGACAATCATATTCCCAAATGGCATTTGTAGCTGATAAGTGGGCATAAAACAAGAGGATTCAATTTGGGAAATGTCTAATACAGAGAGCTACCTATTTTCTGGAGCACAGTAGATGTTTAATAATTGTTTGTTGATTGGTTGACCTCTAAGTGGCCACATTGGCCTTGTCCAAGATTGGAGGATATTTAAGAATATTCTGAGCCAAACTCTAAAACAGGGTTGATAGAAACACAAATCTAAATCTACCTGTGATTTGAACTGAGCACAGGAAAAAACAAAACAAAAACAAAATCCAAATAAAACAGCCTGAATTCCTTGTAAAGTACTTCTTAGTTTAAAAAAAAATCAATGAACAAATATCTATTGATCTCACACTTAACATATATGCAAATTTTGCTTTTATAACTTTGAAAGACAAAACAAAGGAATTATCCCACTGGAATAAGGGTTTGTTTATTTTCTTAGTGCAAGTCAAAACTAATGAATTTTGATGGTTTTTCAACTCAACAAACATTTTGATTCATGTGTTTTTTGCAAGGATGATGCTGGGTACCAAGGGTACAGGATAAAAAGTGAAATAATCTTCCCTTTAAAGAACTTTCATTTGAGTAGGCATTAAGGAGTGGGTAAAGTTCTAGAACTGGGGCAGTTGGGGGCACCATGGCACATAGCACCCTAGACCTGAAGTCCTCAAGACTTATCTTCTTCAATTCAAACCTGACCTCAGAAACTTACAAGCTGTGTGACCCTGGGCAAGTCACTTAACCCTGTTTGCCTCAGTTTCCTCATCAGTAAAATGATCTGGAGAAGGAAATGGCAAACCACTCCAGCATCTTTGCTAAGAAAACCCCAAATAGGGTCATGAAGAATCAGACATGACTGAAAAAAAATGACTCAACAGCAGCAACAACAACAAAGTTCTATGAGAGTCTCATGACCTGGGACAGGGCCTATCTAACCATTCTTTGCCATTATTAAATGTGTAGTTCTTTCACATTTCTTCAACAACATTCAGTATATATTATCTTTGTGTAAGCACTATACTAAGTATTGTGTGTCATAATGCACATAGAACCCATTTTAACAAACTCAATTGAATTGCTGTAGCTAAAGTTTGATAACATTAAGGCCTATTGCTACAGTGTACTTAAGGGATGCAGTGTGTGTGTGTGTGTGTGTGTGTGTGCGCGCGCAAGTGTGTGCGCTCGATCTCGCACAGGAAGATGGGATGTCACTTTATAACAAAAGCATCAGCACAGGAATAAAATCTAGAATTTGCCCGTAAGATGGTGCTGTATAAAAGTCACTAGTTTAGTACTGCTGAGAGATACCTGGTACCCACGTGCAGAAGGATTTCTATCCCTCCTCCTACCCCCACTCCCTGTCACATGGTTGGGCAGGCTTAGAAAAGCTCCTGTTGGCCAAATTCAAGATTCATGCTTAGGAATGGAAATGCAACATTACTGGAAAATTAGGGAAAAATATCTAGGGCTCTATCCCCACCTTACATTTGGAATTTCCTTTCTCATTCCTTTGTATCTTGCCTCTTGGCCTTAATTTTCCTCATCTGTAAAATAGGAGTAATGCCACCTGTGGCAGTCACCAGAACTCATGGATTTCAAATCAGAGAACTTTTCCCCCCCAGACTCTAATGTGCTATATAGAAAGGCCTGCTGTTATTTTGGAGAATTTGCAGTAGGACATGGACAAGCACCATGCAGTATGAGAAAGCCTGGAAGGGCTGTGATCTGCAGGGGAGGAATAAATACCCACACCAACGCGATCACAGGACCATGAAAGTATCCTAGCAACACATTTAATAGCAGCAATATTGTACAAAAGGTGATATTTTATCGGGAATTGGGAATATCATAAGCACTACCTCTGATCTTGCTGCTGCATTATTATGTCCATTAAAACACCATTTACCTCATTTTTCTCATTTGAAAAATGGGGATAATCATTTCCTCCCAGCCGAAGCAAGTAGGTTATGACTCTTAACCAGTTAAATACCTAGAGAGCATGTTCAAGTGTTCCAAGAAAGACATTGCCTAAACACAAAGCATTTGATTTTATTAATAGTTCATTTCTATTTTATCTTTATTGAAATGAGAAGACTACTAATCATGAAAGCTGTTGCCAAGAGACAACTGGATCCTTTCTATCGACTTACAACAAACTGTCCAAAATGTACAATTTAATTAAGGCCATGTTTTATCTCTCACATCATAATGTTCATGAATCTCTTTTCCCCAAATGCGATGGACATGAAAGTTTTGAAATTTGTAATGGTGAAGGTAACATTGTGATCATCTTTTTTTATTGTACCATGTCATGAAAATGCTTGTTCTCTTCTGTGAATTGAAAATAAAATAAATTATTAAAAAAGTACAAAATTTACACAGCTACGAGGCAGTTGGTAGCACAGTGAATTAGTGTACTGGGTCTGAAGCCAGGAAAATCTGAGTTCAAATCTGACCATGGACACTCATTAACTGTCTGGCTCTAGACAAGTCATTTTACAGCTGTCTGCTTCAGTTTTCTCAACTGTAAAATGGAGATAATAATAGCATTCACCTCATAGCCAAGATTGCTATGAGGATCAAAGGAGATGATATTTGTAAAAGTTCTTACAACAGTGCCTAGGACCTAGTAGGTAAGGTACTAATGCTTATTGCCTACATCTTTCACTAAAAGCCCAATTTGATATCTTGTTGTATGGTCACTGACCCCAAGCTAGAAAGGATTTAGTGGCCATCTAATCCAAGTCCTTTGTTATGAAGATGAAGGGAGAGGACATTCTTGAAGTTAAGCCAATAAAACATTAGCTCTGATACTTACCTGGGAAAGCTTGGGGACCAGCCCAGTGATGGGTTATGTATTTTTACTCTGAGGACTAACCCAAGTTGGGAGAGACTCATTATCAGACTGTTGGCCTCCAGATGTCAAATTTTTTTCAAAGACCTGTAATTCACAAAGTAACTAGTAAACAGAAGTATAACTCGTGATTTTAGTGTGCAGGGTGAACATTGTGAAACATGTTCTCAAATCAACTTTGTCATTCATGATTTCTTGCCTTGCTAGAATGTAACCTACTCAAAGGCAGGATCTGTTTCAGTTTTAGCACATAGTAGGGGTTCAATAGATGGTGTTGGTTAATGATGTGAAAATAATACAAGAAGGAATTAAGATAAATTTAGTTGAGTGGAAAGGGCGGCCCTGGGATTCCTCTGTGTTTTTTTTTTAAGCAATTGGGGTTAAGTAACTTGCTCAAGGTTACATGGCCAGTTATTTCTTGGTGTGGTGCTAAGTGTCTGAGCCCGGGATTCGATCCCAGGTCATCCCAACACTGGGGCCAGTGCTCTTACTCACTGTGCTACCTGGCCACCCCCCTGGGATTCCTCTTAAGGGGAAAACTCGAGAGCCCTGTATTTTGGTGGAGCAGAAGACCCTGAACCCCATCCAGAGAGGTTGGAAGGGAATAAAGGTGGAGATAAACTGTTGAGGAACTCATGAGGCCTGTGCCTGCCTAACAGAGAAAGCAGGCATCTGGTAGTTTTCTATTTTTAATGATTCTTGTTAAGCAGCTGTTAATCTAAGTTGTTTTTAATGCTACTAAAATAGTGTAAGTCCTGTCAAAAAGCAAATTATTACATTGTTAAGAATTGAGTAATCTTTCGAAATCATCATTTAAAAATTTTATCCCCTTTGAATTTTAGTACCCTGGGAAAAATTCTAGCTGTTCCACCTTAGTTACAGCTCTCTAGTAAAGAGAGGAGGAAATTGCAACTTCTGTTAGTGAAAGAAATACATACTTTGTCAAAATCAAGTATCCTTGAAGTTTTGAAATATTCAAGCTAAATTTAAGTTTTGGTTTCATAACCTTATATATTATTGTTTTCACAGAGCTCTTTGTTCAAATATCACAAAGTTAATTCCATTTTCCTGACTTTGTGCAAATACATAAATGCATAGCCTCATTCCATGATTTCATGCCTGTACTTGAGATTGAGATAAAAGCCTAAATATCATTATTTTAATCCCTGATTTTTACAGCTACATTTGTCAGATGAAATCCACCCACACGTATGCCTACATAGATTTTTTTTCTTTAGAAAGCTTTTGCCATGGCTCCTTGTCTTAGAAATGCACACATATTCCCAGTTTGTCTTAGCTGTCTTAATCCATAGCACAATATTAATATTGTTTTTAAAAGGAAGATTCCATCTACATTTTTTCCTATTTACATTGTAGCAATCTCCAGGGAATGGGTTAACATAAAACTCCTCAGAAGTTATAGAAAGGAGGGGCAGCTAGGTGGCACAATGAAGAAAGCACCGGCCCTGGAGTCAGGAGGACCTAGGTTTGGATCCAGCCTCATACCCTTAACACAAAAACTAGCCGTGTGACCTTGGGTGAGTCACTTAACCCCAATTTCCCTAAAAAAAAAAAGTAAAAAAAAAGAAGTTATAGGGTGCGGCATTTGAAAGTTGGTGACATTTTTATAGTTATTAAGAGAAGCTTTTCCAAGGATTTTGATATTTAATTGCAAGTAACATGAATTGGTGGATAGAAAACTGACCTTGGAATCAGTAAGACCTGGGTATAATGTAGTATGCATTGATTCATATTGGCTGGATGACCCCAGGCCAGTTACTTATGCTCTCAGGGTTCCAGGCAATGCTAGGACTGTAAGTTGTGAGATTCATTCATCTGGGAGCTCCTTACATTGATGAAATACTAGATCTGATTTTTTTTAAAAGGTATTTAAATAAAATGAAGTAAGACCTAGGTGTGCTCTGGAAAAGATGTAGTTACAGATATATGTAATAGGGGAGTGGCCAGTGAGGGCCAGATCCTTTGAGCATGAGCAAAAATTTAAAAAAGGTCAAGGTCTCCCACTGTATCGAGAGTCATCTCCAGTCGTCCTGATCTATATCTGGCCACTGGACCCAGAGGGCTCTGGAGGAGAAAGTGAGGCTGGTGACCCTGCACAGCCCTCCCTCACTTCAATCCAATTCACTTGCAAGTCATGGCATTACCTTCTTAATGTCCTGGTCCTCTTTGAGAACGAAGGACAAACAACCATATCTACAAGGAGGCTTGGCGAATCTGCTTCTGGAAATTTGTGAGGGAGGGGCCCTTTCCCATCCTACTTTAGGTAATTTCACTGTTTCCTGTTCATTTAGTAAAAGTTAAGTCAAGCAGGTTGTTCTTTAGAGCTCGCTTTTCAAAGCACTGTTGTTGGCTATTCTGACTTTCAAAACTCATAAGGTATATAGAGTACAAAGAGAGTAGCGCCCCTCCCTGACTCTACCTTATGTGTATTTTGTGTGTGTCCATGTGCCTGGCAAATGAGAAATTTAGTAGTCACCTATATCCTTGTTTGTGTGATGATGATATGGGTAGAAATTTGGGAGAGATCTTTGGTCCTTTAAAAGAGGCAGGATCCAACAGCTAAGAGGGACAAAGTCTTACTCTATGTCTTGGTTTATTCTTCCCCAACAAAGCTGGAAGCAGGGGCTGGTCATGAGCATCCCATAATTTGTCTGGGAATTGGGAGACTTTGAGCTAACCCTTTCAGTAGGTGGCAAGAAACAGAGTGCCCAGGTGGGGGTAGTCACCCAAATCTGGCTAACACTCTGGGCAACTGGTTCATTTCCACCCATACTATCAGTTCTTATTGCTATTGTCTTGCAACAGCAACATGGATTTCAGGGCAGGATTTCAGGATAGGGAAATTTATGGATAGCATTCCTTATATTCTATGCCAGGGGATACTCTTTTTTTTTTTTTTTTAAAGCAATCGGGGTTAAGTAACTTGCTCAAGGTTACACAGCCAGTTATTTCTGGGTGTGGTGCTGAGTATCTGAGCCCGGACTTGATCCAGGTCATCCTGACACTGGAGCCAGTGCTCTTACTCGCTGAGCCACCTGGCCGCCCCTAAGCAATTGGGGTTAAGTAACTTGCTCAAGGTTACATGGCCAGGTGTTTCTGGGTGGGTGCTAAGTGTCTGAGCCTGGGATTCAATCTCCAGGTTATCTCAACACTGGAGCTGGTGCTCTTACTCACTGTGCTACCTGGCCACCCCTAGGGGACACTCTTTAAATACCCCAAGCCAGCCTTGTGTCTTGGCTGTGCCACCTGGCTTTCAAAATGGAACCTTTTCTGGATTTTCCTACCCACAAATCTCAAAACAAAGACTTCAAAAAATCACTAAAGTGGTAAATTCTGGGACAGTGTCTGGTCAGCCATTTCTGGAGTATGAAATTTCTAAGGTAATGCTCACCATATATAACATGAGAATCAAAGGATCACACAAGAAATGGACATGCCATAGATATGTTTCCTATTGTTTGCTGAAGAGTGGGTCATTTTGGGACCTGCTGAGAAGAAACTTTATGTGGAAATAAGAAACCATCTCTTTTAGTATGAACCTTATAAGCAAATGCTTTCACACAGAAGCCTGCTGTCAATGTTCAGATGTTTAAATGTGTTGCATTTTGTTAATCATGTGAAGCACATGATTAATTTTTCTGTAGCCAACCACAGTGGCAGCAATCCACAGCACTGGGAAAATGACATTTAAAAGAAATTCATCCAAGCTGGTGATGTGTGCATACATTCCAAAAAATGTCATCTCCCTCACTAATGGAGAAATCTCCTTTAAAACAAAATTGTTCTACAGTATTCACCCTGTCATTAATACTGGTGTATCTGTATGCCATGTTGGTTTGGCTGCTTAAACCAAAGACATGAAACAGGTGCCAGGTGCCATGAAGTTGGAGTTGGTTCAATATCGTGTAGTGGCAGTTTTTGCTCAGTTCACTTCTGATCTCCATGCTGCTACTTAACCACTGAGGTGTGGTGTGAGTCTGACTGAGCTGCTGAAACAATGATAGTATTCTTCCATGGTAACTGAAGAAAGGATAGCGGTTGTCTATGCTGTATAGCAGGGTAGCTGTATGGATACCAGAAAAATCACTGAGTTCGAGAATGCTTGCTTAGCTCGTGTAGTCAACCAATACCAAGCCCTCTTAAGGACTGATGGGAAAAATCTCAGAATTGGATGCAAAACTGGAAGAAATTGTTAAAAACTTCTTGGCTGGATTTAGAACTTAAACTCCTCTAGATTTTATCACACAAATACTTTGGTTTTTGTCCATGTTTCTTCTAGTGATTGGTTTCATTCATTGTAGTACTCTTGTGCCTAATGTATGTAAATCTCATTATGAATAAAGTTCCAAATTTAAATAAATAAGTAGCCAAATAAACAAACAGCTCTCCAAGCCCAATAAACATTAAGCTAATGATAGTGTTGGAAATCTCTCATTAATAGGTTATTGGTGGGGAGGAGCAACTAGACTGATTAAATGGTGTCACAAAACAGACATGATTCCTGAAAAGAGATGCCACAGATTTGGCATTCTGACACATACAATGGGATGGCAAGGACTTTGTGTCTAGGTTTCTTTTTCATTTATTCTCTCTCTCCTATTTTAAGTGGTCACACTAGAAGAAATAAGGGGATTGTGATGATTTAAGCATCCTAGCCATGAAGAATCATTGAGAATACTGATTTTTAATAGGGGTGTGTGTGTGTGTGTGTGTGTATTTGTGTATGTGTGTGTGTGTGTGTGCAGTTTGGGGCTAAGAGTAATGCAAAATTTCCCTAATGTACATTGATGCATTGCCTTTCTTTCACTCAATTCTGCCCTGAGTCATTGTCCATCTGGAGTTACTATGTGTCCTAGATGAATATACTGAGGTATTAACTAAGTGGCCTTACCCCATCTAACTACACACCATAGACTGGTTAATAAGCATTTTCCCATCAATTTGGTTTTTCCTGTTAGGCTGATATCTTTTGTATAATAATGGATCTAATTGGGGAGCCACTATGATGTTCTGGAGATTGAGGCACTAATTATGAAGCGATCCATAAATACTTGGAGGACTAAACTATTCATAGCGAATTTCCATTTTGACTCTTTGAAATAAGACATAGTCTATTAAATGGTGACTACAGCCAGCAAATAAAGGCTTCCCAGTTTTCTCAATTGACATCAATGATATCATATTCTGGGAATAAGGACAATTTCTTAAAGGAGATCAATTTAGGGTACAATAGTAAGAACCTGCCTACCCAAGGACATTTGTCCATAGAGGCATAGCCATTCTTGGGTTGTAGGGATGTTCATGCTCATCTTAAAAATTTCATATTTCTATTATTGCATAATTTAATGGAATATCCCCCATGAACCATCTACCTTCTTCCAAAAATTACCCTTATTTCAGAAAATATTGTAACTTGAAGGCCCCAGATATACACTGGTGATTTTTTTCTTTTCTTTTTTTTATAAGCAATTGGGGTTAAGTAACTTGCTCAAGGTTACATGGCCAGTTATTTCTGGGTGTGTTGCTAAGTATCTGAGCCCAGATTTGACCCCCAGGTCATCCCGACACTGGAGCCGGTGCTCTTATTTGCTGTGCTACATGGCCGCCCCTGGTGATTTTTTTCATTCTCTTGACTTATAATTCTCATGCAGAAAACTTGGAGAAATTGCATGTATGGTACTTCTTTCTTGATTTCTCTTCCTGCTTGTCATGGTCTGGGCTGACTCCATTACATTTCCTTAAAGTTTGGCCCTAAACTGGAATGAAGTGAGATACTTCCAGGTCATTTAACAGTTAATAAAAGAAGGTTTACTTAGCCACAAGAGGGGAAGGACATTCAGAGTAGGGAAAAGGTGGTCATCCAGGACATGGTCTTGGTTCATTTGAGTACAGCAGGGTCTGCTTCAGTTGAAAGAGGATATAGCTTCTGGCTGGTGCTCTCCTGCTTTGACACTTCAGGTGATGTCATACCACTAGGAGATTTCCTTTGAATGAACAATCTTTAGTCTCAAAAGTTTGTGTAAATCACTAGGAGCAGTTACAGTACTAACTGCGAGGATTTTTCTTGTGGAAACTCTACCACTAAATTTTATCTTGACCTGCTGCTTCCTGCTAGTTGAAAGGGAGATTGAGAGATCTTTTTTTTTTCCTTTTTCTCTCTCAACCTCTTGGTGTGACCTGGGGGTGCTATCCACTCCCCAGCATGGCCACCTACTCCATCAGCTTTTCAGACTGTATAAAGACTGAGTATAACATTCTGTGTCATCTTCCCACACAAGGTAAAGCAAAAACATCCAGAGTCTGAGGGACATATTTTATTCTCCTCCATTACCCAGAAAGGATAAAGGAGGAGGAGAAGAATTATTTCAGTACTGATTGTGCTCATTTAATGTATTAAAAATAAAAATTTAGCTTTCACATTTAACAAGAAAGGAAGGCAAGGCACACTGCAGGGGCTAAATTTTGGGGGCCAATTAATTATCAGACACAGTGACTTTAAGTCAAGAGCTCAGTGTATTGACTAATTATGTGTACCCTTGCTTTCCTTAATTTTCTTTTACAGACAGAAATTAAATACTTTTAGTTAAGAAATGAAAACAAGAAATCAGTTAGAGCAGGAAGCCACAAGACATTTGTTCATTAGATCAGAAGCTGCCTTATCTAGAAAAATCTAAAAAAAAATGAGAAGGAAATGTTCTACTGAGCACATACTTTCCCCCATAATTTTCAACTTCAATGACATTTAATTTTTTTAACTACTGGTTCAATTTTCCTTTCAAAACAAACAAAATAAATTGGGACGTGAGCTTTGCAGCAATGGCAAGTTGCTTGGAGTGCATTCAGAGTAGGGATTCATAACTTTTTTTTTGTATGTCATGATTTCTAGTAGTCTGGTGAAACCCTTCTCAGAATATTATTTTTAAATGCAATAAATGAAATACATGAGATTACAAAGGAAATCAACTATATTAAAATATTGCAAGAAATAATGAAGAGTGAAATGAGCAGAACTGAGAGAAAATTATATACAGTAACAGCAATATTGTTTTAAGATAACTTTGAGTGAATAAGCTATTTTGACTATTGTAAATACCCAAATTAACTATAAAGGACATAGAAAGAAAGAAGGTATCTGTATCCAGAGAAAGAATTGATAAATAGACGTAGAGAATAGTTTCATGTATATAAACCTATTTGTATGTAATGGTAGGTATCTATGAGGAGGGAGATGGGAGGGTAAGAGGGAAGAAAAAAAGGAAAAAAAATTACATGATAATTTTGTTTCATATTTGAAAGAAATAAGTCATGCATGGTAGATTTGCAGTTTAATGTGAAAATGATCTTTTTTAATTGTACTATGTAATGGGAATGCTTGTTTTATTCCATAAGTTAAAAATATTGTTATTAAAACATAAAAAAATCACAAATTCCTGGACCCCAGATTAAGCATCTCTGTTTTAGAGTATGGGGATATGTTTCTATTAGGTATCCAATTAAATCATTTTTCTAAGTGCAAAAAAAATAAAGTAAGCTCAAGATCAAGGAGGTCTTGAATTTCTTCCCCATCATCTGGCATAACATCTGGTACTTATATGTTTGTTTGTTTATTTGTTGATCTATTAACTGTCTTCTCCTTGTCATCCATCTTTACCTCCATCACTCAATAAGGAGAACCAGCAGAGACCACAACATATCAGGGCAGTCCTCTATAGTACAAATATCCACATCAAGTGACTCTTACAGTAAACTCCATCATTTTGGAGGTGTTACAGAGAATCTGTCTTGAAACTGCCTTAAAATCTGAGCAATGATCCATAGGGATCATGAGTCTTGCATTGTATGGGGGAACCCTTATCAAGTTACATTTCCTTGGGGAAATGTAAACCCACAGAGAGCTTCCCAATTTAGCTGTCAAATCATGATCATTCAATAGAATGATGTAGGCAGTAAGAAGATCTTCATTTAGATCAGCTGGTTAGAGAGGAATTCCCAAATGAAGCCAAAAGCTTGGATTTTATTGTCCTCCAAAGAAAGCAGAGCCCCTCATCCTAGTCACCGGTCTCACAAATGTGTGCTATTGATTTCTAGGGGAGTGGGAGAAAGCATGTGTATAAGGTCAGCATGATTCCATTACTTCTACTGGTTGAAGAAAAAATTAGCAATTTTAGGCACATAGTTTATTTAGCCAGGATGGTTATTTTTTGTATTACAAGTAGTATGTTCAGAAAATGGAGTTGAAAATAGTCCTTTTCTAGTAAGCTCCTTTCTCAGACTTGATTTAAGTGTAGGAATAGTCCTAAAATCTTGGGATTAACACCTGATTATATTCAGAATATAATTTGAGCCATAAGGGTATTGCTAGCCAATACCCTTAAGAAACTCTGCATCTATGGAAATAAAAATTCTTTGATCATCTAACTTTTGTAGGACATCAAACTTAAATTTCCACTTAATTACTTTATTAGCCAATGAATAAAATCAACCACTTGTGTGTGTGTGTGTGTGTATGCACCAAAAATTCAACCTGAATAGTCTTTAGAAGTATAATACACACAGTAAAGTGAATGTAATTGAGATTCTCTAATTCTTTGAGAGATTTCAGACTCTGCAATTTAGATTTCTTTGATATGTTAAAGAACATTTTCTATTGTTTATTGCTTATGGAATATTTGCCTTGGCAAATGAATGTAGACAATGAACTGGACAGATGGGTAATGAATTGGGCTGAGAGTTGAACAGGAGGGCAGTACGTGGGATTGTATTTGGGAAATTTCAAAGCTCTTTTACTAGCCCCAATAGTCCCATGAATCAAAGATCCATCTTTTCAATACTAAAATTTTACCTATATTGTTTTATAAGGCATTGAGAGATGAAACATGACTTCCTTTGAAGGTGAATATCTCACAAAGGGCGATAGAGAGATACATGGTGGATTTGAGCAGGTTGCAGCAGAGAAGAAAAAAGGACATTTTTAAGGCATTGTATGAAAAGATAGGATAG
Source organism: Petaurus breviceps papuanus (assembly GCF_028583685.1). Lineage (NCBI taxonomy): Eukaryota > Metazoa > Chordata > Mammalia > Diprotodontia > Petauridae > Petaurus > Petaurus breviceps. Next base: position 19,896,224 of record NW_027185655.1, on the reverse strand, counting down.
TCATATAGTGAGTGTAGAGGAGGACAGGTGGACATCCAGAATGCTCCATGGATGTTCTTGGGATGGAGGGAGAAAGTGAATAAACCTGTGGCACATTAGGTGGATCCCTCATGGGGAACTTTTGGGAAGACAGGGGTAAGAGTTGTTCAGGATGGGGTGTGAGGGAACTCCCCAATTAATGAGATCCCAGATCCATTTAGTGTTTGTGTATTTGATAGGTGACTGTGACTTTTTGTGCCTACTCTGTCTTGGACTGTTCTCTATCTTTTCTCCTCTATGTCCACATCCCAAACCTATATTACTCCCACCTGCCATCTCTCCTCTTAGATGCATGCCGATAAATGCAGATTAAAAAAGTCATATAATATTTGAACTGGATCTACTACATATGTATGGTATGTCATCTAAATAAAGCACATTTGGGTGCAGGACAATCCATATACTTTTTCTATGTTTACTCTCCCACTCTCCTTAGTTTCTGTTTTAAAGCTTCCATTCTTACCCCCCCCCTTCCCATCCCAGACAGGACCTTGCCAAAAACTTCACTAAAAATTTGAAGGCTATTTATTGTGAGCTCTTTCTCCTCCTTAGTTCTATAGTCCAAATCACCAGACTATCGTCCTCACTCTCTCCTTCTTTGCTCCAGTCTCAGAGTGGAATGGTTTATCTTTCTTACAAAACCTAATTCCTCTGCATGTGGTCTGGGCACTATGCTCTCTAATTTCCTCTTGGAATTTGCCCCATTTTATTATCCCATTCCTTTAATTTTTAATCTCTGTTTACTGGCTTCTTCCCTAGTGTTGTCTCCCATACTTAAAAAATTCTTCATTTGGCACTATTATCTCTATAAACTACCATTCTTTATTTTCCCCTTTCACAGCTAAACGCTTGAAAAAAATCTGTTTCTTGCCTTCATCTCACCTCCCATTCATTTCCCATCCTTTGCAAAATTGTTTTCTCAAAGGTTATCAAAGATATGTTTTTTAAAAAAGAAACTAGTCTTTCCTTCCTTCCTTCCTTCCTTCCTTCCTTCCTTCCTTCCTTCCTTCCTTCCTTCCTTCCTTCCTTCCTTCCTTCC
>NW_027185655.1:19850505-19894746 GCF_028583685.1 Petaurus breviceps papuanus | reverse complement strand
GGGGAGGAGGAGTCATCTTCACAATATTCCAATTATACACAGACCTAAGCAAACAAGCACAAAGCCACCACAAGAATCAGAAGTTGGCAGGGTGTGGAATGGAAATGTTTTGGGAAAAGGGGAAGGTCACAGTTAAAAAAAATATAACTCCACCTCTTGCCTGGGAGTCAGACTTGATTCACTTTAATCTCATAGATTGAATCAGAAGATAAAAAATGATTTGGGAGTGCTAGGATCACTGAGGGTTAGGCGTGGGGAGGTTGTGGATCAAGGGGTGAAGGGATCTGACTTTCTTCCCACCCTCACTGTCCCCTACTTTCTGGTCTAGCAGGAAGGAGGAAGTCTTCTGGGCTTGGGCACAGCAGGGATTACTGCAGCAGCTCCAAACAGAGATGGGGGTGGGGTGGTTGAAACAAGGGCTTCCTCTCCAGAGAAGTGACTGTTGGGTGGTGCACCCTCCTCCCCTCCCCACTGCCCTGATTCTGGGCTGGGAGACTGCTTGCAGTTGGTGCTCCATCCCCTTTGTCTGGATGAAGACATTGGATCATTTTGCTCTGGAAGGGGTACACCTCTTGGGGTCCAGAAATGCCCTTGGTTTCATAGGTGGCTTTACAGAGGACCTAGACGGAGTCCTTGACTAGCAACAAGCCTCTTGAGAAGAGTGGTCCTGGGGATCATTCACAGTTTGCCCTACATCATCCACGGGTATCTCTTTGCTCTCTTCTGGCACAATGTTCTCAGGCAGAATGATAAAGCTGTTGTCTACTTCCTTTGGTGCACCTTCATATTGCTAAAGACTTTAGTCACTCCATCCGAGAGCCATGGTTAGGAAGGGAATTGGGAAGGACTTGGAGGTTCTGGTTCTAAAATGAGGTTTGTAGGAGTCCACACAGTTTCACCTTAGCTGCTGCTCCTAAGATCTCCCCAGGGATCTCCTAATTTACAAATTTCAGGACGGTTTCTCAGGTCTTATCCTTCTTGACCTCTCTGTACAGTCTGTTGCAGTTGACAGCCTCTTCCTCCTGGACCTCTCCCATCCCTGGGATTTTGTGGCACTGCTTTCTCCTGGTACAATGGACTCTTACCTATCTGTTTAGTCCTTTTGAGCATCCTTTGCCGTGTCCCCCACCTTGTTCTATCCTCTGTGCTTGGATAAATCCCAGGGCTCTGTCTTGGGCCATCCATCCTTCTCTCTACACTCTCCTTTGGTGGTCCTCATCCGTTTTCATTGGGTCAACTAACTCCTCTAAGCAGATGTCTACCAGATCTATATATTTTGTCCTATTCTTCTGAATGTAGTCTTGTATCACCAAATGCCTACATTTCCAATTTTGTGTTCAGGAGGCATTTCACACTCAACATACCTATAGATTCAAAATCTCCCCCTCTTCATGACTTCTCTTTTTTTTTTAGCAATTGGGGTTAAGTAACTTGCTCAAGGTTACACGGCCAGTTATTTCTGGGTGTGGTGCTGAGTATCTGAGCCCGGATCTGATCCAGGTCATCCCGACACTGGAGCCAGTGCTCTTACTTGCTGAACCACCTGGCCGCCCCTAAGCAATTGGGGTTAAGTAACTTGCTCAAGGTTACACAGCCAGGTGTTTCCGGGTGGGTGTTAAGTGTCTGAGCCCGGGATTCGATCTCCAGGTCTTTTCAACACTGGAGCCGGTGCTCTTACTTGCTGTGCTACCTGGCCGCCCCTTCTCTCTCTCTCTTTTTCTTTTTGTCAAAGACAGTACCATCCTTCCAGCCACCCAGATTCACAAGTTCAGAGGTATCCCATACTCTTCCCTCTCCCTTGCTACTCAAGCCCAATCGATTTCTTGTCCTTCACCCTTCACAGCTAGGTCATATTGATTTTTTTCCACATACATCTTTGCATCTCTTCCCTTCTCACAGGCCCTCATCACCTGTAACTTGGACTCCTGCAAAAACCTTTTTTTTACTTTATTTTCCAATTAGCAAGCATTTTTCTTTTACCCAATCCTAATTTAAACAAATAAAAAATCCATTTAACATATATGCATAGCCAAGGAAGACATATTCCTACATTGTCCATGTCCAGAAATATATGTTTCACTCTCACCTCTGTCGGGAGTTGGGTAGCACATTTAATCATTGGTGCTTTGGAATTATGGTTGGCCATTGTGTTGATTGGAGTTCCCAAGTCTTTCATAGTTGTTTTTCTTTATAACATTGTAGACATTAAACAAATTGTTCCCCTCATTCGGCTCCCCTTACTCTGCATTAGTTTTTGTAGGTCTTCCCAGGTTTTTCTGAATGCATATATTTTGTAATTTTTTTTGTGGTATAAAGCTATTCTTTTAAATTAATATATCATGATTTGTTCAGCCATTCCTCAATTGAGGGGTGCTTCCTTAGTTTGCTGCTAAAAAAAGCTTCTGTGAATTTATTTGTGTATATGGATCATTTTTCTCTTCCTTTGATCTCTTTGGTACATAGGCTTAGTAGAGATTTAGTTGAGTCAAAGAGATTTCCAATTTGTTTTCCAGAATGTTTGTACCCATTCACAGATCCATCAGAAATGCATTAATATGCCTGTTTTCCAACAGTCCCTCCAACATTTGTCATCTTAGTCAGTCTATTAGGTGGGGAGTGAAACTCTGTGTTGTTTTAATTTGCATATGCCTAATTATTAATGATTAGCATAATGCATCTCCCTGTTTGGAGTCTCTCCTTTCTCAAATACATCCTCCAGATTTATATTTCTAAAGCATAGATAGTCATTTTTTTTTTTTTTACTCAAAAAGATCCAATGGTATCTTCTAGACTCTAGGACAAAAAATGCATTCCTCCACCCCCAACTTGGTCTTTAATACCATTTCCAATCTGGGTCCAAGTTCTAGACAAGCTGTTTTCTGTTCAAGATACTCCATCTTCAGTCTCCAAGACTTTCCATAGGCTGTCCCCTACATCTGAAATGTCCTTACTTCTCATGCCTACTTCCTTGAATCCCTAATATCCTTCACTTCTCAGGTCAAATGCCTACAGGAAGCTTACTCTGACCCCCACCCTCTTCTAAATAACATTGACTTCTTCATGGGAATTGCTTTGTCTTTATTTTGTATTTAATTTTCTACATCTATGTTGTCTCTCCCAATAGAATATAAGATTCTTGAGATCATAGACTTTCTCACTTAAAAAAAAAAAACTTTGTATGCTTTTTTAAAATGCCCATATTGGGATTTTTCTGTGGGAGGTGACCTTCCATAGGTCCCAGTTTAATATGGATTATTTAACCATATCTTGGTATGGAGTTTTTTTTTTTTGCTTTGTGGCAATGTGTCATAATGGACAGAGTACTGGACTTGGAATCTAGATCTCTTGATTTGAGTACCACCCTGACTCTGGTCAAATCACATGTCCAGAAATACATGACTCTCTTTGAATCTCAGTTTCCTTTTCTGAAAAGTGGGATACTACTTGTACCATTTACCTTGAAGGGTCATTGTGAAGGATGTGCTTTTCCAAACATAAAGCACTAGAGAAATATGAGTTATTTTACTTCATGTTGTTATGAAACATACAGACCTTTCAATCAATCAAAATTCTTCTTGCTGTGCTGATTCAGGACTAAAAAAGAGCTTTGTGGCCAGCTCCAACCTTGAATCTGGAAAATAGAGATTTGATGAAGTACTAAGGTTTTTGATTTGATAGTTTGTCCCCAAATGTACTCAGACACAATAAGGAGATAAGATTGGGTAGTATCCCTTTGCAGAGGGGTCCTTCACTCATTACCAGGTCTTGTGAAGATGCCAAGGGTGATGGAGCCAAGAAAGTGACTTGGCATGCTCATTTTACGGATTTGTTCCTGATGAGGGCAGAGCATCTGATGAGACATGCACATTCCAAATTGCAGTTTAAAATATTAAGGACTAAAAAAAAAATCAATGATTGACATCCTTACAGGTCTAAGTGATTCAGTGACTAAATCCCCTGCCAGCTTAATCTCTGGAAGAAATTCAGCATTTTTTTTTTTAACATTGAACTTTAGTAGGAACTTTCTAGAAGTTGATTTAATAAGACTAGGGCCATGCCTATTGGACTTTGAACTTCCTCCTACAGCAAGAGAGCATTTGATCTGACAAAATCCCATGCTAACTGTGAAATGCAGTTCAGTAGAGCTGACTGAAAACACAAAAGGCAAATATATTTCTCTTACAGGTTTATTGCTTATCACAGGTTAAACTCTTTATGGAGAGAATACTGCTTATTCCTTTATAATGTTTTTTTTTTGGTTATTTCTATCTTAGTTTACATATTTCTTTATTAACTATATATATATATGCATGTCCATATGTGCTTATCTATATTTATCTCAGTTTACATACATCTTTATATATTTACATATATATCTATAGCTTACTTATTAATCCATCCATCTACTATACATTCATCATCCATCCATCTATCTACCTATTATCTCTCTATCCATCTATCTCTCCATCTCTCTATCTTTTTCAAGATTATGCCTCTCTATCTCACCCAGGTTGAAAGCACTGTGCCTTAGAAGCCTGTTTCTACCCTCAATGACAAAGGAACTTTGGTTTACACCATTTTTCTTTCCTGAGCTCATCTAGTCCTTCTTAAGCAATTGATGTTCCCCTGCTGACTTGATTGGCACCTTCCATTCTGCATCATCTTTATACCTAAATATATCCATCCTCTTCCCCTAGCAAATGACCCATTCCTTATGTCAAAGAATAGGTTGGAAAGAGGAAAAAGTCATTTCACAAAACACTTCTGCCAAGCCCAAAAGTATATGCAGCATTGCATAGCCTTAGCTCCCCACCTGTGCAAAGAATGGGGGGGAGGTGAATTCTCATAACTTCTCTTTGAGACTAAACTCAGAAATCACAATGACACAGAATTAAATTTCTATTGTTCTTCCCAGTACTTTGTTGTAGTCATCGTACCTACTCTTCCTGGTTCTGCTCACTTTCCTTTACACCATTTCTTGCATCATTTATATATTTATTTGTTTGTTTATTTTTACAGGTCAGTCATATCTCATCACCTTTATATACCATGATGTGTTCAGTCATTCCTCAACTACTGGACTTTGACTTTAGTTTCATTTCTTTGCTACATGCAAAAAGTGTTGCTATAGATATTTTGGTATATTTGGACTTTTCTGTCTCTGACCTTCTTGGGAGGTTCTGGGATCAAGGCATTTTGGACATTTTAGTCACTTTCTTAGCATAATGCTAGATTACTTCCTTGTTTTGTCGATCCAATTTGCAGTTCTCCCAATGGTGTACTAATGAACCTGTCTTTGTTCACCTTTTCCAACATTGACTACTCCCATTTTTGAGGGGTCATTTTTTTTCTGTCAATTTGCTGGATGTGAGATAAAATCTCAGAGTTGTTTTGATTTGCACTTCTCTTATGATTAGTAGTTTGCAACAGTCTTTTATATGTTTGTTCATAGTTTGCAATTCTTTCTGGAATTGTTTATTTTATTTTTAAAAAAATAATCAATTAATTAGTTTACTTTTAGTTTACAAGATTCAGTTCCACAATCTCTTGAGTTTCAAATTTTCTCCCCTTCCCTCTCCTCCTCACCCCTCCCCCATGGTGGCATGCAATAAAATATAGGATCTGCAAATACCTTCACATTAAACATTAGTCAGGTTGTAGAGAAGGATTATAACTGATGGAAGGAACAGTGGGAAGGAGGAAACAAAACAAAAGAAGAAAAATAAAGAGAGCAGGTAGTTTGCTTCAATCTGCATTCAAACTCTGTGGTTCTTTCTCTGGATGTGGTTATCTCTTTCCATCTTGAGTCTTTTGGAGTTGTCTTATAACCTTGCATTGCTGAGAGGAGCCCAGTCTATCAAAGTTGGTCTTCACACATACTTTGTGTCTGTAATTGTATACAAATTTCTCCTGGTTCTGCTCTTCTCACTCAACATCAGTTTGTATAAGTCTCTCCAGGTTATTGTGAAGTCTGTCTGCCCCTCATTTCTTATATCACAATAGTATTCTATTACATTCATATACCACAACTTGTTTAGCCATTCCCCAGTTGATGGGAACCCCCTTAATTTCCAATTCTTTGCCACCACAAGAGCTGCTATAAATATTTTTGTACATACAGGGCTTCTTCCCACTTCTATGATCTCTTTGGGATACAGCCCTAGAAGTGGTATTGTTGGGTAAAAGGGTATGCATTTATTTAGAGCCCTTTGGGCATAATTTAAGATTGCTCTCCAGAATAGTTGAATCAGTTCACCTGGAATTGTTTATTGATATCCCTTCACTACTCACATGCTAGAGAATGGCTGGCTCTTTGTGACTCTGTCGAGTGATTTGTTTGCTGCTATTGTTTGTCCTTCATTCTTGAAGAGGACCATGATATCAGGAAGGTGATGCCATGGCATGCAAGTGAATTAGATCTAAGTGAGGCAGGGCTGTGCAAAGTCATCAGCCTCACTTTCTCCTCTGGAGTCATCTGGGTTCAGTGGCCAGATATGGATAAAGTCAACTGGAGATGGCCCAGGATGCAGTGAGTTACCTTGGCCTTTTCAAGCTATGTTTGGCACATATGAAAGAAGAACCCTAAGTCAAAATGTAAGGTAGAAAACAGTGACCCAGAGGCTCCCTGATTATCCAGAATCATTTACTGGAGGACCCCAGGAAAAGAATGCCCTCCCTAGGGGTGCTTTATCCTCTGAAACCCTATTTTCCACCAGTAAACAGAAAGGAAAACAAGCAAACAAAGTTTTCACCTGCTATGCCCTCAATTACTTCAGACTGGTTTTGTTTTTCATATGACAGTGTATAGTAATATGGTTCATATAAAATCTAATATATACATATAACAATTTTTTTGGTACCAGACCAATGATTTTGTTGGTATTGGGACTTCCCAGGTGAAGAAATTCCCTCTGTTAATGTAGGCTGGCACCTCTACAATTTACAATCCCAGAAATTACCTGGGTGCATTGCAAGGCTAAGTAGCTTGTTTAGAGACACAGAGCTATGTATGTCAGAAGCAAGACTTGAACCTAGCTCTTCTTCACTCTACAGCCAGATTTCCATCCATTACCCAACACTAACTCATAATCAGATTCAATCCACTTAACATGCTCTGTATCCGGCATCATATCTATAAGAAGAATTTGGAAAGCAAGTGGCATTGAGGTCAAATATAGAAGACGGGTTCCAAAATGTCCGTTGGCTACAGTCTATGTTCTACCTAGATGGGGAGAGAGGCTAGGGACTTCTCTTCTTACCCTTGTCCTCTATCATTCCATTCCTGGGCCAAATAGAGTTCAGCTTATAGACAGATAATGGAAATCTCACTATGGCCTTTGTCCTATTACTATCCACAGGAAGAAGAGGGGTTTGGTTCAGCCTTCCTGGTATTCCATCTTTTCTTGGCTCCATCTTTCCATGGCATGCTATATTTCCTCCAATATCCTTTGTGTCCTCTCCCATCTCTATACTGACCCTTTCTTTTGGAAGAGGGAATTTCAATGAATGCAGAGAAAGAACAGGTTGTATCTCATGTTCTACATGAAGTTAAACCTAGAGTGATGGAAAACTATCAAGAAAAAAATTCTAATGAAAGTAAAATAAATATTAAGAAGATCTGTGGAAGAAGAAAAAAGTTAATGGAGACCACAGGGAACTCAACAATAATTAAGATTTTTCAAATCTATGGAATCTATATGTCAAAATATATAGGAGATGAGCATAAAGACAGGTAATGGGGTAATCCTCCCCCCTCCAAAGTATGGCCCTTTAAGAATATTTCTGAGGATAGGAATAGTAAGTTGTACATAATAGACTTGCAGTTTCATATGCAATCATCCTTTTATTATGTGGCATTATAAAAATGCTTATTTTATCCCATAAGTTAAAAATTAAAAAAATAATATTGTGAGGAATCCTGAGAATGAACTGGGGTGGCTCTGAGTGATAAGGAAAGAAGTAAAACTGAAGAAGACACAGAGGGATAGAGAGATAGTCAACAGTCAGTCAAAAGGAATTGTGGATGATAGCACCTATCTCCCAGGGTTATTGAAAGGATCACCTTTAAGTGGTGTGTGTGTGTGTGTGTGTGTGTGTGTGTGTACATACAGATGCTAACTTTAACAATAGTAAATGTTGCTGTTGTTCTTGTCATTCAGGGTCACCTACCTGGTTTGTGTTACAGGTGAGATTTGAACCTAGATGGTTCTGAGGCCAGCTATGCCATTTTCCTTCCATATGGCTGGATGGAATGGATGATGCAGTGAACACATACCTAGTGAACACATGGCTAGAGGGTGATCTTGGTGTTCCTGGAGGGGTTAATTCTCACTTTTGATACTATATGGCCAATGATACTTTCTGGTAAGTTCATTGAATTGGTCTCCTTGGACGTGCCATCCACTGGTCTTTCATGGCATGTAGCTTCTTTAATAGGCAAATGCATGGCACATGGTAGCATTACTTTTTTCTTATGGTTCTTCTGGTCTTGAATCAGTGTTCTGGCCCTGTGGTTTTGGTTATTAAGTATAGCTCTCTCTACTGGCTTAAAATTGGGGAACTTCTTTTACCTACTAGTTTCTGGCTTCACAAGGAATCCTTAGTTGGGCTGCTACTTTTTCAGAAGGAGGTCACAGGGCTCTGCTACTGTTCTTTAAGTTTCAAGCCCCTGAGTCTTTTCTTGCTGAAACTTTTTTAGAAGAAGAGAAGTCTTAACACACCCATTCATTGAACTAGGGAAAAAAAATACAGCTTTAGAGCCTTCTTCCATTGGAATTCTTGTCTGTTTTCAGAGCCTTGACTGATTGGAATGGGCATTTCCTCTCTAGAATGTGCCCTAGGTACCAAGCAAGGCCATGATTTTAGCTATCTAGCAAGCACCCTCAGGCTTAAATCTGATTTTCTGAACTACATTTCCTGATCACCAAGGCCTATGTCTCTACCTGAGACCTCTCTCTAGCTTAGAGTTAGAATGTCTATGTGGCTCCTTGTTTAATTCCCAATTGGGGATTCTGTGCTCTCAAAATTCTTTTTTTTTCTTTTTTGGAGGGCAGTTGGGGTTAAGCGACTTGCCCAAGGTCACATGGCTAGTAAGCGGTAAGTGTCTGAGGCTGGATTTGAACTCAGGTCCTCCTGACTCTAGGACCGATGCTCTATTCACTGTGCCACCTAGCCGCCCCTCAAAATTCTTTTTAGGAAAGTTCTACTATAAAAATTCTCCATAGCTGTATGCTTCTAATTTTTTCTTAGCACTATTTTGGGGGTATTTAAACCTCTTCGTATCTGCCACACAAATAAATCTAAGCAAACAGAAAAGTAAGCCTTGGGGAGGAACGTTACTGACTATCCATATTCCTGGATTTTTATATGCCTTTTTTTAATCCCCAGTGCTTACATAATGCCTGTACTATAATACGCATTTAATAACTTGGTTGATCAACTGATTGATATCACTTCACCAGTGAAGTCTTTTCAAGTCTTGAACCTACCCCACTCAAGTGATAATTGTTAGAGTATTTTGTGCACATATATTTCCTACTCTCTTAGACTGTTAACTTTGTATTCCCTTCAGTTTTGTAGGTCATCTAATGAATAATTCATTACAGGCTTTGGAGAAGGAGTTGGTCACATAGACTTTTTCTCTAATTATACCATGGATAATAGCTTCCCATTCCACTTCTGCTTAAGACCTCTTTCTGTGTGTATACATGGAGCTCTTCTCAAAACCTAATAGCAATTGTATTTTTCTTCTCTGGCTTGTTCTTCCCTATCCACAGAATGGAGGAGAAATGCCTATATCTGGATTTTTCATTTGTTCACACACATCCACACACCCACACAGAGATGTGCATACAATGTCTTCCGTCTCATTGTAGCCTCACAGCCTTATATGATTTTCACCTTACATTCCCATGCTTTTTGGTAGAATTAAAGAATGTTAAAGCCATAAGACACTGTAGAGATAATCTAGTCAATTTTCTCTCTTTACATGTGAAGAAACTGAAGTTTAGTAGTTTACCTAAAATCACATAACAAGTTAGTATTTGAGCCAGGAAGACAATTAGGGCATCTGATTCCTATATCAGTTTTCTAGTATCAAGGAAATCATGCTTTGTATTTAGAGAAAAAAAAAACCTAAAATATTATACAGTTTTAATATTCTTGGGGTCCTATTTTCCATTGGAAATAATATTGGATATGGAGACAGAGGATCTTGGCTCGGATTTCAGCCTTGCCACTTCCTACTTTGTTTCAGCTTGGGCAAGTTACTTATTCTGAATCTCCCTAATCTGAAAAAGAAGAGAGGACTGAACTTGAAATGGCTAATAAAGTCTCTTCCAACTTTAAATCTACGCTACCATGCTTCTAACATTTGTTTGCTTATGGTGTAATTTATTGTCTTTGCTTAATTATCTTAGATTTATTGAGTCTGCCCATTGGAAATCCTTACCTATGTCAATCCCTTTTCTCCCTTAAAACATTACTCAAAACTCATGGTCCCCTAGGAAAATTTCTGTGGTTGAGTCTCTTTGCTTTGGTCATTCCAATTAAACTTTTTCTGTAGTACTTAGGTATATTGTCCTGAATAATTGAGATTGATTTGTACTCATTAAAAAAATGCTATTAGGTCCCTCCGTGTGTGTGTGTGTGTGTGTGTGTGTGTGTGTGTGGTCTCCCTTTAAATTATAACCCCTTAAGAACAAGGAGAATATTGTATACAATAACAGCAATATTGTGCAATGATCAACTCTGAAGGACTTAGCTATTCTCAGTAAAACAATGATCCAAAACAGTTCTGAAGGTCTTATGATGAAAAACATTATCTGCCTCCAGAGAAAGAACCGATGGAGATTCTGAATGCAGTTTGGGGCATACTTGTTTTTTTTTTTTTTTTTGGTCTGTATTTTCTTTCACAATATGGCTAGCTTGGAAATATGTTTTGCATGACTACACATGTACAGCCTACATCAAATTGTTTGCCTTCTCAATGAGAGGAATAGAATTTGGGACTCAAAAATTTAAAAACAGATGTTCAAATTGTTTTTATGTGAAACTGAGGAAAAAATAAAATGTTAAATCATTAAAAAAAAGCAAATTACAACCCCTTAGTACCGGGAACCATGCATGCTAATTTTCATTAACTTCCCTTTGCACACAGTATCATAGCATGATGGATGTAGGATTGACTGACATTTATGCTCCCATATCAGGACCTCTCCCTTATCTCTGCTTCCTCTTTGCTATTCCTACAACTCTTCTCTTCTGGGTCTCCATGGTCTGAAGGATGAAAGGAATTCTTTTCAATCAGTGTAGAGGGAAAAGAGTCAAACATTACCAGGGTGATTCTATTTCCAAGTAACTTCTCTTTCTAGCCTTTAGGAAAAGATGGTCTAAAGGTCTCTTTTCCTTTTCACTGACTTTTATCATGTCAATCCCAAAGCTGATTAAGTTTTTGGAGCTAATAATCTCCTAGTATGTATCCTGGGGCCATGGAAAGCTGGCTTGGGTGGGGGGGGAGTCTCAAGGTTCTATAAGATATTTGAAGGCAAGATGAAGAGAAAACCTTAATGGAGGCTGAGAACTGACCTTTATAGAGAACTAGAGAGGTGCAAAGTGTTTTACATCTATCCCCTCATTTGAACCTCACAAAAGCCTAGGGGTCCCTAGAGGTATTATAACCCCCATTTTGCAGATGAGGAAACTGAAACTGAGATAAACAATTAGAGTCATAAGACTGATTTCAATCCAGTTCACTATCTACTCTGTCATATTTGCTCATAGCCTCCTGTCTTCATATCTCAAATTCTCAAATGAGCTCTAATTCAAGTGTGTATGTGTGTGTGTAACAGCAGCAACTTAAATTTGTGTGCACCAAATAATTATCTTAATGTCTAGAAAGAATTAGTGCACACAGTACACACCCGGTACCTCTTCCAAGATATCTGCCATCTTAGAAGATGCCCTAAATTCCAATGACCTCATTCATTAGTTTCTCAATGGCAGGATCTGACTCATCAGTATATTTCTAGACAGACAGACAGACAGATAGATAGATAGATAGATAGATAGATAGATAGAGTAATTCCAAAGTTCTAGGCACTGCGTTAAGTCTAGGGGAGACAAATATAAGTAAGCAAGATAGTTTCTCCCCTTAAGGAGTACTTGCTGGGAGAAGACAAAATCATAAAGGGGAACTGGAAAATTGGAAAGGTGGGGAGGCAGCATGGTGTTTTGTGGTGACCTAGCTCCAGGCAAGGTTGTGTGTGGTTTGTTTTTCATTCTCAAAGAGGACCATGGCATCAGGAAGAGGAGATGCCATGACTTGTAATTGAATTGGATTTAAGTGAGCAAGGTAAGGCATCTGTCAGAACCTGGTGTCTCAGAAGCCAGTAAGAGATGGGGATGAAAATCAGAGAAAAAGAAAAGTGGAGTCAAGATGGTCACAAATATTTCTTTTTTATTTTATTTTATTATTATTATTTTTTAAAGCAATCGGGGTTAAGTAACTTGCTCAAGGTTACACAGCCAGTTATTTCTGGGTGTGGTGCTGAGTATCTGAGCCCAAGATTCGATCTCCAGGTCATCCCAACACTGGAGCCAGTGCTCTTACTTGCTGAGCCACCTGGCCGCCCCTAAGCAATTGGGGTTAAGTAACTTGTTCAAGGTTACATGGCCAGGTGTTTCTGGGTGTCTGAGCCCAGATTGGATCCCCAGGTCATCCCAACACTGGAGCAGGTGCTCTTACTTGCTGTGCTACCTGGCTGCCCCCACATGTATTTCTTTATCCTATGCCATACACATTTGTGCTAGTGTAAAAAGGGTCAATCACATGTACAGACACTTGGTTTTACTATGTGGTGTCATCCATGTGAAAGATATTAGGGACATGTTTCTGGGAGGATACAGTGAAGACTGGAGCATACAGAGACATTTTATGTTGGCCTTCCACATGGCTAGAAGCAGCCTTTTTCCATTGGTTGTGTTGCCTGAAGTAGACAGTAGTACAGGCATTTAGTAGATGTAGATGTGTCTTTAAACTGGTTTGATTCAGCACCAGCCCTCATGACTTTCACCTTATTTGAATCTAAGGGTCGAGGAAATTACTTTACCCATAGTAGGCGAGCTCAGGTTGTAAGGAAGGGATGCGGTTTTCAGCCTCTTTCCCCCTGCCCCTTATCGGCCACACAGCCCCCAGAGAAACAGGCCTAGATATTTGTTTTTTTCGTTAGGCCTAGATGTTGGGAATGCAGTCTCTCATTTGGGTTGTAAGCATAAACCACAGAAATCTGGGAGTGTAGGAATCTAGGCTGGGTGTCTTGGTCAGTCTCCAAAAAATTGGCATTGAAAATGGTGTGGGACTAATGTTATGTAGGAACTGAACTAAATTGTGAACCTAATCCCTATCTCTTCTCCCTAGAGACTGAGGTTGTATAGGGGATTATGCCCCAAGGTATTGGGGGAAATGTTGGTACATTTTCTTTGAAGAAAAATATTCCTTTGTAAAAACTATTCTGGAGTTAAATGGAACAGGGATACTCCCTTGAAAATGGGGGCGGGTGGGAGGAGAGTACAGCTTGTTGGGGTTTGGGGAAATGGGAGAAAAGAGACTCTGTAACCCCATCAGGGTGCCTGAGAACCCTGAGGTAGTGTGAAATGTAATGAGCCTGGTCCGGGAGAGTGAGGCCCAAATGACCAAGTTAAATCACTTAGTGTTATCATAACATCATGAAAAGCAATGGATAGACAGCTGACCTTGGAGTTAGGAAAGCCAGCCTCTGATGTGTACTGGCCATGTGACCCCAGACCAATCATTTAACCTTTCAGTGCCCCCACGTAACCCTCTAAGGTCAAACTTTGTAGATCATATTCTCTAGTAGAGAGAATTTCATTACCAAGAGTTTCATATACTAAAGCCATGACAAGCTTAGCACTCTCTTCTCCTTCTCCTCCTACCCTCTCCCCTTACCCCTTTATATTGTTGAACCTATTTGGAGTAATCTTGGCAAAAATACTTGGAGGGGTTTTCCATTTCCTTCTCAATCTCATTTTACAGATGAGGAAACCGAGGCAAATAGGGTTAACTTATTTTTCCAAGGATCACAGCGTTCGTAAGTGTGTGAGCCTGGATTTGAACTCAGGTTTTCCTGACTCCAGGCTCTGCAGTCAATCTATTGTGCCACCTAGTGTACATATACACATAGATACACAAGTACATACACACACACACACACACATACCTGATTATGTGATTCATCTCTCATCTCTCTCTCTCTCTGTCTCTCTGTCTCTGTCCCTCCCTCTCTCCACTTATCTATCTATCTATCTATCTATCTATCTATCTATCTATCTATCTATCTATCTATCTATCTATCATCTACCTGATTATGTGACTTGCTAAGCTATTTAAATGCTAAGGCAGTATTATATACCATTATTATCCAAGTGGGATTTAAGAAAAGGTCTTCATTGGGCTTAATGTTCTCTGACCTTATTTGTTTCTTCAAAGTCCTAACCAGGACTCAAATGGTTAAAATGAAACTTATAAAACCCAAGTAGTAATGAGACACTACATTCCTCACCTGATGACTAGCCAAAGGCACACATTTCAGGCTCTTAAACAAAGATAGCAGCCATAAATCCCTCCCTGATTTAAGGTCCATTATTATAAATGTTTCCTAATGCTTCTGTCCTCCTTTTCATAGCCTGATCTTTCTCATCCTCATTCCTAACATAACTGGGGATAGTGCTGACAATCCAAAGTGGACATTCTTCTTTTTTCTGTTAGTAAGTAGAAACCACTTGCCCTACTTTCTCTATGACATTTTTAGCAGTCCTGTTTCTTATTCTCTATCCATCCCATGAATAGAGATATGTTTCCAGTATAAGGAAAACCAGCCTCGAAAATCTCAGAATGTAGTAATCAGTCATCACAACTGCAGAAGAGGGATGATGAAACATGCTGCTCATTTCTTTCCACTAGGGGCTCAGAATAAATCATTTATTCTCAGACCAGACATTGTGTATATGTGTTTGGCTTGAATCTAATGATTTGTTACAAGAAAGTGCTTTTATAGAGGAGGAGAATTGGTGCAAGATTTTGGTGGATAGTGATAGAAATGCAAACAAAACCAAGAATATTAATGAAACATTTAAAAAATACTTAAAAGAAAAAGGATTTCAGGAAGTGACTGAGACAAACAGGGTAGTTTTGGTGAGAACATGTTAAATGTGATAGGGATGGGGTCAGACCTGTGTTTTACTGGTAGAGGGAATTTCCAGATCAGCAAATTCCTTTTCCTAATAGAGGTTGGAACTTTCTTTTTAGTTTATATAGTCTTAGAAAGTTGCCCAAAGCAGTGAGAAGTTAAATCTCCAGAATGTATGTGGAAAGAATATCTCCAGAGAAGTTAAGTATCTCCAACCTGGAATCTCCAGAGCATAGCACAATGTCTGACACATAGTAGGTGCTTAATATATTTTTATTGGGGGCAGCTAGGTGGAGCACTGAGGAGAGCACCGGCCCTGGAGTCAGGAGGACCTGAGTTCAAATCTGGCCTTGGACACTTAACACAAATACTAGCCGTGTGACCTTGGGCAAGTCGCTTAACCCCAATTGCCCTCCAAAAAGCAAATGTATATGTATATGTGTATATATATATATTTATTGACTGACAGTATGTGTCAGAGGCAGGATTTGAACCCAGGTTTTCCTGGTTCTGAGGCCAGATTATCCATTATGCTGGCCTGACTCTAAATTACATGAACACCCCAGTCCCAACCCCCACTAATCCCTCCCCATCCAACCATACTTATAAAAGGTCCCAAAAGTTATTTTAAAATTTTTTGCATGTTTAAATTTGTTAAATGAAAATAAAGAAGAAAATTTAAATAAAAAATGATTTTTTTTTAAAAAGAAATACTATTCAAGCCACATTAACTATGTTCACTTTGGCAATGGAAATAACTTCCCTGTTTTCCTTCCAAGTGATCAGGATTTTTCTATTTGAAAAAAAAAAGATGAGACTCTCCTTGAATTTTTGCATTAACTCTGAGTGTATCAAACAACCTCTGCTGAGTTGTAGGTAGGAATCTGTTCACTAGTGTGTACAAAGTCATTTTTGTTCCACTGGTTAGCATTTTAAAATATGGGTTACCTGAAAATCTAGGAATTGTGCTATAGAGATTTCATCTCTTGTTCCATTTTAGTGATTTAGAGTGAATGAGACAATTATTTTTTTAAAATATAGTTGTTTGGCTGCTATAACCCCTGACATTGCCTTATTTGCACTCCATACCCCCTGAATAACCCCCATTCCAGTTTTTTGGAAGAAGTAGAAGTTAAAATTTTGCAACCTAAGCAAAGATTTGCAATGATTTCCCCTGCATATTTTCATTTTTTCCAGTAGCTCCTCTATCCCTAGTAATGCCTATGGCACAGATTTTCAAACTCCCAGCTTCCTTTCATAAGACCCCAAAAGCAAGAGGTCTTAGGATCATAGAATTGAGCTGAATGCGACCCCAGAGGCCATCTAGTATAATCTCCTCTTTTTATAGATGTAGAATTGAATCACGAGGAGGTGAAATGATTTCCCCAGGTTTAGTGAATTTCATTGGAAGTCAGGCCTATTGCTGGAACATCTCAAGTTTTAAAAAATTACTATTTTTCTAATTAGCTTTATAAACTTCTATATCAGATGTTTACCCCAAAAGGCAGTGTTCCTTAGTGGATACAGAGCTGGTCTTGTAATCTTTTCTATAAATCTATCATTTATAGCAGGTTTCTTCATTCTGTACTAGACACATTATTTACTTAATAGATTATCATGAGTATTACCATAGTATTATGAAAGGTGGTACTGTATAATGGATAGAGAGCTAGCCTCAGAATGAGGAAGACTTGAGTTCGAGTCTTGCCTTGGGTGCATACCAGCTGTGTGATCCTAGGCAAATTCCCCAGTTAACTCTCTTTATTAATAGAAGGAGTTTCCTCACTAGTGGTTACCTATCCTATAAAATCACAGATTTTAAATTAATAGATGTTTATCCCATTTATATGGTGAAGTCTAGAACCTTGGCTCCCAGGTCCTAATGTGCACTGTGGTCACTAGAAAAATTTTGAGGCAGGCAGTTATTTTTAGCTCATTGTCACCCCATTCCAACAGCCTGGCTCCATTTAAATTCTTCCACTCTCCTGTTGTGCCTTGTTTCACCTGAATTAAATAGTATCCTTTTTTAAGATACAAAATTTGTGCCTGCTTCTACCTGCTGAGCGTGATTATATAATAGCTCAATTGCTGTGGGGTACTTGGGGTAAACTCCCTCTACCCCAATCTCATTAGGAGTCCTTTAGACAGGTCTACCCTATGTTTAACATACTCTCTCAATGTGACTCAACCATTGTGACAAGCCCCCACTGATGTATTTACCTTTACTATACATCCAGAAGACACAGATAAGACATTTAATGAAACAATATAGCAAGAAAAGTAACAATTACATATATCTCTTATAAAGCCAGGACACAGTTTTCCATTTTCTAACAATGGGGAGAGTGGGACACACATGTTATCATACTGCTTCACCTTCTACTAAATCTTTAGCTTTTTCTGGGCATTGATCCTTGGTGATCCTGAGATCACTTCCCAGCACAAATCAACTGGACATAAATTTGTGAAGCTTTCTCTGTTCACAGATTCAGGTTTTGACTGGAGTTCTAAACTGAGGTGTGCTATTTCTTTAATCACTATTCTAGCTTAAATCCTGAAAGCTACCCCCACCCACTTAATAGTTCTTTTAGAAAGGCAAAGGATCCAACATAGTTATTGGACTAAGGAAAATCCTTCTTGGATATTTCCCATAAGGAAAAGTTTGTATTTTTCCCAGAACCTTGGGTAAAATGAATTTTTCTTTCTAGAACATTTCACTTCCCATTCCCAGATAATTAAGTACCATTAGGTTTGGACCGTTTTTTTTCACCTGCCTTTCTTGGTCATTAAGGTCTCTTTGTCTGAGTTAAGCTCAGGAAGCTCCTGTAGTTCCCTGCTTATTCACATGTTAGTATCCTTTCAAAGCTATCATTTCAAGGAAACTGACAAAGAATTTTAGAGTTTGAGCTCCCCTAGTTTCTCAAATCCAAAACTTTTTTTTTGGTTGTTATTCCCTTATGCCTATGGATGGGAAGGGCAAAGACACAAGAAGCAAATTAAACCCAGAGAGTAAAATTATTGTCTTTCTCCCGCCCCATTCCAGATTCCTCTTATGTATGTGTCTGGCAAATATTTCCAAGTATTGTGTCTACCTTGCAGCTGAATTTTTGGGAATATTTAAAGCCACTATGATGAATTGGTTTGGCACTTTCTACTTTCTACCTTCGTGAGAAAAAAGAAACAAATCTGGTAGGTAACTCATGTCCCTGCCCTTGCTAATAAGTCCCAAGGGCAGACAGATCATAATAGATGACAGTCTTAGGAATGGAGTGAGTTAAAGTGGGAAATGCTGCAATTTCTTCATAGGCCAAGTTTTGTTAAAAAAAAAAAAGTCAGATAAATAGTCACTTTGGAAAAGTAACACCAGCTCAGTTCTCTTTGCCAGGGGCTAAAATATTGCTGGAAAATTTTGGAAATCAAATTAAGCATCCTTTGGGGACTTCAGAGTTGGGCTACTGTACTGTATATTTAAGTTAAGTTAAAATATGAATTTGTTTCTTATTTCATTTGGTTCCCTTAAGCTCACACAGAATGATATTTAAATCTCTCTGGAGGAGTGATTGAGGATGAAGTGAGAAGAGTGATTTTGAGACCTGTTTTTACCTTGTAGGGTTTTTTTTTTCCTTAAATCAAAGATCCCAAGGTCACAATATTCCAAGAGTTATTCTACATTCATTGGCAATAGGCCCGAATAAATCCTCTTATTTGATGTTCCTTCCAGCTTTCGAGTCATTAGAGTGGCATTCATTAGACACTGATCCATTGGAAAGCTGATGTTTTCTTTTTGGTTTTTGCTCCTCATTGTTTTGATTAGTGGTGATGGAGAGGTCATCTTTTCCAAAAGGCAGGTGGATTGTGGTATTTAAAATAAACTACCATAATTATCTTAGCATTTTCTTTTTCCTAATCTATTCTTTCAGTAGCCTTTATGGTCATTTTATGGGTGTTATTAATTATTCTCATAACTGCTAAGATGGATATTTTTCCACAGAGAGCAATCATTAACTGAACTTTAATGTGCTTTTACATCTTTCTTTCACTTTAATACTTTGTTTTGCATGATTCCCGGTCTTTCTCTGTTTCTTTTCTACTAGTCAAGGATTTATTAAATAGATTACGTTGAAGATTCAGGTCGTTGAGATTTTATCTAAGCAAATTGTTAATATGCAGTGTTTAGTTTGTTTTCTTTCAAAGTAGCATTGAAACAAAATACAGCATCCCTCAAGGAATTTATTTTTTCTATTTGTTTATTTTTTTCCAAATGACTAATCTGGCAATTAAATGTTAGATTAGAAGCCTGCATTTATCAACAACTGCATTTGGATTTCTTTGTATAACTTTCTTGGGTTACTTCTATCATTCACCATCTTCACTCCTACACATGGATTGTTGAACAAAGGTGGAGGAAATCTCATTGGGTCCACCACAAATTAGGTTTCACAACTTCAAATGGGCCCTCACTTCTGCTAGACAATCCTACTATACCCTCTCTTATGAACTCACTATCCCACTCTCCACAGAAGCACTTCCAAACATTTTCATCCCTTCTCAAATTGCCCATGGTTCCCTCTTTACCAATGCTATCAGTAGAGTTCCTTGCATGATGTTTTACAGAAAAATTTGAGGCCATTAGCCATGATTTCCCTCTTCTCCCCTCTTCCTTATCTCTTATCGCTCAGTTGCATTCTATCATTATGTCTATCCTTCACCTCTATCTCACATGATGAAGTAGCCTTAAAATTTGTACTAAGACTAACTCCTACACTTGTCCAAGTGATACCTTTTCATCATGTCTTCTCTAACAGATTGTGCCCTCTGTCATCCCCACTCTATTGCTTATTTTTAATTTCTCCATCTCATTCTCTACTGACTAAAAATACACCTATGTTTCCCCATCCTGAAAAAAACCCCTCACCTGATCCTTCTGTCTCCACTATCTTCTCATTTCTCACCTGCCCTTTGTAGCTAAACTCCTTGAAAAGACCACCTATAACATTTTCTTTCCTCTCACTCTCTTAAGCCCTTACAATCTAGCTTTTGACCTTACCATCCCATTGAAACCGTTCTTCCCAAAGTAATAATTTCTTTTTTTTTTTATTTGGAGGGCAGTTGGGGTTAAGTGACTTGCCTAAGGTCACACAGCTAGTGTGTCAAGTGTCTGAGGTCGGATTTGAACTCAGGTCCTTCTGACTCCAGGGCTGGTGCTCTATTCACTGTGCCACCTAGCCGCAGTAAAAATTTCTTAATTGCCAAGTGCAACATCCCCAATCCTCATTCTCCTTGACTTTCATATAGCCTTTGACATTGTTGATCATCCTCTCCTTGATACTCTCCTCTCTCTAGATTTTCAGGATACCAGTCCCTCTTAGTTCTCTTCCTAATTTTCTGACTATTCCTTCTTGGTTTCATTGGCTGGATCCTCCTCCAGATTATGCCCTTTAAAGGTAAGTGTCTCTCAAGGTTCTGTCCCAGGCACTCTTCTCTTCCCCTCTGCACTAGTTTATTTGGTGATCTCATCATCTCCCAAACATTTAATTACCATTTCTATGTGGATGATTCTTAACTACCTTTCATCCCCCAATCTCTGCTGACCTCCAGTCGTGCAGCTGCCTTTCAGACATCTCAAACTGGATTTCCAGTGGACATCTTAAGCTAAACATGTCTCAAACCCTCCAAAACCCTAACCCCCCCCCTTCCACCTTCCCTATTACTGCAGAGGGCAACACCATACCCCCTAGTTAATCTATCGCCTCCATATCCAAGTATTGCCAAAGCCTATTGATTTCACCTTTGCTACATCTCTCATATGCTCCCCTTTCTCTCCTTTGAGCCCGCTACCACTCTAGGGCAGGCCCTCATCCCCTCATGCTTGGACTATTGCAGTAGTCTGCTGGAGGGTCTATCTGCCTTAAGTCTGCTCTGACTATAATACATCCTTCATTACATCACCCCGATGATATATATATTTTTTCTTTTTGGAGGGTGGAAGGTAGGGCAATTGGGGTTAAGTCACTTGCCCAAGGTCATATGGCTAGTAAGTGTTAAGTGTCTGAGGTTGGATTTGAACTCAGGTCCTCCTGACTCTAGGACTGGTGCTCTATTCACTGTGCCACCTAGTCTCCCTGACCCCGATGATTTCCTAAAGTGCAGGTGCCCCCAATAAACTCTGGTGGCCCCCCACTGCCTCTAGGATCAAATATATGCACTGTTTGACATTTATGTCCTTTCATAACCTAACCTCCTCCTACTTTTCCAGTCTTCTTAGACCTCACTCCTTGCCACTGACAAGAGCCTCCTAACTCTTTCACAAATAAGGTACTCTATCTCTAGACTCTGGGTGTTTTCTCCAGCCATCCCCCATGGCTGGAATGCTCTCCTTCTTCAATTCCACCTACTAACCTCCTTGGCTTCTTTTGAGACACAACTAAATCCCATCTTCTATAAGAAGCTTTCCACCCCCCCCCCCTTAATTCTAGTACCTTCCCTCTTTTAATTATTTCTTTTCTTTTCTTTTTTTTTGTATATAGTTTGTTGTATATATTTGTTTTTTCCACATTAGAGTTGAGTTCCCGAGGACAGGGACAATCTTTTGCCTCTTTTTGTATCCTTAGTCCTTAGCACAGTACCTGACACATAGTAGGTAATTTTTAATATTTATTGATGTATGAATTGTTTGATTGTGCACCATGCAGGACAGAGTCATGTGCAAGTAGACCTATGATGTATGCTGCCTGAGTGGTAATGCATTTTCGAGAAGAGTCTGCTTGACTTGGAGTCAGAAGATCTGCTTTTCAGCACCAGATCTGTTGAGTTCTTTCTTGTGTTATGTTCTCACAAGCTCCAAAGCTTCAATATCCTCATCTGTAAAATGAATATAATTAACTGGAATTCACAGAGAACTTTACAGTTTGTAGGATGCTATACATACATCAGTTCATTTGATTCCCAGCAACCCTCTGAGTTAGGGTTTACAATTATCTTTATTTTATAAATGGAAATACTTATAAATTCAGAGAATCTTAAACATGGTTATACAGATAAAAATATATTAGAAGAGGGCTTTGACCTCAGATCCTTCCCAACATTTGGTCAAGGACCCTTCTTAATACACCTCTCTACCTCTAAATTTATACCTGTGCTACTTACCTAATGGAGTTTTATAAGAGTATTGAGTGAGAAAATGTATATGAAAGGGGGTAGGGAAGGAAACAAGCAGTTTTTTGGTGCTTATTATGTGCTAGATGCTTTAGAAATGTCATCTCAGGGGAGGCTAGGTGGCATAGGGAATAGAGAACCAGCCCTGGAGTCAGGAGGACCTGAGTTCAAATCTGGCCTCAGACATTTAACACAAAACTAGCTGGGTGACCTTGGGCAAGTCACTTAACCCTAATTGCCCTAGAATCCACTCTCCAAAAAAACAAAACAAAAAAAGAAATATATCTCATTTGATTCTCACAACAAACCTGAGAGGTAGGTGTTATTATTATCCCAATTTTACAGTGGAGGAAATGAGAGACAAAGATTAAGTGAGTTGTCTGGTTACACAGCTAGTAAGTGCCTGAGGTCAAATTTGAACTCAGGTCTTCCTCACTCCAGGTCCAGAGCACTTAGCTCCCTTTATGTAATCTTAAAACATCCTGTATATATCAGCTAGTGATTTTAGAGATGGAGTTCTTGACCTCTTGTGTGTCATGGATCCCTCTGGTAATTTGGCAAAGGCCCTTTTCATGATAACATATAATATATTTTAAAGCAATCGGGGTTAAGTAACTTGCTCAAGTTTACACGGCCAGTTATTTCTGGGTGTGGTGCTGAGTATCTGAGCCCGGGATTTGATCCTCAGGTCATCCCAACATTGGAGCCGGTGCTCTTACTCACTGAGCCACCTGGCCGCCCCTCATGATAATATTTTTTAAATGCACAAAGCAAAATATGCAGGATAAAGGAAATAAATGATATATAAATTAATTAATCATAATATATATTCTAAAATAGTTCCTGGGCTCCGGGGTTAAGAACTTTTGTTCTAGATCGGTGCTGAGAATTCATTGGTGCCATAGTCAAGTGCAATAGGAATGTCTGGGTTGTGATTAAGGCACACAAAATACCAGGGAGCAATAGTCATTGGATTTACTGCCAAACATTCAGTTTACTGCATAATCAATCACCTCTAACATCAGATTCTTGATGGGGAAGGGCATCTTCAGTGCAGGAAAGGTATAAAAACAGCACCTTCTCTGCACCATGGAGAATCAAATCAACGAGGGCCATTCTCTTTTTCTTTCATACTTGAGACTTCCTTTTCCCTTTGCTGTCACATCCTTCACAAACCCTTTTCTAATTAGTTCGGTCTTCTCTCCCCTGGATTTTTTTTTTGGCATCATTACTTGCAGAGGTTTCTAGGTCATGGCACATCCGTGTTCTGGATGATGTGGTGTTACTCTGAACACTCCCCTCTTTCCTTCCAACAGGAAATGTTACTGTGAAATTGGTGGATGAAATTCACATGGGATATTCTAAATATTTGCCTTTGTTAACACTTTCCCTGTTTTTCCCCCCCTCATTCCAGCCAATTTGAATTTCTGTGAAAACCGCAAATGAATAAAACATTTCATGTAGCGCTTGTTTGCTTTTCACACAGTCATCCTTCTAACAGGTCCTTAAATCAGCCAATTTAGATTAATATAGCAGAGAGAAGGTGCACTCCAAAAGATGGAGCTTTTGCTAGTCTAAGGTGTTGTACACTTAAATATTCATATTTTATTGTTTATTGAATGAATATCGTGAATTCTTTTAGCCAAGAAAATGTAGAGTTTCTGCCTCATATTAGTAATGTTCCAGCAGTCCTGGAAACACAGGGCTTTTCATCTTAGACCATTTGGCTCCCCTGTTTCCTCTTCTGTCCTTTCTCTTCTTTCCCTGAGATATTGCCTGTCCTTGGGTTTCCTTGTCCCTGTCCCAGCATCCTGGATGATACGGTCCTGTAACTGCAACTGTGTGCACCCATGCTTGTTTGCACTTTGCTTTTTTCTGCCCCAGATGTTTCTCTCTTTCTTCACAGATCTGCCTAGTTATATCTTATTTGTCTTTCAAGGCCCAGATCTAACGCTATGCCTTTCATAAAGTGTTCCTGAGGGTTTTATTTCTCTCTTGATGGAACTCCTTTAGCACTTATTGTCTGTATCTTTCCTATAATAATAGCTAACATTTAATAAAAGGCCTCAGTCAAACTGAGACATGTTAAAGACCTTAGCTTAAAAAGCCCAAGATTGGGTCAGCTAGGTGGCACAGTGAATAGAGCACTGGCCCTGGGGTCAGGAGGACCTGAGTTCAAATTCGGCCTCAGACACTTAACACAAAAAACTAGCCATGTGACCTTGGGTAAGTCACTTAACCCCAATTGCTCTACTTTCCCCCCTCCAAAAACAAAGCAAAAAGAAAAGGCCAAGATCCCCCACTGCATCCTGGGCCATCTCCAGTTGTCCTGATCCTTATGTGGCCACTGGACCCAGATGGCTCTGGAGGAGAAAGTGGGGCCAGTGACTTTGCACAGCCCTGCCTCACTTAAATCCAATTCACTTGCATGTCATGGCATCACCTTCCTGATCTCGTGGTCCTCTTCAAGAATGAAAGACAAACAGCAGCAAGTAACATCGATATAGCACTTTAAGGTTTTCAAAGGGCTTTGTAGATATCTAATCTGGTCCTCACAGCAGCCCTGTGAGATAGGTACTAATGCTATCCTCATTTTTACAGATGGGGAAACTGAGGCAGACAGAGGTGAAATAACTTGAGTGTATTTGAAATCAAATTTTCCTGACTCTAGATTCAATGCTTTATCACCTAACTGCTTGACATTTTTCTCTTTCTGATTTGCAGTGTTTGTTTACATATTCTATTTACCCAACTACACAACTGAATGATTGAGCCATCTCTGTCTTTGTATCTCTGTAGAACCCAATAGATTGCTTTATACACAGTAGATGTGTTTAAGAATTATTCCCATTTCATTTGTAAGGGGGTGGAGTAGAGTCCATTTCAGACCAGAGCTTTATAGATGGTGGCCTATTCATAGATTGGAAAGGATATGAAATTTTGAGTGAAGTATTTGGTCAGGAAGTAACCAAGGACTGTCTTTTCTCTCCCCACCCACTGGAGCAGGAGAAGGCAGATGTTATAGGAATGGGGATCTAAGATCTTCCCTGCCCCTAGGCCCTTTGATAAGCTTAGGTGACTCGGAGAACTTTTCCAGATTTGAAAATATACTCTGCCCCCTAATAGGCTGAATGTGGTCACCTGGAACCTGTGGAGGGAGGCTTCTTTTTCAGGAATGCCCACACGTTGATACTTTGTGATTGGTCAGTGAGTCAAGAGTGTTGTGACATTCTCTGACTCAGGAGAAGGCTTTATATACCCTGATGTGAAGTTTTGCTTTGGGGCTCACTTTGGGAAGTGTGATTTAACCAGATAAGACTCTGGGTAGCCTTCGAGTCCCCTGGCTTTGAAAACCCAGATGTTGGTGCTTCCCTCTCTGGTAACTGACTAGGTATGGATGTAATGGTCAGGCAGTTGGAATCCTGTCTGCTGATGTTTCTCTGTATTTGTTGTCTCCTTGTAACTTGTTTGTATTCTCTGAAGTTCGGAGTGCTGACCTTTTTCCCCTGAACTAGGTAAATGGCATATGTTTGATTAAAGCAAGATTGTTAACCCATTTTGAGTTGCTTTCCTTTAGAAAAGCAGATCTAAGAATCTGTATTGGCAGCCACCCTGGATATGCTAGGGTGCTTGCTGCTACAGCAGGGAAAATGGAAGTTTATGGGCAAAGGAGGTGACCCTGTAGGGTGCAGTTGAGGCCATTGTGTTTTAGTAAGCTTTCCCTTCCAGTTTAAATTTGCTCCTTTGTCATTTCTACCCATTATCCTTGGTTCTGCTATCTGAAGCCAGGCAGAACAAGATTATCAGTCTTTCATCTGATAACTTCACCTGATAACTTGAAGATAATTTTCATGTACACAATCTGAATCTTCTCTTTTCTTTATACCTCCCAGTTCCTTCAATTATTGCTTGTGTTATGTAAGGTAGTCTTGGGGCCTGGCTGGTCTTCCTTGGATACTCAACAGGAGAAGTTCTTAACGTTTTTGTATGTCATGGACCCTTATAGTCAATTCCTCAGACCACTATAAGAATAATAATGGAAGGTGATGCTAGATTCAATAATAGGTTAGCAAAAAGAAAGATGTCATTTCCTACTGTCCAAGTTCCTGAGCTTCCTTAAATCTTTGCATGGACCCCTTGAACTCAAGTTAAGATACCTTCCATTTAAGTATCTAAATGATCTTCCTAATATATGGTGCCCCAAATGGAAAACATTATTCTGGATGTGGTCTGACTAAAGTAGAATACAGATAGACTATGACTTCCTTATTTCCGGAATCCCTCTTTCTCCTAATGCAGTGCAAGATGGCAGGAACATTTTGGGTTCCATATTAGATCTGGAGTTAAGGTGAATGAGTCAGAAATGATAGGTCCTTGTGTATCAGAATTTTAAGACTCTGGAAGTTTTTGTATGAGACTACAGTAGAGGGAATGAACCTATACATTGGAGAGAAATTATGAGGGAGTGTCTTAGGGGTTGTCCTACCTTTGGTGAATAATTGGGTCACAATGAGCATCTGATCCCTGGTTCAATTCTGCGCAGAGGGAGGCTTCCTGAAGCAAGTGTAAACATGTAAGGCTCTGTATCTTAGTGCCTATTTAGTACCTGTTTCCATGCCAATAACTGTTTTGGAGAACCATGGTTACTGTATAATTGGATGGAAAATTATTGAGCCCAGTAGTCTCTGCATGGGAAAAGATCATTTTGAGGGGTGGAGAGTAGGGGTACACAAGTGAACTCGGAGTGAAGAGTGTGGATAGCCATAGAATGACTGTAAATATGCTTGGATGTAACCCTGGGGAGTATGTGCTCAATGTTTGTCCCACCGCCCCGCCCCCACCCCACTAGGATGCAAGTTCTTTGAGACCAGGGATTTGTATTATATTAATTACTTGATTTGGTCTTAGCCCAAATAGGTGGAGAATGATAAATGTTTGTTGAATTGATTTAATGACAATTTTCACACCCTTCCCTCTCCTGCCCCCTAACATACTCATTATAAGGATAAAAGCACTGGTGCAGCATCTAGGGAGGCAGCAGTCTGCCCTTTCCAGGTGTGTCCATGTTGACCTGGAAAAAATACTTGTACTGGCCCCATGTTATGAAGTACATCCTTTCTTTGGGGTCTTCTATATCCAGTATGGATGACTGTCTTTTTAAAAAACTTCTTTGATTTTCATAAAAACCAATAGTTGTTAGTTTTTGTATCCATTTTATAAGCTTGGAAAGTTAATTTTTATTATCCTCTTAGATTTTGGTGTATTTCTAAAATGAATAGAATTTACTCTGATATCAGAAATGGATCCATGATCTCATCAATGTAGATACTCACTCCTTTGCGGAGGATCACAAGCTGTTCAAGCCTCTTCATTGTTTGACATCCTTGTTCATTGCCTTCCATAAATCCTTCATAGAGGATTAACCCAATACATTAGCA
This sequence comes from Petaurus breviceps papuanus, assembly GCF_028583685.1. Classification (NCBI taxonomy): domain Eukaryota; kingdom Metazoa; phylum Chordata; class Mammalia; order Diprotodontia; family Petauridae; genus Petaurus; species Petaurus breviceps. Next base: position 19,866,947 of record NW_027185655.1, on the reverse strand, counting down.
GCCTTCCTCTGAGTTATTTAATACTTCCTGATCACCAGTGCTATACTTGGGCTGTCCATCTGTTATCCCTTCCTCTTGTTACATCACCAGCTCACTTATTTGTCAAGTCATATTCTCAATGGCGCTTCCTATTCGATTTCTCCAATCTGATGAAGAACTGGAGGCCTAGCACCTCCCAGAGCACCTCAGATGTTGTATCCTCGGGAAGAATACTAGGGAGAATATCATGTCTCTCCCCTAAGAGGACACTAGGGAGCTGCTACTGTTAAAATTATGATAATGTGTAAGGAACTTAAACCTTGGAAAGAAAGGTTTTGGAGCATGGGTAGACATTCTGGAATTGGTCCCAGTCAGTCAGTCACCTGTTGAAAAGAAGGATGAAGGGTCATTAAAAAAGGCCCTTCAGCTTCAGTTACTGTCTTTGCCTCATTCACCTGTGGGGGAATTTTGGTAACTAATTAGTGCACAGTTTATGGTGAGAGATCATATTGACTTTGAGAGTTTCAAAATGTTGGGAGAGAAAATCACAGGAATCGGGAGTTGGAGCTCAGGCTAGTTAGGCAAGCAGTGTAGCACAGACACCCCAAATAGCAAGGAACAATTGACTTTTTGGGCATTAGTCCAGGAGTCGTTGAGATTCAGGTCATTTGGTGGTTATGTTTCATCTGGACATGAGATTGGAACCATTGGGAGTGAGCTAAGTTGAGTCTACCTGCTTCTGCTCCCCAGACTTGGTGGTATAGGGAAGGTCTGCCCCAGAGGTACTGGGGGAAATGTTTGTATGTTTGTTCTGGCTATGATATAATACTACCACTTGTAGGTCTATTTTCAAAGATGACTGGTGAAAAAGGAAAAGAACCTGTATGTTCTAAAATGTTTATAGCAGCTGTCTTTGTGTTGGCAAAGAAGTGGAAATTTCAGGGATGCCCATCAATTGGGGAATGGTTGAACAAGTTGTGGTATATGACTGTGATGGAATACTACTGTGGTATAAGAGATATGATCTCAGAAAAACATGGAAAGACTTGCACTAAATAAAGAAGAGTGAAATGAGCAGAACCAAGGGAACACTGTATATAGTAACAGCACTCTTGTTTCAAGAATGACTTTGAGTGAATAAATCATTTTGACTGTTATAAATAACCAAATTAAGTATAAAGGACATGTGAAGAAAGATGCTATCTGAGTCCAGAGAAAGAACTGATAAATAGAAGTGTGTATAGAATTATAGCTAATGGTAACCATCTCTAGGGTGGGAGGGGAGAGGAAGAAAGAAAAAAGAAATTTACTTGATAACTTTATCATACATTAAAAGGAATAGCAAGTTGTACATAATAGATTTGCAGTTTCATATGAAATCATCTTTTTTTTTATATGCCATGCTATGGAAATGCTTGTTTTATTACATAAATTTAAAACATTAAAAAAAGTAAATAGACTTTATTTAAAAACCTGTTATTTCACCAGCATAGGGATGATTCCCCGATAAAAAAAAAAATTAACCCTACCTATGCAGATCAGCACCTTCTTTGTGGCCTGTAGTTTCAGACTATTTACCAGAACACTATGAGATTAAATGATTGGTCCAGGGCCACATAGCAAATATGTGTCAAGTATGTAAGGTTTGAACCCAGGGCTTTGAAGCTGTTTCTCTTTCCACTAGACCATGGTTACCTCTGTAAATATCATTTTTTAGAGCTAGCCAGGGTTAAGGGGTTAAATAAACCTGAGGTGATCGCCACCACTCTTCCTAAAATGGGGGGATGTAGCCAATGTCTAATTGGACAGAAGGCAGTAGTGGAATAACCATTACAATCCCTCTGCATACCCTAGGACCCCAAAGGGAGATGCTGCAGGCCTGGCCTTGAGAGAATGGGACCAGAACACATATGCTATGCAAGTCATAGTTAATATTCTTCTGGGAGTATATTTTAAAAATAACCTCAAGTCAGACGTTCCCAAACTTATTTGACCTACTGCCCCCTTTAAAAAAAAAGTGCTCCATTGGAAATCTCCTTTCTTTAACCCTTTAACTTTTTTTTTAAATTGAATCATTTCAAAAATACATTAAAAAAAGACATCTTAAATCTAATAATTTATTGCAAATTTGTTCTTTCTTTCCTGCACTGAAATTTTGATGATGCAACATTGTGTCATGTAACCATATACTATATGGTATATAATATCATGCTATAAACAAGTCATTACATGCACACACTCCTGCCTGTGCATTCTGAACTTCTCAATGATGCACAACATACTCACCTGCCAACACTTGCTTCTTAAGACCTGTTGGCAGACTTGATCATTGAACAGTTGTAAGTTGCATTCTGTGTGTTTATTTGGAAAATAATGTAAGTACTACTTTACTACTTTACAGAACAGATGAAACAGGTACGAATGGTTTTTCAAAAATTTCTTCTCTTCTTTTCTTTCCTTCTGCTTCCACTACCCTCTTATATTTATTCAATGCCCTTCAATTGCACCCAAGGCTACTAGTACCTTCCTGGATGGTTCCTGTACCACCAAGGGGGTGGTATCATTCATTTTGGGAACCTATGCTTAAATCTTTCCTTTGAACTTTGGAGTAGCAGCATTCTCTATTGTTTTGAAAATGTGATGTTCAGCAGTCTACTACTGCATAGCTTTCTTGGAAAAATAATTTGCTTCTAAAAGGATGGGGCTTTAGTGGTAGGTAACAGCTTGGGATCATTGAAAGCATGGCACAATTTCAACTAGATTTGAGCCTTATTCACTCTTTTTATTGAATACTTGGCCCAAATGACTGACCATCTGCTGTATCTATCAAAGCTATATGTATTTAAGGATGATGTGATTGCGATGCTCAACCAACTTCATTTAAAAAACTGGGAAAATGCATTCTTTGGTGCCTTTGAATGGTTGTGGATCTCACAAAGGATCCCATACAGTGGTCAGTGCTCATTGTAATCAACAGAATGTCTTCTGTAAACAGGGTCATCTGGGCAATCTCCTTTTCTGTAGGGAGTCCTTCCATTTGAACTTTGGTATGTCCTTGATGACAGTGTGAACCTACATTCCCCCTGCTTTATGCCTCACTTTATATTAATGGTGAGAGAATCCAAATATAAAAAGAATTAAGCACAATATTTACATTTTTTTTTTGGGAAGAAGGCTTTAAAGATGTATTTTGGCTATTGCGTCATTTTATTTTGTAATCAACAAACAAATCAGAGAGACATTTTAATTCTTTACCATTTCAGACATAACCACATGCCCTATTGACCAAACTTGTTATCATGGAGACAAAAGGTGCCAGAATCTAACTAAGCTAAATGTGATTGTATCTTTAATATCCTACGTCAGGGCTAAGTAAATCCCCCTTCATAAACTATTCAAAGATCAGTATCAAAAGTGAATTAACAAGGTGCCAGCCTGAGTCCGGTCTGCCCCTTTCAGGTACTAAGGAAAATAAATATAATCCCTCAAAATACTTGAAGATATCTATCATTTTCTGTCTAAATATTTTCTTCTCTAGGCCAAACATTTGGTGCAGAAAATTATTCACAATAACCTGTCTGTTCCTTTCTCATCATTTCATCAGTCCTCAGCGAAGAGGTAGCCTTTCTCCTCACCATGGGTCACCATTGATCCCCTTCTCTCTTTTCTTCTCTAGATGATAGCTTCCCAAGTGATGCCCTCTCTCTTTCTAATAATTAATTTCCATTGGTTCTTCTTGCTGCCTAAAACATGGCAAATCTTCCTCATACTTAAAAAACCCTCAATAAATCCTGCCATTCTCTTAAGACTATTATCCTGTCTCTTTTCTTTCTCTCCCTCCAGAGTAAAGGCTTAATAATTGCTTGTTGACTTGACTTGACTGTGGTCCAGTCAAAGTGTTCTCCCTGTTTCTTATACATTACACACTATCTCTCACCTCCCTGAAATTTACTCTGTCATCGCTTCTGCCTTAGAGTCTCTCATTTGCTTCAAGACTTAGCCCAAGTACCACCTTCTACATGAGACCTTTTTCAATCCCACCAGCTCTTAGTGCCCCCCACTCCCAGAATGCTTTGTATTTCTATTGTAAGCATATATATATGTATATATATATATATGCTATAACTATAGCTAACTTTTATATGGCACCTACTGTGTGTCAGACACTGTGCTAAGCACTTTAAAACTATTGTTTCATTTGATCCTTACAACAAGCTTGGGAGATAGGTACTATTATCATTTCCATTTTACATATGAGGAAACTGATGCAAACAGACATCATATGGCTAGTAAATGTCTAGGGTACTACTTGAACTTAGATCTTGCTGATTCTAAGCCCAGCACTCTATGCACTGCATGTTGTCTTCTCTGATAGAATATAAGTTCATTGAGGGTAGAGATTATTATTATTATTATTATTTTGTATTCATATCCTTATCACCTATTATAGTGACTGGCATTGAATAGGTATTTAATAATTTTTTGACTTTGATAGTATATGCATAGTTCATTTTTTATAAAGGCTTTATAAAGATAAGAAAGAAGACACATAAGTCAGGAATTATTAATGTCTTTTTTGTCACTTTTCTTGGGTAGCAATGCTTGTCTATGATAATTTTCATTCTTTTGAAACTTTCCCTTTATTGGAATATTATGAAAATTATTCTCTGAGTGACTCTAAAATTGGTTCATTGCTTCTTGAGGAGGAATAAGATCTTTAATAGAAGATTTTCCTGTAGCTGAAAGACAAAAGAAATGCCATAAAAGGTTGGGCCCCTGGACCTTGCCAATTTGACTATTGCTTTGAGGTGCAATAGAAAATATTTGTTCCCTAGATGCCAACATGTCTTCATTTTTTGTGGGGTATCTGGTTGATAGATTGAGTGCTTGATCTTATGTATTTTCTGTGATGGATCAATAAATGCAGTCTCATACCCAATGCCTATTTTATACATTAAGGGTCTATGTAGGAGTTGGGGACTCTATTATCCATATTGGAGATAATCTAAACATGAGCTATACCAAGATCTCTTCAGGAGATTTCCTCAGATTAAAACTCTAGAGGCAATGAGGTAAAATAATATTCTTGGGGTCAAACCGTCAAGATTGGATCTAATCTGTGTGGGTCCTGCATTCAGGAGAGGTACTGAAGGTCACAAGTCACACATGTTCATTTGGAGCACATCTTTTGGAAGGAAACCTGCGAATCACTCATTCATTTTATGGCTACTCTTCTTGTCTTTTTGGTTAATTTTTAATGAGATGTCAAATGGTTGAGTTCTATTGTAATGAATCAACTCGTTGGATGCAGTACAAATGTTACACTTAGAGTACTAACAATAAATTTAGTGTTTGTAGAAGGTCTAAAAACTGTATAATGCCCAGTACCACTTGTTCCGTTTTCAACCGGTCCACTACCATCACCACAAAAGAGGAAAGGGCACAGTATTGGGTTAATTTTGTATTTTTCCTTCATGCATCACCATGGTCAAAGAATTACCCACTCAGTGACCAATCTGTTAGTGATGCACTTCTCTGTACAAATCTAAACTGGTCCTTGGACAGCAACCTGTTGTTGGGACCATGGACCCCTTTCCCATTTAACTTTCAAAGTCTGGATAATTTCAGGTAGTAGTAGAGAGCCAGGTTTGCTCCATTATGTTGTAACTCAGTTCCTTGCTTCTCCTTTAGCTCCAGGGTCATGTGTTTACTCCCTTTTTTCCCCTCCAGAATACTGAGTCCAGGGGCCCTTCCTGTTGAACCACCACCTTTGAATGAAGCCATTTCTATGAGGTCACAAGGTATCTTCCTCTTCAAGAGTCACATAGTTCTCTAATCCAGTAATTCTTTGGCCAATATACTTTCCCTGCATGACTGGGTCAAGGATTAAAGATTCAGAAACCCTTACCACTCCACTATTACCCCTGGTTTCTGTTATCTCTTGGCTAAGAGACTTGATTATTATCTTCGTGTGTGCGTGTGTGTGTGTGTGTGTGTGTGGTGAGCATTCACATGCATATTCATGAAGGATATCCAGAAGACATCAATGAAATATTTTTACAGAAGAAACCTGCATAGAATTCCTGGATCAAGAGGGAAAAGTAAAAATAGAATCCATAGGTCACTACCTGAAAGAAGTATCAATTTTAACAATGTCAGAAGTATGATTGTCAAACCCCCAGAGTTTTCAAGTTAGAGAAAAAAGTGCTACAATCAGCCAGTACAAAAGGAATCAAATACCAAGGAATCACAGTGGTGCCTATAGAGCTTGTTCTGAGGTACAAGCTTCTCCTCTCCAGGGACCAAAATCTTTTCTTAGGTCACTCACCTCAGCTCTGTGTTCAGTTCTGTCTCGATTTCCTTTTGTTTACCTCTTTTTAGAGACCTGGTTCTCAGCATGCAAATCAGATTTACAATAGGCTTATCCAATAAAATCATCCCAAATTACCAGACACTAGAATTAAATTAATGCAAGACTTAGAAAAGTATAATGTCATAGTGGAAAAAGAATTGACTTTGAAATGACGATAGTCTGGACTGTTTAATCTGGAGAACCATCTCTTATAACAAAGATTAAAAAGTAAATTAGCATTTTCAATAGACATCCTGTATATTCACATATATTCACTGCATGTCTATTTTGTATTGTCTTCCCCTCCCCCCCAGCACTAGAAAAGTTAAAACAAACAAAAACTTCCCTTACTATTTTGTTGACTGTACTTTATGTTTAATAGCCTGAAATTATGAGATTTCACTCTCTCAGAAAGATTTTTTTTTCTTTCTACAAAATGATGGTATTTACTGAGATCAGACCAAAGACCTTGGTTGGTCTTATTAGACAACATGCTCACTATTGCTGAGTGAACTGAATAACCAAACAGTGCTTAATACCACCTGGAGTGACCCAGTTTTTAGTATCCTTCACATTATTTTTTCAGAGGGCAGCTAGGTAGTGTGGTTGATCGATCACTAATTCTGGAGTCAGGGAGACTCATCTTCCTGAGTTCATATTTGTCCTCAGACACTTACTAGCTGTGTGGCCCTGGGCAAGTCACTGAACTCTGTTTTGTCTTTTGAAAAATGAGCTGGAGAAGGAAATGGTAAATTACTCCAGTGTCTTTGCCAAGAAAACCTTAAATGGGGCTACAGAGTTGGACATGACTGAAACAATTGAACAAGAACATTATTTTTTGGAAGTACAAAGAAATGTTGCAATGGGAAGGGTGATGGTCAGAGAGCCATGTAATTCTGGTGTGAATTTACTCCTTTGGAAAACCGTGAGTCTTATCTATCCATTTATAACTGGCATTTCCCAGCTACCCATGTTCATTGCATTTCTTGAACATGACCAAAGGCACTGAGCCTATAAATTCCACATCTTTAAAATCTATAACATTTCTTGTCAGTGTTTCCTGAATGAGACACCTCATTTGTTTTCAATTGGGAACATATCAACTCAGATTGAGTACAATCTATCTATCAGTCAACATGTAGCCTGTTGAGGTTTGGTCTGCTGGCTATAAATGCCAGCTCAAATATCTCTATTGATTACATAGGATATGCAGTAGTCATAACATTTCAAAGCAACACTTTATTCTATGCCTGACAGACTAATGGAGGTTGTCATAGACATGGAGACAGTCTTAAGGACTGAATATTACCTGTAGACTTGAAGAATTACAAACAGAAGCTAAATTATCATTGGGGTATGTCCAATGAATTAAAGAGAGCTGTCTGAATAGAATAATTAGATTACATTTTTATCAAAGAATGGGAAAGAATGGAAGGGACCTTAAGAGTCATCTTGGCCAACCCCAATCAAAGCATGAATCATCTCTAGCTCTTAGATATATTGGGTAGCATATATTAATGGATAGATTATTGTGATATTTCTCTATGAAGGCACATGGATTGTGATTTAATAAGTCTATGCTTTCATTTTGATAAATAAATTGATTCTTATTTATATTGATACCTTTTGGCTGACACCTCCTTTATTTCCCTATAGATTCCCTGCCACCCCATTCCCACCCCTTTTCTTCAATCTGGAGAGCCATCTCTTATAACAAAAATTAAAAAGTAAAGATAAAAAGCAGTTCAGTAATTTTTTTTAAAAGCACATACATTGACTATATCTCAATAAATATTTTTCATCAGCCAACATTTATTAAGCATTTACTATGTGCCAGGTGCTGTGCTAAATACTGTCTGAGGGTATACAACAGTCAACATCCATAGCCCACTACCCCTCTAATAGAGGGAGGTGAGATACACACATTCCTGAGAGAACAAGTCTCTTCCTCTCTCCTTGATTTTCTGTGCAGTAAAAAACCCAATGTAAACCAAATTTCTGCTCTACTTGACAACTTTTTGCCCATGGAAGAGCTAGTCTGGCTATTCTGGCATTTTTGTTATTGGTTAGTCATTTTCTGTCATGTTTCAACTCTTTTGTGAGCTCATTTGGTGTTTTCTTGGTAAAGATACTGGAGTGCTTTGCCATTTCATTCTCCAGCTCATTTTCCTCATGAGGAAACTGAGGTATGTAGGATTAAGTGACTTGCCCAAGGTCACATGCTAGTGTCTGAGGCCAAATTTGAACTCATGAAGATTAATCTTCCTGACTCTAGACCTGGCACTTTATTCACAGTGTCATCTATCATAGAGTGAACCAAACTCAAGAGCCAGAAATATTTTGGAGATTAAAAATATTATCATAAAGATCATGATAATAATTCTTCTTTTGCAGTGAAGAAAGGCAAATGCAAAACTCTTGAATGTCACAAAAATGTTTTATGATATATACATTGAAATTTTGCAGTAATCATGCAGCTAATTGGTGTCACAATGGATAGGGTGCTAGGCTTGGGGTCAGGAAGAACAGAGCTCAAATTCCACTTCAGATACTTAGTAGATGTATGATCCTAGACAAGTTGATTAAGATTCCTTAGTCTCAGTTTCCACTTCTGTGAAATTTGGATAATAATGGTACTTACCTCCTAGGGTGGTTGTGAAGATCAAATGATAACCTCTTCTTCCTCCTCTTCCTCTTCTTTCTCCTTCTCCTCCTTCCCCCATGCAGTGGTTATATTTGAGGTCCGTGCCATTGGATTCCCTTATAGGTGAAGCTACAACTAGCCTGTTTTAAATGGGAGAGATACCTGTGTAACTCATTTAAATTGAGGTTCCATACTCACCCAAACAGCTCCATACTTACCTTCCTAACAACCTATCACTGTATCTGCCATTTTTCTCCGTTCAGGGAATAAAGATAGGGACTGGACCTGTTATATCATTAATGTAAGGAACTCTCAAGAGGGGAAATTTCAACCACCAATGTAGGTTAGTGACTTCTCTGGTATTTATAATCTTAGAGATCTGCCTAGAGCAGTCTGAATGACTTACCCAGAGTCACACAGTTAAAATGTTTCAGAGACTGGGCTTGATTCCTGGCTTAGATTCTGGTTATCTCTCCATTATGTCACGTTGTTCAAAGTGAGAATTGATTCTTTTAGTGAGACATTAAAAAAAATTCTGTAGAAATGAAAATCCATTACCAGGAAGGCATAAAATTTAATTAAGCCAATATTATCCCTTAACACTTTAGCACAAAAGAGTTTGTCCTATTAGGTAACCAGTCACAAGGTAATTGCATGCAATTAAGATTTAAAGGATTGTGTTAGGAGGTGAGTGGGGTAATGGGAGGGAAGCAGAAGGAAGAGTTCAGAAAAGTCTGGAACATGTTTTACTGCCTAGAAGGACAGGCCCGGATGGATTATTGCAGTGGATGGGTGGGTGGGCCTGGGACTTTTCCAATTTCTTCCTCCTTCTCTCCCCCTAAGGCTTAATTGTGTCCAATTACCTAGTGACTTGGCTAACTAATTGGATAAATACATTTGTTCTAAGGCAGATGTTCATAACCGTTTTTGGGTCATGGACCCCTTTGGCAATGTAGTAAAGCCTATATACCCCCTTCTCACAATTATTTCTAAATGCATAAAATATAATCATTATTGCAAAGGAAACCAATTATATTTGTAATGGAGGTTTTGGCACAGGTGCAGACCTTATCAGATTGCTAGAAAGGAGTCTCCACTTGGGGGACACTAGGAGCTGCTTCTGGGAAAATTATGATGATGTATAAGGAAATTCCTTGGAGAGGTAAACTGTGTAGACATTTCTAACTGCTTCTAGTGAACTAATCACATGATGGACTGGGGAACAACAGAACTCAGAGGATGTCTCTGGGCCTTTAAAAACTCTGTCCTGTTTTTCAGCTGCTGAGTTCCCATAGATTCCCCAAGATCACTGGAGCCAAGAAGAGGAGGCTGAAGATGAGAGATCTTTTAAAATTACTCCACAGCTAATCAAAGAAGCTTCAGAATCAGTCACAACTTGCTCCCCTTACGCATCATTACAATTCTCCTAGAAGTAAATTCCTAGCTTCCTCTACGTGAAAATGCCATGACAGCAAGCTTATGGGTCTACACATGTGCCAGACCCCCATTGAAGTACAGTTAGGAAAAGATTTTTTTAAAAATGTACAGGCTACAGATTAAGTACTTTTATTCTAAGATGGTAAGGGGTTATGAGTATCTGGTAGGCACTAGATTAAAGTACTTTCTGAATGACACTCAGGGATTGCAGAGGATAGAGTGTTAGATCAGGAAGACCTGAGTTCAATTCCAGGCTCAGACATTTAGTAGCTGTATGACCCAGGGCAAGTCATTTAACCACTATCTGACTCAGTTTCCTCAACAGCACTTACCTCTCAGGGTTGTCATAGGGATTAAATGAGGATATTTATAAAGCACTTAGCACAGTGCCTGGCACATAGTAGACATTATGTAAATGCTTATTCCATTTTCTCAAATAGGGAAATTGAGGAATCCAGAAGAGGAATTGAGCCCATCTCCCATATTTACTGTTTCAGTAACTAAATGGATGAAGGCTGAGGTACAACTTGACCACTGTGATACCTATTACCAATAGCACCAAAGCTGTTGTTTTGCAGTCAGATTTTGAATCGTATTTTGAATGTAACTATATCTTTATGTTTTATGAGAATGTTCAGAATATTTCCTCTGCAAGGGAGAACATTAAAGATCTAGCTGAAATTCCAACTGTGTCAGAGACTTGGACCACCAATAATGAGGAGAAGCAAACTGAAGATCCGTTGATTCCCTTGGATATTGAGAATGTGAACAAGGAGTTGATGGTGGGAAGTGAAGAGCCTTATGACTCCCTAAAGAATTCTCACTGGCAGCCTTTGGATACTGTTGCTTCTAGAGTTCCAAATAATATCCAGTAGTAATTCTGCAAATACAGAGCAGTTCCCATCAAGGTGCTATCCAATACCTATATTGGTACGTTTTGGATTGGGTCAGATGTCACATTTTGTTTTGTTACATAGGCATTTGTTTGAATAAAATTGTTGGGAGGGTTGGGAACATAGTAAGACAATGAAGAATTACCTCCATAAAAACAAAGATATTTAACCAGTAAAAAAAAGAAAATGAATATTGCAAATAGCATTACTAGTAAGATTCAAGTGATGGTTATTTGAGGACATTGGCAGAAGTCTCAGTGTAATCAAGTAGGGAGAAACCCTGGAGTTCAAATACTGAGGAATGTTATGATTGCTTAAAGACTGGACATAGAAAACTGAGCAGCTCCCTAGAAGTTACCATGGTTTTGTTTCCACAGTGATAAAATTTGACTTGGGTTACAAAAAGAAAGAAACAGGTTGGCAAATCTCACCAACAAGTTGGTGAGAACAGCCTTCCCCCACTCCATTGACATTTTGGAAGGTGAGTAGGGGAAAATATAATTGGAGTACAAAAATAAGGAACTGCTTAAAAGCAAACAGGTGAGCTTGCCTCCAGAAGTTATTTTGCATGGTTGAGAGTAGAAAGAGCACTAGGTTTGTAGTTAGAGAGTCAAACTTGAATCTTGATGCTGACTTCTTACATGTGTGACTCTGGGCCTTGGTTCTCTCCTCTGAAAGAGGAACTGTCACTCTTAGCGATCTTCATGATCTTTTCTAAATCTAAATCTCTGATCATATGATTCTATCATGACAGCTTTGCCAATGACAATAAGTCACCAATCTACTTTCTATACTTAGTAGTAAAACAATCTTTTTTTTTTAAGGAAAAGAGAAAAATGCATAGGTAATATACAGGGTGAAGAAAAGAAAATATACGGACAATGCTGCTAACATTCCAAATTGTAAAAATGTAAGCCAGTTTCGACCTTGTGGATGTAGAGTCCTCTAGGGGAGACTATCTAGTACAATCTACCTATTTGTAAACTTGAGAAAACTAAGGCAAGGTTGTGAGCATCAGATGCACATCCTCTGACATAAAAATTAGTCCACTTTCTTTTTTTCTCTCCTTTTAATGTTTTTTAGTTTACATCATTCATTTCCACAAGATTTTGAGTTACAAATTTCTCCCTATTTACCCCCTCCCCACCATCCCAAAACAGTGATCTCACTGAATATCCCTCCCCCCCCCCAATCTGCTCTTTCCCATGTCTTCCCCAATTCCCCCTCCGACTTTCCAGTAAGGCATGGTGAATCTCTCTGCCCCCATGCCTGTATATCTTATTTCCCAGTTACATGTACAATAATAATAATAATAGTATATTTAAATATTTGATTTTAAAACTTTGAATTCCAGATTCTTTCCCTTCCTCCCTCATCACACACCCTTACTGGGAAGATAAGCAGTTCAATATAGGTTGTACATGTATAGTTATGCAAAACATTTCCATAGTGGATATATTGTGAAAGACAGACTATATTTCCCTCCATCCTATCCCACCCTGACTTGTTCTGTTCTCTACTTTGATTCTGTCCCTTTTCAAAAGTGGGTGCTTCTAACTTTCCTCCCCCTGAGCCTTCCCTCTCTTCCATCATCCCCCCTCTCATCCCCTTCCCCCCTACTCTCCTGTAGGGTGAGATACCCTATTTAGTGTGCATGTCATTTCCTTCCTAAGCCAAATTCAATGAGAATAAGGTTGACTCATTCCCTTTTGCCTTCCTGTTCTTCCCCTCCATTGTAACAGTTTTCCCTTGCCTCTTCTATATTAGATAATTTACACCATTCTGTCTCTCCCCATCTCCTCTCATTATATTCCTGTCTCATCTCTTTTTTACATTTTAAGTATCAGCCCTTCCTATTAAATTGGTCCTGTGCCCTCTGTCTATGTATACCTGTAACATATATACACACCCTCACATATGTATTCATATGCCCATATAGCCTCCTATATAGATATATATGTATGTATACATACACATACACACACACATACATTTCTATTCCCTTCAACTATTCTCATACTGAGAAAAATTTCATAAGTTACAATTATCATACTTCCATTTAGGAATGTAAATAGTTCAACTTTGGTAAGTTCCTTATGATCTCTTTTTCCTGTTTACCTTCTCATGCTTCTCTTGCTTCTTGTATCTGAGTGCCAAATTTTCTGTTCAACTCTGTTTTTTTCATCAAGAATTCTTGAAAGTCCTCTATTCCACTGAATGACCATATTTTCCCCTGAAACACGATACTCGTTTTGCTGGGTAGGTGATTCTTGGTTTTAATCCCAGCTCCTTTGAAGTCTGGAATATCATATCCCAAGCCCTTCAATCCCTCAGTATAGAAGCTGCCAGATCCTGTGTTATCCTGATTGTGTTTCTATCATATTCAAATTGTTTCTTCCTGTCTGCATGTAATATTTTCTCCTTGATCTGGGAATTCCAGAACCTGGTTGTAATATTCCTAGGAGTCTTCTTTTTGGGATCCTTTTCAAGAGGTGATGGGTGGATTCTTTCAACCCCTATTTTGCCCTCTGGTTCTGAAACATCAAGGCAATTTTTCTTGAGAATTTCTTGAAGGATGATTTCTAGGTTCTTTTTTTGATCATTGATTGCAGGTAGTCCAATAATTTTTAAATTATCTCTCCTGGATCTATTTCAGTTCAGTGGTTTTTCCAATGAGATATTTCACATTGTCTTCTATTTTTTCATTTGTTTGGATGTGTTTAATAGTATCTTGATTTCTGATAAAGTCACTAGCTTCGATTTCTCCAATCTAATTCTGAAGGAATGATCCTCTTCAGTGAGCTTTTGAGATTTTTTTTCTATCTGGCAAATTCAGCTTTTTAAGGCATTCTTCTCCTCATTGCCTTTTTGAGCCTCTTTTTCTATTTGAGTTAGTCTATTTTTTTTTTCTTTTTGTAAGGCAATTGGGATTGTGACTTGACCAAGGTCACATGGCTAGTTTTTGTGTTAAGTGTCTGAGGCCAGATTTGAACTCAGGTCCTCCTGACTCCAGGGCTGGTGCTCTATTCACTGTGCCACCTAGCCGCCCCAAGTAAGTGTATTTTTAAGGTGTTATTTTCTTCAATTAGGTTGTTGACTCTCATTTCATAATTTTCTTGCATCATTCTCTTTTCTCTTTCCAATTTTTCCTCCACTTCTCTTATTTGCTTTTCAAAATCCTTCTTAAGGTCCTCTATGGCCTGTAACCTACTCATAATTTTCTTGGAAGTTTTTAGTGTGGGAGTTCTGACTTCACTGCCTTCCTCCTGTTCCATGCTTTCATCCTTTTTGTCCCCAAAATAGGAGTCTAATGTCGGATTGCTCTGCTTGCTTTGCTTCCTTTGCTTGCTCATGTTGCCACTCAATTACTTGACTTTTGAGTTTTTTTTGCCACATTAGAACTCTGCTTCCAGAGAGAAGAGCTTTGTCCCAATCACTGGGGTTTTCACTGCTGCTGGAGCTATTAGTTGGGTGCCCCCTCTGAAGCCTCCACACGCTCTGACAAATTGGCCACACATGCCAGGACCTTCACCTTCTCACTTTGTCCTTAGCATTTATGGGTTGAAAATTCTGGAAACTGCCCCAGCTCCTGGTGATCTGAAGTCCCTCTAGCCGGTGGCTGGTCGGGCTGCCCTGAAGCTAAAATCTCAGGCTCATGTGGGGCTGGGGTCAGTTCCCAGAGCACTGCGCTGGTCCCTTCCTTCTGGCCTGTGGGACTGTCTTCAGTGGGAAGTTAGCTTCTCTCTGTCATTTTGTGGGTTTTGTAGCTCCAAAGTTTGTTTAGAGTAATTTTTTACATGAATTGGAGGAGGTGGGAGCAGGAGTGGAGCAGAAGCTCTGTTTCTCCTCTGCCATCTTGACTCTGCCCCCATTAATCCACTTTCTAACTGCACCCCATTGCCACCTTCAAGATCATTCTTTAATCTGAGATACCACAATTCTGTGAAGAAAAAGAAAGGAAGCCTAGGGAAGTGGAAGGAGAACTGAATCTGGAGTCCCAGAACATAGGGTTTGAATTCTAGTTCTGTGATCTTGGATAAGTGACAACTTTTTGGGACCCAAATTTCCTCACTTGTAAAATGAAGGAAATAGACATTTATTAAGCTCTTTTTTTGTGCCAGCCATTGTGCTATGTTCTCTACAAATATTATCCCATTTGACCCTGAAAACAGCTCTAGAAGGGAGGTGCTATTATCATTCCCATTTTATGGTTGAGGAAATTGAGGCAGACTTGCCCTGGGTCACATGGCTGATAAATGTATGAGGCTGGATTTGAACTCAGGCCTTCCTGAGTCCAGGTCCTATTACTCAATCCACTGTGCCACCTAGCTGCCTCCCTAGATGAAGGGATTAGACTAGATGACTGATAATATCCTCTGAGAGCTTTATTCCTATGAACTCACCACATTTATGGAACTTGATCAATATATCTGTTAGCTAGTCCTGCATAAGAAATAAAGACATTTAATAAAAGATACAGTTGTTAAAATTCCAGCCTCTCATTGAGCCAAGAGATGGTTTGCAAAAGATTCCCCAGAAGGCAAAGTCTAAGAGGAGGTAAGCAGCAAAATCTGAAATAAAGGGCATAAAGCTATAGTCAGAATGAGCAGAGACAGAGGCAGAGGTGGGGACACAATTTCAAAGGCTACAAGTGGTTTAGGAATGACAATGCTTTATCCAGGAGAGGGGTGAGGCAGGGTTGGGCTCTCTGCTAGAGTTCATAGCCTCTTCCTTAAGGTTTACATATAAGAGATTCTAAGGACAAACTTCCTGATGGCAGTGGCTTCTCTAGGTTTCTTGTGTCTGGAGAAAACACATTTCAATTACTTATGTAACCATGCTTGAATGTGGCTGTATAGGTTTATTGGAATTATAGTCAAAAAGGATTATTTTTTTGCTTGGAGAGGAAGGATTGTGAAATCTGGGCAGTGGGATAGACTTTTTTGCCTTCCTGGGAATTTTTGAACAAGTTTTCAATACAGATTGAAGAAAATTGAGACTGAGGCGGGAGGGGTATGATTGGCATTTGAGGGCAAGAGTTTTTGTATTTTGAAGGCAGTTAGAGAGAAGGAAACCCTTTTAGGGATTTAGAAATCTGAGTTCTGGCTAGTCTCAACAGCTAAACCTCCTAAGGGAC